>NC_087549.1:4518579-4832153 GCF_036250125.1 Pseudopipra pipra | reverse complement strand
TCTGTGGGTTGTCCTTCTAAGCAGCATGAATCTGCCCCGGGATCCCATTCCCTGGACACCAGCAATATTTGGGATGTCCCGAATACGGCAGAGAGTCTGAGACCACCACCACTGCTTTGGTGCCAGGGAGCCAGGCAGCGGCTGTGTCCATCTGCAGTGCCAAGACCTGACGTGCCCTTTAGTGCTGGGAAGAGGAGCTCGGAATCACATCCCCAGTGCTGAGTAGGAAGAGGCAGAAGCATTTAGCAAAGCTTAACTTCTCACTGCACGGCAGCTCTTTGCATTCAGTATTTCACGTTTCACTGGGACTGAGTATGAAGATGTTGTCACTAAGCAACAAAACACAGATTTTGCAGGAGATAGTGACGTGATACTAAACCTCCTTTCCTCCTCCCTCTTCTCCAATCCATCAAGGTCACCAGAACCAGAGTCTTACCTGTGTGGTGGTGTGGAGCCAGAGGGAGGACTGGTAGATAAGGGATAAGAGTACCATGGACTAAATTCAAACCAAATGTACCAGGTGTTAAGGGAAAGCCCAGCCAGGCAGGAGTCTTACTGTCCTCTCGGGTCTAACTTTGAAATAAGACTGGCAGCAGAGCAGGGCAGGAGGTGGACAAGCCACGAGCAGGTGAAGGATGCACTTGAAAACACAGTGGGGGTATTTCATCCACAGCACAGACCTCAGGACTCACTTTGACCGCTCCACATGCAGAAATCCAGGATTAGACCAAACAGAGAAAATGGTACGGTCTACTTGCAGAAAAGGGACACAAAGAACAGCAAGGGATTATGAAATAAATAAATCTGTTGTCAGAAAAAATTCCCCGAAATTGAAAATCTAATGTAGGGGGGAAAAGAGGTTTGGAACCAAGCCTTACAACAGAGCAGTCAGCAAGGCTGATGCAGGGGCTTTTTTGGTATTGAATGCAGACATCTGCCTGGTCTGTGGTCTGTCCCAGCATCATTGCTCTTTGCACTGCCAGGAAAATAACCACCAATGTCCCCAGAGTGATGAGCAGAGGTAAGCTAACCCCAGTAAGGTGATGGGCAGCACATTTCCATTAGTGTCCTATATGTGCAAACAGATAGAGCGTCACCTCCCAGCTGCCAAAACACTGCTGCCTTATCTACAGCTCAGCCAGGGGTGTGGGGAACAGGGAGAGGGAAAATATGACCCTGCTCATTCAGGAACAGCTCAGAACGCCTTCCAGCCCAGGGTCTCGTCAGAGCAGGTCTGCACAAAGCCAAGATAAAACTGCAGCAGGTTTCCCTCTTCCCCTGGGCGTTTTATACCAGTGGTCCCCAGGAGACCTGTATTTCCCCATTATGTGGCTCCCTGCTGACACACTGTGGGACGCCCTGCTCGCCCAGAAGGTCACTGTACACCTGGCAGATGGTGTGTACAATGAAAAGGAAAAGTACTGGGAATGAGCCACAGCCCTGGTATTTGTAGCACAGCAGTTGAAGAGTCCATGTATAAACCTGAACCCCGTGGAATTGCACCCTGTATGGGGAGGGAAAGGGGTTCCCTCTATCTGGTCTCCAAAGAAATGAGTCTCCTGTGCTCATGGTGTTGGTGTTCAGAGTTGTCTCCCTGGGTTCTTTAAAGCTTTTAAACACATTTGCTAACTTCATCCATGCTTGATGGGACAGTATAGGAAGCTTTATAGGACATAAAGATTAAATAGCTTTACACTGAAAGAAAATATGTTTAGATTGATTATTAAGAAGAAATTCTTCCCTGTGAGGGTGATGAGAGACTAGCACAGGCTACCCAGAGAAGTGTGGATGCCCCATCCCTGTAAGGGTTAAAGGCCAGTTTGGATGGGGCTCTGAGCAACCTGGTCAAGTGGAAGGTGTCCCTGCCCATGGTAGGAGGTTTGGAACTAGGTTTTGGATCTTTAAGGTCCCTTCCACCCCAAATCATTCTGGGATTTTATGATTTTATTCATCTGAATGCAGTAGTCTGGTAAGCGAATGTGTCCATCTCAACTAGTCACCAGGCCTCTCCTTACAGCCACTGGCAAAACCCAGGCCTTTCAGGTTGGAAAATTTTCTGATGCAGGGTGGGTGTTTCCTCAGAGCCCCCTTCTCCATGTGAATTTTCTAGGAAGCATAGATGTCTGCCCTGTAAATCACAACAGGTCATCATATGGCTTCTGGTCATATCTAGTGGTTTTAAATAAAGAGGCTTGTGTTAATAATATCACTGATCCCTCCTGTTGTTTCTCTCGACAGAGCTTGTGTGACCCCAAGCCCCCACTATGGACTGATCACAAGCTTTACAGGACATGATTTAGTATTGAAACCAATAGCAGCAACATTTAGAGAGCTATACAAAAGGGAAAATCTGGTAGATTTACCCAATGTTTGTATTGAAAATATTATCCCAAAGCATTTGTACATATTTTGTCTTATTTTGTTGCTAAGTTTAAATGCACATTATCCATGGGCTTTGTTCTGACACCCCATGCAAGTGACCAGTATTGATACACAATTCAAATACTACAGACCCGGGCCAGGTCCCTGTACTGCCCTCCTCAACAGATTTGTAAAGACACAGCCCTGACCAGGACTTCAGCCAAGTGTGGAAAGGCAGGAACATCTCCTATCTCTTCCCCTAGTAAAGAGTCTTGTGGGACTCAGCTCTCCAAGGAAGTGAGAAGAGATGGGATGGGATGGGATGGGATGGGATGGGATGGGATGGGATGGCATGGCATGGCATGGCATGGGATGGCATGGCATGGCATGGCATGGCATGGCATGGCATGGGCAGGCTTTACACCTTCCTCCGGGTTTATGGAGGATGCCCTGGTAGGGAAGGAGAAACTCTTACTTGGTCTGCCTTGTGCTGGGAGTCTGCAGTGGTGGCATCTTCTCTGATGACATCTTCCATGTGAACAAATGCCCAGAGCTGGTTGTAGGGGTAATTTCAATAAATTAAATTATGCTATTCAAGTCTCATTTCATGCCTCTTCTGCTCTACTCCTTACTTAATTTACATTCACCTTACCTTTGCTGTTGTGCTTTCTCCAGGGATTTGCAGACACCCTGGCTGGCAAAGTAACATCCTTCCTGACATGACATCCTCCTGCATCCCTGGAGTCCATACCCCCAAAAGACACAAAACATATGTGCAGCAGAGCGGGGCACATCCAATTACTGTACTTGTTCCATGAATCCTTTTTAATTCTCAGGAGTCTGTGGCCTTTCTCAAGCCAGAGGTGAGGAAAAGCACAATCATTATTAAACCGGTGAATTGAGAGTCGGGTTTTGTCTTTTTTTTTTTTTTTTTTTTTTTTAGGAGTTAAAAAAAAAAGAATGAAAGGGGAAAAGTTCCCTGTTTCACACTTCTTAAGGTCACACTTCTTATTAAGGTTCCATTTAGAAAGAGCACATAATTTCTTAATACATGTTGAGGTGATTGATGAATCATTTATTGTATATTGCTATTGAACTGCTGGTCTCTAGAGCTGTGATTTAACCATCTATAATACCTGCAGCTGCCGTGTACACAGCCATCGATAATGTTGGAACACAAAGTATTCATGTGCATAACGTGCTTACCGCATCTAACATTTATGAATCCTCTATAAACAATTTATAAATGAAATTTTAATATACAGCGTAACCTATTTTTAATGTTGTGGCAGTTACATAACCCATTTGGCCTTGATTCATCTCGGTTAACTTCGGGCACCTTGTGTAGGTGTCTGTGTTTGTAGCCCTGTGCCATTTCCCTCTCCATTTCCACCCTCCCTCCCTCCCACTGCTCTCTTACCCCTGTTCTGCCCCAAATGTTCTGTAAATGTGTCTGTGAGGGATGCTGCAACCTCACAGTCTTCTGCATAATGATGGAGCTGCACATCAGTAACCCCCTCACTCATGTGTGGGGTAGTGTGTTTCCTCACACTAAAGCAAAACACTCCCCTGCCTTTTCTTTCCCCTTTTCAACCCAAATCCATTGCATAGGTTCAGCCTCATGTGGCCACACAAAGAGGTGAATCAGGTAAAAGGAATAGGGAGGGAATGGCATCTCTGCTCTGGATCTGAGCTTGTTGGGAAAGGAGGTGACAGGCAGATGACTAAATAGGACCATGGCATCACTTCAGCTGTGGGCCTGGACTGGTTTGTAAGAACATGGGCAGGCTTTGGAGAGCAGAAAGGTCCTGTTCCTGACACAGATTAGTGATGACGTCCTCACAGCCATTAACAAGATGCTCATTGTTAAAATGTTTCAATAGTTGGCCTGATTTCTCTCTGGCAATGTCTCCATTGTTCTGTTCAAGCTGAACACACGCTGAAAAGGGGCTGAAATCGCCCTTCTCCAGTCATGGCATCAGAGGACACGGGGCTGTAACAAACTTTTCAGAGGATCCAGTGTTCTCTCATCACAGAAGTGGTGCTGCATTTCCCCAGTGTTAACATATGCCTTCCCTTATGCCAAGTGATTTCTGAGCAGTTCCTGAGGCATTTTCCTGTGGAGAAGGGGAGGATGAAAGGACGCTGGTGCAGCCTGTGCTGGTACCAGCCCTTGGAAGAGAAACACTTGGAAGACTAACTGCAAACAGGAGGTGGCTGAGCACTGTTTCACCTGGTGTGCAGCGCTGGGTGCAACGTGGTTTCCCAAAGCAGTCTGTGTACATAATTCACACCTTCAAGGTTCATTACTGTGACTGGTACAGACACACACTGAGCACATCTTGGCCTGGAAGGATCTTCTGCACTCCCAGACTTGGGAGTGTCCTAAAATGCCAGTGCCAGATCTGGATGAAATGTCTTCTCCTTGTACCAGGGTTCCTGGGAGCCACTGGTGATGGCCCATGCAACACAAGGGGACGGGGGCCTCAATGTCAAATTTGCAGGTTCAGATGTGGATTGCATATCTGGACGAAGGTTTAGCAAGTTCCCCAGGTAGATGTGTGACTGAATTAGCTGTAAAAAGGTAGCCTACTAATGTGCTTTCCAATAATGTGCTAATATTAAGGACATGCTTAGGTATCTTGCTGAATCAGGAACAAGGGGACAGTAAGTAAGCAATATATGTTAATTGATGTCACCTACACACAGGACAAATCCTGCTGGTGTTATGGAATAATTGATGCATCATGAATGTAGTGGCCTAAGTATCATTCTAAAAAGTGACATCAGATGGTAACAAAATAGACAAGATCTTGTTCAACTGAAATAACTCGAGATGCTTTAAAGATGCTCTTTTTAACAACTGAAGTTGGGTTTGAAGCAATTTTTTCCTCAACATGAACAAAGTTTTAGGAGGGGTCTAATAGATGCAGAGGAAGGAAGGAGAAACAGAAAGGCACAACTTAATCCTTTCTGTTGGGACCAAACATAGAAAAGCAGAAAAGTGCAATGAGTGGAAGAATCAGTGTGAAGGATGAGGCGAGAAAGAGCAAGATGAGAAACTAAGAGCTAAAAAGATGCTGAACAACCCAATGACCCTAAACCAACACCAGAATGGTCTAACTTGCAGAAGTAAACATCTGTCATTGAACACTGGACATAACAGTTTTCCAGATCTGTGTGTCTGCTTTATTAAGAAAAGAGCACTAGTGTTTACAAAGCTCTGTAAAGCCTGTACCTGTATGAAAGCCTTCAAATCATCCCACCTGTACCCAAACAGCTGAGTTGCAAGCCCAGAGCTCTGGAAGGCCTGCTTCCATCCCAAGGAGCTGGCAGCCAGCACTAGATTGTTTTTAGAGCAAGTAGAATGGATGCACAGTCCCATTTCAGTGACAGACAAAGTGTCCACACTCAGGAAGGGAGTCAGAGGATTAAAGGAAGGGAGAGTGCAGCTGGCTCTCACTAAGGAAAGTTTAAGAGCTTCTAGATTGAGAATCCAGACACAGGAGCCTTAGGACTTTGATAGAAGGAGCTCAAACAAGACTGGACATAAGACGGTTTTTAAGTGCTTGCAGTCAGTCTTCCAAGATGTACCACTTGGTCCTCCTTCCAGCCTTTGAGCTGTTTCTTAGAGGATGGAATGGATGATAGAGTCATGCAATGGTTTGGGTTGGAAAGCACATTTACAGGTCATCTAGTTCCAAGCCCCCTGCAATGAGCAGGGACATCTTCAATGAAGTCAGGTTTCTCAGAGCCCCATCCAACTTGACCTTGAATGTTCCCAGGGATGAGGCATCCACCACCTCTCTGGGCAGCCTATGTCAGTGTCTCAGCATCCTCTGTGTCAATATTGGGATACTGTGGCATTTATTGCCTTTTATGTGACTGCAGCTCTGTCCCCTCAGCTGACAGTGACCAGACACTGACACAGGAGCCATGCTACGGAATAGACATCTTTCACCAGCTCTGAGTTCATCTGGGAAGGGAAAGGCTGAGTGAAGCCGAAACTTCAGTTCCAGGGTCAAACACATTCTCTCAGAGACAGAATACAGCATCAAGAGACGTTATTATTACCAGTAAAAACACACAAGAACACTATCAGGAATTACAGTCAGAAGAGACAGGCAAAGGTTTAAATGCAATGAAATAAGTATTTATTCAGACAGTTAAAGTTACACAACTTAGGCTTCTCCAATGCATACATCTACTGAACCAAAGTCTGCTCTCAGCAATGGTGATTTAAATTAGGAATGGTTTAATGCAACCACTCGGCTTGTATTAGATTTACATCTTTATAACAATGAGCAGTTTGGCTTATCATGTTCAAAATAATTGCTGGGTGTTTTGGAGGAATAAAAGCAAGTTTTCAGTACCAGGACAGGAGAACAGATCAGAGGAATATTATCCTTCTTCCAAGCAGTACAGTGACCAATCCTGACAGCAATCCCAGTGACTTTAAGCACCTTCACCTCACCTTTCTCCAAATTACACTAACACTTAAATATTTTCCTTCCGGACAAACCAAAAATGATCTTCAGAAGGAAGAACTTCCTGTGTTTCATCTCTCTCACCAAGACAAGTAAAAGCGTGAGAAAATTGGGAAAGATATCATAAATGCCAAAAGTAACTAAGCATCAAAGCTGACAAGGGACAGAGTAGTCTACTATATAATGAACAGACAGACCTTTACGGGTCAGCTCACACATAAGAACTTATATTTATATGCACATATGACAGATTTATAATGGCATATTGGATACCTAAGAAATAATACAGCTTGCTTTTGTTATAATAAAAGCTGTTCCCATTCCAACAGCTTTAGCAGGCTGTGGATCAGGATCCTTTATTAGTAAAAAGGCACAGGAATGTTGCATCCTACTACAGGCTCCACAGAACAAGACCCCCTCTTCTCAGAGAATGCTGTCAAAAATAAATTAGGAAATGATCCCATAAGTGGGTAAGTTGAAGCGTCCTGAATGCAACAGCATGTGCTTCACAATATTTTTGTTTGGAATGCAATGTGGCCCTTATAAAGCCTTAGCTGTATTCCTAGAATCTGCAGATTACCTGCTGGGAATACTGAATAAAACTCAATTTGGATTTTGCTGCGACAGTGTTGTGCAACATAGTACAGACGCACATGTCAAAAACAAGTTTTTATGGAGAAGATCAACTGGTTTAGTTCTTGCTCTCCTTGGAGCTTATTTTTTCTGTTTATATGCCTACCCAGTGACAGAGAATTCAGCCTCACAGCACAGTTTGGTAAACTAAGCTCCACCAACACAAAAATAAATGCCCAACTCAGCTGTTGGACTCTCTTTCCATGGGTGTTCTGGCCCAGAGCCACTGTGCAAGTGTAAGGAACAATTTTGTTACTGGACACTGCTGACAGAGCAGTAAATCACTGCAAGTGAATCTTCAGCTGGCCTCGGATTCCCATCAGTTCAAGGCTGAAAACTTCCACTCTGGCATTCAAAGCTGTGCACAGAGCTACAGCTCGAGCAAAAACACTGATAACATTGCCACAATACACGTTTTTAGAGATAATACCCTGCATACACTGGAAATTCCACGCTATAGCTAGAGTTCCCTCAAGTTAAAAATATATTTAGGATGAATACATTACAGTCATTTGCAAACATGCAATGAATTGAGTTTTAAGCACTGTCTTTCCTACAGAAAACACCAGTCACATCTAAAAATACGGTGCAGAGAACCAGAACAAGCTACCAGGTCAGGCATGAAGTGGGGGGTCCACATTTGGATGAAGTCTAAAGAAACAAAAAAAAATCTGCAAAGAGGTTGTGCATGTAGATTTAAATCATACAGTTAACTGGACCACCCCCGCTTGGTGTATCCACCCCCAGAAATGTTCTACCACCAAATTTAACTACAACTTTAAGAAAATATTGAGACAGGCTTTAAACATATGGTCCATGAAATAATATATTAATCATACAGCTAAGACATCTCCCCGCTTTACCACGGGGTAAAAACATATCTCGCTATACAAAAACATTACTCTGAAAAACAGGCTAAATCTTCAGTACATTCATCAACTACTTTTACAGTCAGGAATTCCATGGCCTTAATCGGTTAATAATTAAACTTAAAAAGAAAGTTTAAAAAAAGAAAAAACAAAAAAAAAGAAAAAACAGCCACATAAAAAAAGCAGTATATTAGCATGAAAAATCTGTTCAGAAGAGTTTGCAAAAACTCATGCAAAGTTATATTAACAACCATCTGATTAATTCTGGTGGGTCTTTAGGTGCCTGCAAATGTTTCAAGTGATTGTATAAAACAGAACTGTGACAACTCAAATTCACAGGCAAGCTCTAGGCAACCCAAAAGTTGGCTTATTTCTTCTCTCAAGGACAAAGCTCTTTAGCTCTTCCTCACCGTCTTTCCTTTCTAGTTCACAGATCTGCCAAACTAAAGGCAGTGAATTCACCAGGAGCAAGTGGCACTGGGCTCAGGGGAGGGAGAGAACTGGAGGCACATTTGCTATTCTTACTTTCAGTAACACACTAAAGAGCACCACAACTGCTATTTATTACCAAAGACACCAAATACTCAGCAAGCAAGTGAACAAGAACAAGCAAGTGAACAAAATCTAAGAGACATCCACATTTCAAGGGTACATGCCATGGGTCCAGAACAAGCCAGGAGGAATTTCATACAGATACACAAATCTTACCAAAAAATTCTAAATTATTATTATTATTATTATTATTATTCAAGTTGGAATTGAGACCTTCAAACACATGGTTAAATTCAGTCCTCAAGACCCTTTCAAACCACTGACATCAATGGAGTATATTAAAGTATAATGCATATATTAGCAATTTCAAAGGCTTTTTGGAAACAGAGGAAAACTCCAGCACAGTTATAATCTCTCTCTCCCTCTCTCTGAAATTAGCAAAGGCAGCTGCCCAAATGACTATCAGCCAATTCAGAAAGTGTTCAGCTGTTCCTCCAAAGTGGAGTCTGTGGCCTGAGGTTGGACAGAAACAAGCTGGGGTCAAGCAGAGGCTGTGCCAAGCATTGCTGTGCGCTGTGGTTAATCAAGTAGCACACAGTACATTTACAGCTTCGTTGGGACCACAGGCTCCGTAGCACGGATGTGGACACTGGGAAGACAGAGCCAGGAGAGAGGCAGCTCCCTGCTGCAGTTGTCTTCATGGAATTTGATATTCAGGTAGAAATCACCTGTGTAGAGAAAGAGAAGTGCTCCAAAGTACACAGAGTCTTTGGTTGGCTTTACCTGGAAATGAGAACGTAAAAATCAGTATAAATAAACCAACAACAAAGCAAATTTAATTGCAGTTCAGTAGCTCCTTCAAATGATCTCCAAATATTCTAGATTCACATCTCGATGTTGCTTTCACACAAAAAGGAGTAAAGATCTTGTCCCTATTCTAGCAAAACTGTTGCACTGAAAATTAAATCCTGTATTTTTCACTCATGCAGTAAAGATGAGGCACAGCTCAAACTACAATACAGGCTTTCAGGAGTCACTGATTCCAAAACAGAGTTAGTTTAAAGTAGAGATCACACCAAATCTTTCCTTCGACTGCATTTATCAACATGCCTATTAAAGGTCTAAATCATGTCTCTGAATTAATTTTAAACATATGGTTAAACACCACTTAACAACTTATCAATAACTAAGTTCATCCTCAATTATTATTGACATAATCTGACTGCAAATTCTAATCTTTAATATTAGGAATTTAGGAATCTTTAATATTCACAATCATTAAAATAATGAAGTTTAGCAAGAAAAAAGAAGTAGGTACCCTGATTTAACTTGTCCAAATAAAATACAGAGTACACAATGTTTCTACATTTACATATCTCCCTCCAACAAAAAAAAATTTACAGTCTATATCTTCACGAGTAATATATCTCAGTTCATCATTTCAGCAAGACACTTCAGTCATTTCTAACTTTAACACTCCCACGACTGTTTAGCATGTGATAATGTTTGAATTAATATCTGCTCCCAAAAGATGTTAAATCCAGTTTCAGGGTGCCTGTAATTGGATTAAAGTTACTGCAGATGCAAAACGCGAAATCAACAACAAAGCCATTCCACTGGATGGATTTTTTCAAAACATTGTGAAAAGGCAACTTAACCCCAGCAGAAAAGACCCAAAAAGGACACCTGATCTCCTCAGTACTGGTCTTCCCTCAGCCAAAGCCATCTTTACCAGTTCCTTTCTTCTCTCTGGACTCTGAAACCATCAACCTAAGATACACTCATGGAGTCATCCCTACTTTCACTGGTAGAGCTATGCCCAAGTATTTTCTTTTCACTTGAACACCCAGTGGCAATGGACTTTTCTTTGGTCATCCCCAAACACCTCAGTGTCCATCAGATTACAGAGTCCAGCATTGATTCCAAATTGACAGCAGGACACACCACTGGTCAGACAAGCAGACACCCAAGCCCAACCACAACAGAAACTCTGGTGTTGGATCCAGAAGCACTGAGCTGTCCAAATATGCTGGACTTGGTTGGGTTCAGGAGGGAATAATGTCCCTTTGCCAGAGGCATCCCTAGGAACTGATGGGACATCACCACCTGCAATAGCGAAGGGATGAGACCAAGGCTCCAAGGTTATCAGGACTGTTGCCCACTATAAAAAATTTGGTCATCTGGTAAACTGGGACACCAACCATGGGGTATTAACTGGGAAAGTGTCTGTGGACTCACTTTGCCGAAAGGCAACTTGCCATTGCATAGGAAGACCTGAACAAGGATGATGAGTAGGCTGAGAAAGTTGGGGTTGTTCAGCCTGGAGAAGAGAAGGCTAAGTAGAGACCTCACAGCAGCATTCCAGTATCTGAATGGGACCTACAAGGAAGCTGGAGACTCTTTATCAGGAACTGTAGAGATAGGACAAGGAGTATGGGGATCAAACTGAAGAGGGGAAGTTTAGGTTAGATAAGCAGAAAAAAATCTTTACTGTGAGGGTGATGAAGCGTGGCAAAGGTTGCCCAGAGAAGTTGTGCATGCCCCATCCCTGGAAGAGTTCAATGCCAGGCTGGGTGGGGCTTTAAGCAGCCTGGTCTAGTGGAAGGTGTCCCTGCCCATGGCAGGGGATTGGAACTGGATGATCTTTAAGGTCCCTTCCATCCCAAGCCTTTCTATGATTCTATTATTCTAAATTGCTGCTCCTGAAAAGGGCCCGGCTGTTCACAAGCATCCACATCCTCAGAGCCGGAGAGTCCAGGCTCCCTTTGGTTTTGGTGCTGAGCACTTTTGCTGACCTAAGGCAAACTTGTATCAGCATCATATCATCCACG
Source organism: Pseudopipra pipra (assembly GCF_036250125.1). Lineage (NCBI taxonomy): Eukaryota > Metazoa > Chordata > Aves > Passeriformes > Pipridae > Pseudopipra > Pseudopipra pipra. The sequence continues at coordinate 4,820,480 of NC_087549.1, read as the reverse complement.
TGAATGATCAGAGCAGCCACAGCTGTTCTCCTGCCCCACGTCCTTGGCATCTCCCCTCCTTGATGGGTACAAGTTCTTGCCCTCTGGCACTGTGTTTGGACATGCAGAACAACATCAAGCCGTCTCCCCTCTTGCTTCCTTCCCCTTCTCCCGGGGCTGCCAGCCTGTTTTCCGCCTGACTGGGACTGATGTGAACTTGCATCCAGAGCAGGACAGAGGAAGGCACTAAAGCCAGCAAAGGGTGGAGGCAAATAGCAAGCAAAGCCTCCTCAGGACCCACATCTCTTTCAAGCTTCCAGCCCATTTTTCCTAATCCACCTGCACCATGAAGGAATATCTGCAACAGCAGTGATCACAGCCCTTGACAAGCAGGAATATGGCTTCAGGCACATCAGCACCAACACCTAACATCAATGTTCATGGTTTGGGGTCTATCCATATCTGTTTGGCCACTTGTACCACCATTAGTGTAATCAACACTTGTGGTTTGGAGAAACAGGGAAGCAAAAGCAGCTTGAAACCTTCGCATTGTTGAGATGCAGACAAGATTTTTCTTCCAAAATAGGAACCAACTTTGGAAAGTAAGGCTGCATCTCCAGTGGGGCTGCCTACAAACATTCCCAAAAGAGCAGAAGTAAATCAGCAGCATTTGGGTCAGCAGTGGGTCACATTCAGCCCAAATGGTACACCAGGCACAGGACTAATTTTGAGGTTAAACCACCTACATTTAGGTGTGTCCCTGCACACCAGGTACCCAAGTTTCTACTACAGAAAGAAGATATATAATCAATGCAGACAGTGGAGCAAACACAGAATGGGTTGCCTAGGCAGACTATATAGTCAGCATACAGCTCCCTAAACACAGGTACCTCATGACATTTGGGATGGCCTAAGGGACTGAAATGTCTGGGAAGATTTACAGGATGTCTTACAGGATTCCTGGCAGCATGCAGAGGTCAGTAGAATACCCACCTTAGATGAACCTAGATGATAGCAGACATCTACTTTTAGGCAACAGAATCTCACCCCTGGTGTTTATAAGCCAGGTTCTACCTGCTGCAGACTACATCTCCATTGACTAATGGGAGTTTAACAGGCCAGCCTCTATGGCAACACCTACTCATTCAGGTGTCCCTGTCTGGAACTGAATCCACCCAAATGTCTATAAAGTCGGTGTCCACATCTGAGCCAGCTGTTCAACACAAGGATTCACCTCACCAAATGCAGAATGAGGTAAAATATCCCCTGAACTTCAGCAGCCCTGATGACTTGCTCCCCTCTGCCTGTGAAGGGAGCTCAGGGTGCCTTGTTCAGATGTGTTCACAAGTCAGATGTTCACTGCCATAGCTGACAGGACATACCATCCCACTGATTGCAGTGCAAGATCCAGCTAACCTATGAGAAACATGAAGATCACATATTTGTGCCTGACCCAGCCCAAATTTGTATTGTCATTCGATCTAGCAGCACACAGCTGTCTCAGTGTCACCAACTAGATTTGTCATTACTTGCTGTGCCAACTTGTGATGATGTTGAATACATGCTCCCTGAGCTGAGTCAGAGCTGAAACAGACTTTACTAAAATTCCACCAAATCATGGAAACCAAAGATGGGAAGCTTCTACCCCAGAAAAAAAATGACCACAGAATCAAGAAAAAAAAAATGTCCATGTTACTCCTTTGTTCCACCAAGACAGAAGAAAAATTAAGTTTCTAGATCCATCCTAATCCTTCCCTGATTTAGGCTACCATGTGGGACTGAGATTGCTTAGAACTAATTACTACTTATTTATACTGCTGTAGTACTTAGGGAGCTCAGTTGGAGATTAGGGCTAGTGCCAGCTCCTGTTCGCTGCCCCAAAGAGTTTACAGTGCGAGTAAAACAGTGCCAAGAAAACTAATTTGTTCCAGATGGGCCACAGAGGACCTGCCAGAAGTGAGCAAATGTTCATCGTGGCTTCTGAGCTGATTTAAAATGACCATCTACTAATGAATTTCTCCTCATCTCCCACTACCAACCACTTGATCTCGTGCATGATAACAAGCGCAGGAAAAAAAACCTGCTTGAGAATACTGATGGCACCAGCAGGAACAACAAGGGAGGATGAACTGCTGGGAGTTAAAGGAATCTCCATAGAAGATAATATTTTTGGTTTTAATTTGGCAAGAAGCAACTCTGTCTGATTAACTAATTAGTCAAAAAAACCCCCACCTGGTAAGAACTAAAAATTTTAATAATATGGCTTAAGGCAAACTTCATGTTGTGAAGCGAGATAAAAAATTAAATCAATGCACCATATTTTAATGGGTGGATTCCACCATGTCACCTTGTGATTCAAAACTCCCTATTGAACAAAAATGTCAACTAGCTAAATAATAACTGAGAAAGTCATTTTTCTGTTAAATACAGACATAGAAAAGTAAGGTGAACCAAATTAGAAGCTATGCTTAAAAATAAAGATTCTACTTAATTTGAAATGCATGGAAATAGTTCAATATCCTTTAAAATTTTCAATAAAAGACTTTGCTTTTTGAAGTAGCATGTCCCAGCAGAGACTTTGTGACACAAACCCAGGCTGCTGCATTGAACTGAAGTAAAAGCACAAAAAGGTGAATAAGAGTCATTACATTACTTCCAAGATAAATCATCTCACCTGGACTTCAAGCCACAAGAAAGAGAAATATAAAATCGTGTGATTTTTGCCCTTTCAACAATTTGTATTCATACTGCGAAGCAGCATGTGCATTCTGAAAATTCCTGTATATATCCCCTGTCTTCCAGATAGCAGCAGAAACTGCTTTGAAACTTTTTAGTCCAGAATCAAAAATAACTGTGAATTTTTGAGCATGAGGCTCAATATGAAACTAACATTTAGGAAAGCAGGGTGGTTTGGGGTTTTCTTTGCTTTTCCCCCAGAGAAATCACATTCAACTGAATACCAATAATGCAGTTTCTGCATCAGCATGACAACAGTACAAATTTTTCAGAGTGTGGGAAGTATCTTTTCTTGCTATAATACTTGATGCTCCCACTCATTCTTGACCATACACCAGTGACACACCAAACCATACTCTAGTTCTCCATCCTTCCTCCCACCCAGCTCAGCCCTGCAATAAATCATGTCAGCACCTCTGTGCCAGTGTCAGAGTGAAGTCAGCCCAATTAGCTTAAACTGCTGACGAACGTCGGTTTTGCTAAACTGGACAACTTTGCACAAAAACAAGTGCTCACAACATCTCTTCCGGTGGGTCTGCTAGGGAAGAGGGTAGCATCTTTCACAAGCAGCTGGGAAAGGGCAGTAACTCAAGACACCTCCATTAAATAAGAAAAATAATCAAGTGCCAATGACCTGCGGTTAAAAAAATAATGCGGCCGTTTTTAATGGCTTCAACAGAGCAGAGCGGAGTTGAAGACCTGCAGGGAATCTGGTCCAGTGTCTCAACTTTCATTTATAAAAAAGAGAAACTCTGATTCTCTTTCATCTCACCCAACCATGAGCTTCTTTAGTTTTTTGACCAGTGTCTGTCTGACTTTTGACCAAACTCAGAGCATGAACACAATTCTGTGTGTGGTTGTTCTTCCCTGAAGCATCAAATGCACAAACCAGGACTTTCTTCTTGTCCCCAAAACAGGTGGACCTTTCTGAAATCTATTTTCCATTACTAAATTAGTTATTATGAGGGAAGAAAGGGCCTCTGACAGCATTAGATATACTGAAGAGTTTTCTTCCACAATGAGGGCTCTAAACCTCGACGAAACATGACCAAGCATTTTCTCTGGGAGTCTCTGTAGCATCAACACTACACACTGTGAAATATAACACTTCTTGTCAACATTTTCTTCATTTCGCTTTTTTGGATGGAAAGGAGGACAAATAGCAGAAGACAATTCTATTTTTAACTTCTTGGGGACTGTGTTTACAGGAGAAATGTCACAATCCTGAACAATGGGGCAAAAGCAGAGACCGTAACGTATGAGAAAGCTGCCTGGGCAGGCACAAGAGATGTAACCTCCTGACTTTTTGCCTTGTAGGAGACTCAATCAGAAGGTAAGAATACATCACACTGACATCTCCCTATTCCCTCATTAGCCTGGAGGGTCAGGCCCTTCGGCAGCCGGGCATCCAAACACTACCAGTCTGATTAAAAACTCCACATTGTCAGGAAGTGAGTCAAAGAAACCCATCTCTGGATGATTTCTGTTGATATACTTAAATTATGCAGCTATAAGAATAAAGTTAGCCCCCATTAAAATTCAAGTTGATGGTGTATTTCATGCTCATTAGCTTTTACAAATATTTTCTTCTGCGATGGGTAATTGAAAAATGTGCATGGTGACTATCCCTGTGGTTAACCTTTAATTTCTTTCTTACTAAGGTTCACTCATATATTCAGTTTTGACAGGTACATTTTATTACTGATCCAAAAAGCTGACCTAAGCAAAGGTCCTAAGCACTATCCCAAACACTCACCCCCTCCTTCATGTTTATTTCATAAGTTACCAGAAATGCTGCTTGTTCCACTCGGCAGCATTGTCTGCAAGTTTTCATTCCTCGTATTTTGTTGTTGCATTTTTTTGAGGGGGAAAGGATATGGGAGGGAGTAGTTTTATCTGTATTTTCAGTGTCTTGCCTCAGAAGCAAAAAGTTCCCAGGCATGAACCTTCTAAAGAAATTGAGAGAAAAATCATAATCTAAATAGTTTTAAAAGGGGGCTTTTTTGCCTCATTTTAAGCATTTCTTTATAGTTTTGTAACAGTATGCTAAGCACCAAGGAAATGAACCAGCTCATCAGATTGGTCATTAATGTTTAGCATTTTCTTTTTACAGTCTGTTGCGTTTCCTCAGGACCTGACTAAAACTGATTTGCTGAGCTCCCTGGCTCAGCCTGGGGAATATTTCTTATGGACTAAAAAGAAAAAGTTATTTAAAATCTATTACTGCAGCTGCACTGGATGACTCAAGGGACTGGTGATATGGTATTGACCATTCAATCTAGGTTACCCGCTCACATTTAGTCCGACCTGGGGTGACCAAAAGCTACTGTCTCTGATAATTTACTAGTGGTTTACATGGTAGGAAATTACAGCCTTAAACCATTGCAGAGAGATGATTCTGTATCCCCCAACCTAGCAACAGATGCCATAATCATGGTGCTTTCCGAAAATTAATTTGCCTTAAAATGCACAATTAAAAAAGGAAGCCCTTTTCTGGAAATGCTGATCATCCAGAATCCTGATACTCCTGATAAAATGACTTACTGAGTCGATGTAGAAGGTGTTGGACCCCACAAAGGTGATGGCATCTTGCAGGTCATAGTTGTGCACCCCGTTCTGGTAATCCTGGTAGGGCATCACGGTGAGGGCGAAGGGCCCCACGCTGTGTTTGCTCCAGTTGGTCAACTTCACCTGCAGCGGGACGGGGTCGCCCACCTGGCAGTTCACCACGACATCACAGTCACAGAGCTGGCCATCAACAAGGATATCTGCAAATCAAGGAGACAATTCCACATCAGGTTGGACATCTGCTTTAGAAACTGTGTTAATCTTGATGGGAAACTTAAAGAGAAAAAGTGACCTCGATGAAACCGAGAGTGCAGGACACTTAACTTTGAGAAAGGAAACACACCACTGTTGTCCTGTGTAGGGCAGTGCTACAGGGGACCTACTTGAAAAAAAACCATTAATGAAGGTCTGATATCTGTCCACAGATGTTGAAAGAGCTATGAAAAAAACCCAATTATGATCTATACACAGGCACCAGAAGATATTATTTTAACATCCTCCCTTAAAGGCCAAAGCCACAGACAATTTCTCATGTTTCTCCAGAAAATCAACAGCATCAGATGAAGGGAAATACAAACAGTAACCATTAATACAAACAGATAGATCCAGGGCTGGATGCTCATGTTCACATGTTACAACCAGAATAAATCCTCCTGTATGGAGGTGACCTTTTGGAGCAGGACAGTCACTGCCAGAATTTGCAATGTAATACATATATTAAAGTCCTGATTATAAGGAAAAAAGGGATTTCAAAATTATACAGCAGTACTATGAGCTTGTTCACTCTTTGCACTTTAATTCCTTCTGGGATTTCTATTTTTAACTCTCTACTTTTCTTTCCCTTTCTGGGATAGCAGAAAATATAAAGCCTCTAAATTGGTTACTGCTGGGACAATGACAACCAGAGTAATGTGTCCACTAACCTTGTCCATTTGCTTATACAGAACCAAAATGTTTCATTACCAACACACTAGGAAATTCTTAGTCCAATTCCCTGCTCTGAAAGGGTTCCCAGTTGTGCAGTATTACTGTATTTTTCAGATGAGGGTTATCTCCAATGCACTATTAATACAGGAACATTTCTATTTCACTACGGGTTCATGTTCAGAGATAAGAGAAAGCCCTGGGACATGTAAGAAAGCATCCTCTGTGTGAATACCTATCCCCACAATCTTATATGCCCGTGAGGCATTTCCATCACTCCAGCTCCTCCTCAGTTCCTTGCCTTATGACATATATCATATTATTCCTTTGCCAACAGCATCGGATTTACATTAGTAATATTCTATCTTCAAGGAAAGACACTATTCTTATGCTTCAGGAACTTTCACAGAAAAAAAAATATAACAAAATGATTTTTTTAAAACTTATTTTTGTTTTGTTGCCTTAGACAAAAAGTACAAAATGATGCATGTTCTTGTGATGCCCTTTAGTCTGGCAAACTGAACAAGCCTCAGCACAGCCACTGGGAGAAAAAAAAAAGAAAAGAAAAGAAGCTAATGCCAAAGAAGAAACAAGTTCAGAAAAGAACATTTATTCCACAGGTCAGATCAGCAAAGCTGAGCTACCCAGATGAAAACCTCTCCTTGACTAAAGCTGCCCAAATGCAGCAGTAAGTCCCAGATACAAGAGGCTTGGCAGAGCAAGCCCAAAAAAACCCTGCAGTGCTCAAACTGGAACTATCCAAAACCCATGCCTATGTCCCAGTTGGAACAGCCCCCATTCCAAACCTTTCCACAGGAGCTCAGTTTTTGACAATGAGAGCACTGGTGAGGCCACAGGTGGAGTGCCTGTGTCCAGTTCTGGGCTCCTCAGTACAAGAGAGACATGGACATACTGGAGAGCCTACAGTGTAGGGTCATGAAGAGGATTAAGGTATTGAAGCATCTCTCCTATGAGGACAGGTTGGGAATGTTCAGTCTGGAGAAGAGAAGACTTCAGGGGATCCCAACAATGTCTGTGAACACCTGAGGGGTGCAGAGAGGACACAGCCAGGCTCTTTTCAGCGGTGCCCCGTGACAGCACCAGAAGCAATGGGCGCAAACTGAAACACAGGAGCTTCCCTCTGAACATCAGGAAACACTGTTTTTACATTGAAGGTGACCAAGTGCTGGCACAGGTTGCCCAGGGAAGTTGTGGAGTCTCCATCCTTGGAGATACTCAAAAACCATCTGGACATGGTCCCTGGCAAGAAGCTTTAGGTGGCCCCACCTGAACAGCAGATAGGACCAGACAATCTCCAGAGGTCCCTGCCAATCTGAACCATTCTCGGATTCCGTGAAAGGAAGTTACAATCACCACTGCATTTTAGGAAAGGGCTAGAAAACTGTTCTGGAGTTGGATTTCTTTTGCAACAGCACACTCTGATCTATGGGCTGTCCTGCCCAACAGGATCAAATTGCTCCTTGCAGTATTGCCCTAAGATTGTGGAGGTGAGGTAGTGGTTATAATGGTATCCCATTATCTGGGATTAACTGACTTGAATTTTTCAAAACACAGAAATGTGTGTCTGTGGATAACCTTAAAGCTTCTCAGTCTCCTGACAGAGAACTGAACTCCAGTTGCTTCCTTCAAAAGAAATGTGTTTATAGCAATTCATTACTTTATATCAGTTCATGTTTTCAAGCTTCTCCCTGCAAGATGAGTCCTTTCATTAACTAAAAAAGAAAAAACAAAACCACTTTTTTTTTCTGGTTCCTCTAGCCAGTGGGTAGCTTCACAAAGGGTTAGCTCCCCAGATCAGCCTGAACCTTCAGAAATATTCCATGGAATATACTCCACTCACACTTAGTGGATGAATCCTTATTTTCAAGATGCTCATCAACTTGCCTTTTAGCTTTAAAATTCAATGCACTGCTGTATGAATTGTAAATGAACCCTTTGCCCTCTGTCTCTACCGTTGTATCTAATAATAGCTCAGAGCACTGCTTCCTAATATCTTCATGAGAAAACAGAAAATCCAAACAAAAGGGAAGCAATTAAGTCTGGCTCAACCAGATTAATTTTCTTTTGTATTCCTAAAAAAAAATTCAATTCATTTAAGATTGATTCAAGAGCATGTGTGCACACGTGCTTGTGTATATATTGAGAGATAATTTCCTTCCCCTCCAGAACACACTTCCCTCCTGCAGAACCGAAGCCAAGGATCTCAATGAGATGTCAGATGAGAAAGCACACATGGCTGGCGTGCAAAATACTATGGAAAGGAGTGTTTAAAAACAGTCCCCTTTCATCAGGGAGAACAGCTTGGTTTGACAGGCAGTTTTACTCCCTTCCTGACACAGAAAACATCTCATGGACCATACGGATTTGCTTTAATATTTTCATCCATGAACAGAGGAAAAGCCATGTGTACAGGGTCCCATTTCTGCAGATTCAGCTCACTCACACAGATGGCATATAAAAGCTGAGACTGCTCACACCACTGCTGTGAGAGTGAATCATTATTGGCTTTGGAATACAGGAGCTCTGAATCAGATGATACAGTCACTAGCACAGAAGACAGTCGTGGCTGTATCTCCATCCTCCAAAGATTCAGATATGAGAGAAACAGTACTTCAGAGAATTAGAAGGACCAAGTTTAATTCAAACAGAATATATAAATTACATTTCAAAAGTGGGAGCAAAAAATCTGGCTGCCAGAGGGGGGAAAAAAAACCAAAAAGACCTAGAAATCTCTCGATCTCCTTCTAACTAAAAGTTAAATAATTTAAAAAGTAATTTAATAAGCCAACAGAATGCTGCCCCTCCCTTTCCTGTTCATTTACCTACAATGTCCACTACGCTGGCATCCTTGGGTGCCAAACTTACCCTGCAATGCTTGATAGCCATGAAAAAAAGGACAGACACAGTCTCTGCCTTGCACCTACGAACAGGCACAGGACCACTCTATTTTATCTCTAGGACATTCTCTAAGTGATTATTGTATGAAGGGAGAAAACGTTGTCCCACACATTTTGGAAGGCAGAGGATAAGATGATACAAACCACTGAGAAGGGTGATTGGAAAGCCTTGCTTTTTCTTTGAAAGTCTTAGCCAAGCCTTTTATGATCTCCATGAATTAATCTTTAAGATGGAAAAACTAATTCCTGGCCCAGGTGATGAGTGAAGCTTATTGACACCACAGGATGTCTGGGAGACCATTCTATGAAAATAATACATCAGAGTTCTTATAATGTCTTTCTTTCAGGATCTCAGAACTCTCAAGAAAAGAGAATGAATGTCGCTAACAGGAAGACAATGACTATTCCACAAGAAAAACATCACCTACCATCACCTGCCAGGTGCACTTCTGTCTACATCACCCAAAGGAGCCACTTGGAAATGAATGTCAAACACTAATAACATTTTGTGTTATTTACTCTGCTCATATTAACACATTGTAAATTGTTCTTGCTACTTTGTCAAGTTTCCATGAGAGAACTCACAACTCATTGTCCACCTGTACATCCAGAGTCCTGAGTCACAGCTAATTGCATTTCTGCACCCAAATCCCCATTTGCCACTGTCAAAGTTTAATTTTGGAAAGCTGCACACAAATACATTTAACCTCAGTGGAAATGCATATTCCAGCAATGTTTACTCTCCTCACTCATCCTTGGGCTGATTTTAAAAAACAGGCTGCAGAGGAAGGCAGGGTGGTTTTGCCCATTGTTACAGTGGGGGATGGAGACATTTCCATTTGGTATTTCCTTTTAAACTGGATGTTGAATCTCCAGCTAAAGTAGTTGCACTGGCCTCTGCCATTCACTGCAGCTGGCCCAAGACTTCCAGCAAACACCTCACAGAGCAATGGCTTTGTCCAAACAAGTAGGCCAACAAAGCTCAAGGCATGAAATGCCCAACTGAGTAAATACTTAGCATATACAAGATAAAGGAGACCTTTAAGCCCAGAAAAGCAAGCCTTGCCTACAGTTACTGTCAGGGTACTTTATCAATTAACGATTGTTATGCTGTTAGAATTGTGAACCGGGAGAGATGTGGTCTGTGGAGGAGAAAGGAGCAGCAAAAATCAGTGACATCTCTTGATAATGTCCATCAGGTACTTTTATAGAGGAAAGCCAAAGACCAAGAGCCCAAGCCAGAGTTGTTGGAATGGTCTCACAGAATGATTCGGTTTTTCTGTGTTCAAAAAAGCTAAAGTGCTGATTAAATTTTTTGCCCAGGCCAGCTTTACTTCTAATTGCCCTAAAAGAGCAAGGGAAGGGCCAGCCCTGCTGTCTGGAAAAACTTCTTCAGTTTTCCTTTTTTCCCCTGCCCTTTTCTTCAAGAATGTTTGTTCAGGGTTTTGCAAGGAACTTAACAATGCAAAGAAAACTCCTTTTGAAATCATTTATTCAGAAATACTTTGAACAATTCTCTCCATTTCTGATCTTACATTTTATGCAGGTGAAAAAAAGATCAGAAAGGAGGAAAAACCTGTACTACAGGCAAACTCTCTGTACAGAGCAAGCTGATCCTGTCTCCAAACAAGCACATTCATTCCCTGTCCCTCCTGTCATGCTTCATGTCAGTTTTAGTAGCCTGGTTTTGGGGTTCAATCTCATTATGGCAGCTTAGAGGAGAAGGTGATGTGGTGTTCTGTTGAGGTGATAGGATCCTTGAATTTGTTTGTCTGTCTCCTCCAAAATATGAAACCAAACACTGTTTCTGTTTCCCCTTTTTGCACTTGTTCTCCCTAGTGTAGTCCAGTCTCCTTTCATTTTCCAAACTGTTCATGCAAATTATTTGCGCACAGAGATGTAGCATTGGTTAAATTCATTTGTCCATGATGAGGTCTTGCAGTATTTTCAGAGCTGAATACATCCATACAGAAGATATTTCTATGAATATAAAAATTGTGTTCCCTGTCATTCTCATCATGAAAGCGCTGAATGGTTATTTAATAACACAAGACCCTCACAGCTACTTACATAAAACCTTCTGTATGTGATTTGGACCTGCTCCTCACACCAAACCTGAGCATCTTAGCTTGGAATGCTAAGATCTCCTGCTCATCTCCTGCTCATTTATTGTTATTCTGACACAATACTGAGCCAAATCCACCCCCTGCCTAATTTCCCTGCAGTCAGTAGTAACAGAGCAAAGAGGTGTACAGCTGTTTGTGTTGTAACAGCTTTAAATTACATGGATATCTCACCTTGTCAACCACTGCTAGTCCTGTCCTAAAAACTGCCATAATTCTCAGAGCCTGCTGATCCCAAAACCCTATGGACCTGAAGAGTTCAGCTCCTCTTCTGGTCAAGGCTCTTGGACAGTGATGAATAAAAAACATATGAACAAACTATTGCAGCTTTCTGAAAGTACCAACAACCCAGAGACCTTCAGCCAACATAGGGGCACAAACATGAAAACAGGAAAGTTGGCAGAGGACGGGATGACTGAACATGAACATACGCTGGTGAAAAGCGGTAATTGCTTTCACAAGACCTCTGAGCTGCCCAGTTCCTGGCAGGCTTCCCATTCCCAAACATTTTAGAATTGAATTAAGGACACTTTATTCACTCCAAAAGCAATTAAAAAGAAAAACACATTTAAAATATAGTTCTAGCAACAATAAGCAATTAGTCTTTGACAATTGTCTGTGTCTTCCTATTTAATCACTCTCTTGCAGTGGCCAGTATGCTGATGACAGATCCCAACTGGTCCCATTATCCTTCCTGCCAAATTGCTTCCAGTTTGTGTCTGTCCTTAACTCTGTGATGACAGTGGACTGAGGATGCTGCAGCATCCCATAGGACTCACTTGCAAAAGGATTCTTCAACCTTGACATTTGCCCCGAGTGAGCTTTCTTCCTCCAAATCAATATAATGTTTATGTCCAATTTTAATCTCCCAGACACGTGATCAGCATTCAGTTTTAGTGCTCCTTGATCTCAGTCCTAAACACCAAGATGTAGTACAACCTTCTTCAATTAACTTGAAATACCAGGGTCACACTGGCTGAGGAGGGAAGCATGAACATGACTAGTGCTCTGGGGTTTAGATTCCTCCAACTTCCACTTGGAATCTTAAAACCTGAATGCACATGAACCACAGATTTATTTAAGAAATGACTCAGTTCAGTGTAACCTCCCTGGCTTTGGTGGGAGTTATTTTACTATGCACATGCCTTTTATGACAGACATTTCTCCTTCCCTGTGAAATTGTTGGCACATGAATGGCACCCGCTTGTCTCATTTCTCCTCTGGCAGCCAAGATAACCTGTGATTTGGTGATTTGCCCAATTTGCTATCAAGTGAAAATCACTTTAGAGTTTATACTGCTTGTGCCTAGTCCTAATCTAAATGCTCAAAGGCAGATCCCTAAAATTTTAAGATGCTCAAAGCTCTGTTTTTCAGTAAACTCCTGAAAATTCCTGAACTCCTTCTGACTTATTTTAAAATATTCCATGACATGGTACCACCTTGCTGAAATAGTCTCATTTCTGAATGTGGGCCAACCTTTTTTTATCTGTTCATCACAAGCAGGTTTGACAAAGACTTCTTTTTATTATCTGCTACATAGCCAGGAGGTCAGGCTGGCATACGGTGCATGCCAGTGTTTGAAATTTCACAATCCTTGGATTTGCATGTTATTTTAGGTTACTGAAAACTTTATAGTTTGTCTCTGTCAGGACTACTTTCAGAGCATTCTTACCATGCCCTGTGGGGAAAAAAAAAGGGGGGAAAAAGCCCTATATTACATTTAAGCAAAACCAAAACATATTAGGATATATCATATAACACTGGTTTTTGTATACTGGCAGCTTTGTGCAAAAACACTGCAAGAATGAACAGAATTATAGAATATCCTGAGTTGGAAGAGACCCACAAGGATCACTGAGCCCAACTTCTGGCTCTGCACAAGACAAACCCAAAAATCACCATAACATGACTTAACCTACAGTACATCGTTCCTCACTGGCTGCATAATGACAGTTGACATTTTCTTCTTTTTTCTGCCATTCTGCAGTGATGGATGTGAGACAAAGCTCTCCTTCTACAGAGAATATTTCGAAAAGCCTCATACCAACTGTGTCAGAGTTTTTGACTTAAGGCTGCAAAAGTTAATGGTAGAAAAGGAGACAATAGCACTTCTGTGCTAGTTTAGAAGTCTGTCTCAACCTCAAAGCAGGTTTAGTCTAGACACTAGATAGGTTGCAGACCTCCAGGGAGTGTTCCTGCTCTAGAAATCAGTGATAAGGGTGGTGATTCTGGTACACTCCCTATGGAGATGGCATTGAGCTAGCAACTGGTCACAAGAGAATTAATATCTACTTAACAGCAGAGACACAAAACTGGGCTCCTGTACTCAATTCTGTGCATGCAAAGTCAAATACGTGGCTTCAGCCACACAATTTACTTACCAAAACTCTCACAGAATATGTAAATATGGAAGCAGAATTTGTTTTTATGTATTTTCTACCATTTCAAGTGGAAACAGTATTTTCTGCTTTACCCATTCAACAGGCACAGTGGTGCTCTGAACTCTTACACAGATACAGCATCATACCTAACAGGTAAACTAACAGGTACTTATTTTTTTCAAAATTGCTAGTTAAATAAACACAATGTGTAGTATAATTGTCTTATTTGAGGCCTGAAGGAACTCAAATGCAGATGAGAAGAGAGATGAGACAGCCAGTAGGTATCTCCATGCCTAGATGTATAGAAACACCAGTGCAGGATGCTTTAAGAAAAAACCTTATACTGATTATTTAAATAAAAATTATGTGTCTTTGCCTCATTTTCCATGCTTATCTTAAAAAAAACCATGTAATATTGCATAAGATGTCCAGGCTGTAAGAATTTTCGTGTCCTTGTAGATCAGTCAAAGCCTGGTACAAGATAATATATAACCTCCTATTAACAGGCAAGTAGATGATTTACCTCATTTCAGTGGCTGTGTAAATATGAGCAGTAGGACACTGAGCCTCACAGGCCTCCTTTAGCCCAGCCATGACTGCAAGCCAATGAGCTGAGCTAAATGAGAGACATTAAACAAGCCCAGGTACAAATGCTGAGATCACGGGCGGCACTTTCTGTCCAGGGAAGGTGTGACGTGTGGTCAGCAGACCACATGTGCCCAATGTCCACAGACCAGAGCTGCTGAAAAGCAGAGGTGCACATCAAAATGGATACATTCTTCATGAAGTCTCTTCGAATTTCAGTCACAACATATTTCAGTCTAATAACTCTAAGTTGTTTTACTTACCAACGGATTGAGTTAATTTTTTTCCCATTTTCCCTACATATGATGTGTCCACTTTTGCATTAAGATATGAGACAATAATCCAGGCAGATGTGAGCTGGAAACTATCAAGCCCTACTACGATGCTGTGACTTCTTTATTCTGATTGCATCCTGCTTCTATATCATGACCTGTCTCAAAATCCAATTTGAATCCACAAAAGAACTACAGTAATAGATATATGCAGATGGAAGTTTTCAGTCATCCTCTGTGACATAAATCCATATTTTTCCTTATTAGATTGGATATGAACACTCAAATAACAATCAGAAAACAACAAATCTCTAAGCCTAGTGTCATCAAACCAAACAAATTTTGGCCTTTCTCTGAGATATTTCTGTTAATAATTTACTACTTCTAAAACTGAACATGCTCAAAACCTAGCTCCTGAATTTTTCATGAAGTCCTTTCCTCTCCATACCTTTCTTAATTTCAGAAATAAAATCAGACTCTTTCCTGCCAATCTCAGCTTTCACTTTGACTTGATCTCCTCTCATGACTCACACCTTCAGTCTCTGATTAAACCTGATGCCACTTTCTACAAAACTTCTCCAAATCTGACCTTTTCACTCTGCCTACATTGCCAAACCCTCGTCCAAAACCTAACTGGATCACAAGCCTTAACAATTAAAATCTCTTCATCTCTGGTTTTGACACTAGTTGCCTTCTTATTCTCCTGAAGACCTTGTATCAAAGACCACCCCGTAGGTCTGTGACCTGGCTATGTCCACATGGCACCTCGCACAGACTTCATTCCCAGCCTGTCTGCTTTCCAGCTATAGCAGTAGAGCACAGTCCGGGCTAAATTCCCACATACTGATCCATCTTTTCCCATGCAAGCTGAAACCTGTTGCTGAGGTCACACAGTAATACCCACAGAAACCTACTGGTTGTGCTCACTGATATCTGGGGTCTACAACTTGTGTGCAAAACAACTTCTCTCTTATTACTCTGTCATATTTTACCTATTCCTCCTCCCTGCTAACCTTTTTTTTTTTTCCATATGGCATATATACTTCTATAGCATGTAACATATATAGAACCAGACTATAAGCTCTTAGGGACCACAATACTCATGTTCCTAAGAGCTTGGCAGAACAATTTGTATGACACCTGGAACTATGCAGAGCTATTTTCCTGGGATATGAAGACAGCAGTGCCAGAGAGTCAGAAAAAAATTTTAAAAATCTTAAATAAATTAAAAATATCTTTATATCTCAATCTCAAGGCTATCTTGGTGAGGCAAAGTGAGCACTGTACCAGTTCTCCACATGGGAACACTGAGACATTTCAGGAAGGAGTTAACCTGATCTGAGAAGAGCAGATAGGAGTTTTCACTGAGCAGAAATAAATGCGTAAGTTACCAAACAGAACTGAGAGGGAAAGGGGACTTCCAGAGGTAGAGAAAAACATCTTAATTGTAAGCTTTCAAAATCCCCATGCTGGCTCATCGAGATACCAACTCCTTATGGGAATAAGTTTAAACCAAAGGTAAAACCTGAGGATTTATAGGACATGCAGGAAGGGGTAGAGAGGATAAAAGGAAACTCAACCATAAAGAAAAGTAAACTGAAATAAAAATAATGCTATTTAAAGGAGAAGTCTTTGAGAAAAGAGTTAAAGTAAGAGCGTAGAAACTGTTTCTTTCCCATCACTGCATTTTGAAGGAATAGAGACCTCGGATATCAGCACAGTGAAGTGCACAGAGGATGAAAACTTCGTGTTTAATAAAACTGTAAATATAACATTGTGGGGAGAGAAGAAGAGAAACACTGAGTTCAGTTAGAGAGTAAAAAATTAAATCCTGTCCATATCCAAGGCTGTGAGCCCTGCCTTGGGCTTTGTCTGTCAAGTGCTGCAAAGCATTCCTGCAAACCCCTCTCCTTTTAATTGACAGTCCAGGTGGCAAAACCTTTCCTCGCTCCAACCCTGTGACTGTGCTCCAGCCTGCAGAGCTGCTGGGAAGATGAGCAATGAGCAGGTGTCAAATTCTGTCCTTTTATCTTTGGCTTTTAAAAGACAGACACAATTACGTGCAAAACAGCGTAGTGCGGCAGCTGATTAAGTCTCTTTTCTAAGAATTATTTTCACAAGGCTCTGTGAGCAGCCTGGCCAGAGCTATCAGCTCACCTGCAGACACAGCACTGTGGCTGCTCCACCTTCTAGAGACCCACAGACAGAGAAGCAGAGATGAGAAATTATTAACTCCTCACCCTCCACAGAAGACAAAGCAGCCCTACGTTGTCTGTCAGGGTCTCTCTGGCACAATCTTTCAGTGGTTTATGCATTTTGAGATTATGTGTGCATGTTTGATACATATTAGTGGGATGCCTAAGAAACAAAGGGAGGTTGTCAAGCATTGGAAGTTGACAAATTTGAAAAAAATTGAAGATAAAGGTCTTCAAAATTCAGTGTATGGAAAGACTTAATGGCTTCTTATACCTCTGAAGTCATGTATCATTTTGTGAATTTACATGTGAAGTGTGAAGAAATGCATTTTGTTTACTCCTACAAAACAGAAATAAAAAAATCCTCCCAAACCCTATCATCTCTGTACCTGCTGGGACCAGATTTTTAACTTTATAGAAATCCATTACCTACAGGTCTGGAAAATGGTATTTCATGGAGTTTTTACTTAGCTGTCCAGGAAAAGAGAGTTGAGGGGTTTTTTTAAATTAAAAAAGAAGAAAGGAGGAAAAAAGAAAAATAGCTTTTGCTGGTTTGAATTAATCCAAGAAAGGAACTTATGCATTTCATATGAAAAGGAAACTTTCCTTGCAGTCTTCATGCAAAGACTGAGGGTGTATGTCAAGGGATCCTGGTTGTCCACCCAGTCCCAGAGGCAGTTGTGCCAAAGTAACAGCTCTGAGAGGGCAGAATTAAATGATTAAATAATTAAATAAATGTCTCCTGGTGCCATCTCTATCATCACTGCTGTTTGGACAAGCACAGCCTCCAAACTGTGCATATGGGACATGCCTCTTAGTGCTAACTTATCATCCTTACATCCAAAACAAGATAGGTTTTATATTGTCGTGGTTTGGGCCTTGTTTTCCCCAGAGGCTGAAAAGTGGTAGACCCCAAGGGGTGGAAACCTCTGGAAGTTTTGAAATTCTACCCAATGGGCGCTCCTGCAGAAATGTCAACATCTCACAAACTGACCGGAAGAGAAGAGTTGTAGTTTTTGGTGGTGGTAGAAGGGGTGGCCATGTTGTGAGCCACGAGGAAGGGGCTCTGTGCCCCTTGGGGCCTCTGGCCCCCTCCCAGCCCCTGCCTGGGGGGCTGCAGGGACCTGGAACAGCATAAAGCTGGGCTAGGTGCCTGCAGTTAAGACGGGAGATGTTCTCTCCATGGGCACAGAACAGCAGCTGGGGCTGACCAGAGAAACGGTGGCAGAGAGCCAGAGATAAGACCTGAACTGAAGAAGCAGCAGAAACAACATGCAGCACCACAGAGAAGACTCCTGGAAAGGGAGGAGAAGAAGAGAGCAGCAGAGAGACAGAGTTTGGGGTAAGAGACTGTACCAGATTCCCCAAACTCCCTTGGAGACCCTCTTGGAGAAGAGGGACATGGACTCCTATTTAGGAGAAGAGTTTTAGACATGCAGTACCAGAGAGAGAGGAGCTGAGAAGCTCAGAGCGTCCCGGAGCTGGACCGGGACAGCCAGATGGAATGCAGGGGGGAGTTGACCTTGGCTCCCCCCCCCTCGCACTGCTGCCGCGGTGGCAGCCTGAGAGGCAGGGCAACAAAGGCCCTGCAAGCAAGGAGCTGAGTCTCCTGCAAGAGATACCAGACCTTCATGAAGACCCCCCTGTGTCTTCGTGATATGACGTGGTGATACGACCTTGTCTGGGGTTACGAAGTCCACGGAAGACCCCTCGGTTGAGGCGATGGGGCCGGGGGAGTTTGATACCTCCCTCGTTGAGTGCTGGCAGAAAGCCAGCTATCAGCTGCTGCATGTGGAGAAGACAGACAGAACCTGCTGCATTAGAAGATCCTGCTGCTTAAGGACTGGAAGGGATCTGTCCTTCTTTCCCTCCTGGACTTTTATTTGGAGGGGAGAGGAGACCTGATCCACTGTAAATACATATGTCATGGTAGAGATAGTTTGTGATCATGTGTATAATGTGATATGGTATTTATTTGTACAGTCACTGTAATATATTCCCTTTCCCCCACTTTGAGTCTGGTGTGTTTTGTCTGGAAAAGCCCATCTCACATTAGGTTGAGATGTGGGAGGGGGGATGGAACTAGGGAATTGGATTTGGGGACTATCTCAAACCATGACATATATGCATCCTCATTATGTAAAGAGGAGAGGAGAGAGGATCATTTTGTCCTGATCCTTTCTAAACTAAAGAGATAAAAGTTTTCAGTGCCAGGGAATCTTTTTTTCCTGAAATGTTCAGGTCTCTAGCAATAGTTTAGGCTATGCTTTTCCAAAAATACCTTTGAAGTAACTGAGTGAAGAGGAGTTTATGATATGGTTGGAAAGTATATAAAACAAACAGTGACATATAATGGAAGCTGCTCCCAAAAGCATTTGTGATTTCAGCAAGTACAGAGCACTGGGAGTTAACCACTCTATTATGTGGCTTGTCTTTTGCAGTGTTAATTTGTGAAAAAGTCTGTCTTTTACACACTTGCAATCCAAACAAAGGAACAAATTAAAAGAACTAAGCACACAAACCATGCTGGGCAATAGAGTGTTGCAGCCAAACACTAACAGTAATCTATATTCACACTGTATCACATGAACTGACCCAGAATTAACTATGGCTGCCCTCTCCTGGAAAACTCTCTGGAACAAATGAAGTTTCTCTCATCCATTTCCATTAATGGCATTAGCATGCTTAATGGCAAAACCACATCAGAACAACTGGATAAACAGCTACAAGGAAGCTGTAACAAGCAACAATAGAATTGAACTATTTTTCCATAAAGGTCTTGAATAGATATTCTAGTCCCCTTTGTAAACCAGGGTACACAACTGAGCTCACTCACAGAATGCAAACTGTGCTTCCTGGCTTTAACTTTCAAAATAGATGCCAAATGTCAGGATGGGAGTAAGAAGGAAACAACTTGCGGTCAATTCCTAGATGATCTTCAAATTCAGAGACCTGACTGTGAGCTTTAGGAAACTTCACTGGAAATCTTAATCCCCTTGAGGTTCACTGATGAAACACTTGCAACGTGAGCCCATGAGCTCCAAGAGGAGATGCAGTGCTGGTAGCAGGCTCAGCAGAACATCCTGTTGGTACACCTCTGTGCACATCTAAAGAGCTCTTACTTCTCTCTGCAAGTAAAGACAGAATTACCAGAACAAACCAGGACAGGGCAAGGATGTTAGCACGAGTCAACAAATGTCCTGACCCATAGTCTTAGATGTTACTGCTATGATGCAGAGTAAAAGTGGTTTCAGCCTCTTGTCCATAGCTATATAATCACCTATTACTATATCATTCATACCACCTTTTCTCTGAAGACATTTCTTGGCTGAGCCCATTCCAGAAGAATCTTTTAAAATCCTTTCTTGAGAAACAACAGACAGCATAAGATGGTAATTTAGGAAGATGACTGGCCAAATCCAAGTCATTACTTCTTCCATAAAGGCATCACATCTAGTAATAAGAGCAGATAGTTACACAGTAATGTTGTAGAAACATGATGAGATTTCATTAGATTTGGACACCAAACTCATCAACAGAGTATCCCTGATCAAAACAAATGAACGAAAATAATAGGTAAAGAATTAATCACCTTCATGAGAGGTTTGACTTTGAAAGGGTTCTAAAAATAGCATCAATCTTAAATATCTATCAGAGCAGGATAATCTGTTAAATGAAGCATCTCATTCAAAACTACAAAGTTAAGTTCAAGCGTTTTAGAAGCTCATTAGTAAATATCTACAAATGTAGAACTTTGCTATCTTTTCTTCACTTCCTCTTTATCCACATTGCTCCTGACCATTTCTTAATGTCTCTTGCATTTTCCTCTGAAAGCAGCTAAAGTGTACCATGCACTGTATCAAAACAGGCAAAATCTGTGCCCTCAAATTATCGCTTTGTCACGTAATGACCAGTGAAATCTCCATGAATGCAACGAGCCCTTTCAGATGCCACATTCAATTTGCCTCAATGAAAGTAGCTGTAATAGAAAGCAGATGGTCCCCAACAAGTTTGCCAGCTGTTGAAATGATATGCAGATGTTGAGCACACTGAAATCCAAACACACGACCCTTCAATAAAAAGGGAACTCACTCCCAGACTTAAAAATGCTGAGCCAAGTTCTTTATCACCATAAAATGCAATAAAGTAACACTACTCCTACATTTCTTCCACAAGTACAGAAACAATAAACCCACAAAACAAAGCACTGAAAAGTTATAGAAAAAATAGAGAATTGTCTTTGACAGGAAAGATCAATTCCAGTTGTCTTTAATGACCTGAATGCTATAGAATTCAACTGTAGCATCCATCCTCTTGTTTTTCCAATTTTATTTGTAGCTAGGTTCCATTTTTACATTCCAAAGCATGGCAGCCTCCAGCAGAAAATGCTTTGTATGAGGAAAGGTTCATTTCCTCAGACACTTTTCTTTGAGATCTAACGTAAATGAATATCACTATCTTCTCTCTATAAAAAACTAATAAAATGGTTAATTAGTTGAAAATCAGGCAAGCTTGTCCCACTCTTACACAATTCTAAGTCTAAGAAAAGGAACCAGTTTTTGCCACAGTGTGCCAAGACTTGCTATTAACAAGAATCTGAAAATCAACTTCTTGAAGCCAGGATACTGGCTGGAAATGAATATTCTCTCACAGAAAAGAACAACTACCAGTAAAGACCAGCAGGAGAACTGTTGGCACTTACAAGTTTTATTTAATTTTTAACATCTCAAAGTCATTCAGCAGAATGGACTGCTGTCTCTATCATCCCAAAGCACCTCATTAAATGAGAGAGTTAATCATGTATATTCTGCTAATGAGAAAACACAATTAAAAAAGTTCAGAGAAGTGAGAATGAGGAAAAAATTGACGAGAATCAAACCTCTTTCCAACTTAGGAACATGCCTGTGGTTCACAAAATGTAAGGAGTAGTACAGTTAACAAAATATAAGCTGTAATTATGTCTTCTGTCATTCAACAGTAATTAAACTGGTCAAAAATTCACGGGACTGCTTTCTGATAGGGATCCATGGGGGGAATTTCTGTCCTGCCTATGGTCTGATGGTCTAGAAAGGAAGGGTCTTCCAGCTTTCTGACACATAAGATATTGCAATTAATATACATGACTGTACACCATGTATGGCTTTGGCATTTGGGTCTCCTGCATTTATTGAAATTTGGCATTAGGACCTTGCTGAACTCAGGATATGCACATTTATCCACGTATGCACCCAGTAGGTTTATGGAGAAATACATGGAATGACTCACTGCAGATATCAGGTTCATAATTAAGATGGCTAATTGATTAACTATTAATTGCTAGTAGCTACTTATACATACAGCTACACCATACACATTTTACCATGGCAACTTCTTTGCCCATTGACCAACCCATTTGAGAGTCATTGTAGCATTTCAGATCTTGGGAGTTTTCATAAACTCCTTGTCAACCTCTCTCCACAGGTCATTAAATATAGAATTTTCTTCCACTTTATATATGTCCAGAAGGACTCCATCCTATGCCAGTAACAGCTTCTCTGTGCCTGAAAGTACGAGGTCTAGTTATATCTGGGCTATTTCTACTTGACACCAAGATGGAAAAAGGGCTTCATTTGCTCAGTCAGCCTTTCCCCTGCAAATGCAGGAGTATTTCACGCATATATTTACTCATGCATTGTGAATTCATAGACTCACAACAACCCCAGCAATAAATCTAAATATTTGAAAGTAACCATGGCAGAATCGCTTCAGAAAATCCTTCTGAGATCAGTGTGAGGTTCATTTTCTTGCAGTCTGCTGAAATATTTACACACATCTTTGTTCTGTGACGTGATTTGCCTGTCGGTAACACTGAGCAGAAATCTACCTTACCTAGACTTGTCATCCTATCAAAACAGTCATAAATACTTGAATCCTATAATGAGAATATGCATTGTCTGGAACTGTGGACTGTAATGTTCTCTTGGACCATTTGCAAGCGTGGCTCTTTATTGCTTGGCCATGGTGTGCAAGGCCATTGAAGCCAGCAAACATCATTTCCCTGGCTGCCCACTCACCAAGTCCTGGGTAGAGCAAAAATATGACACAGGTTGTACTGACAGCCCTGCAAAACCACCTGCCACCTTTGGCTCGGACAGCTGAGCAATTTGTCCTGGGCAGTCATAGGAATGGCCTTTCTGTTGAGATTTCCAGGGGAGAAAAATACAGCTGTTAATTAATAAAATAGCTAAAGTTTATCTACAGGTTGTTTATACTAATAAGCAGAGTTGGTATTATGATTGCAGCTTTTCAAGTTACTGCACTGCCTTGCAGAAAAAGACCTGGAGCAATGAAGATAACAGTGATCATCTGAAATGGGTCCTAATCCTTCTGAAACGGTTGTTATTCAGAAAGATCAATCAAGTTAGGGGGAGATAAAAATCCCTTTCTTCTCCAAAGACTAAAAATTTGTTTACTTCTCTGGTTGGTTTCTCTTCACATTTCTCTCCTTTATCTTCACTACATCGCTGTCACAGGTCTGTTAAATTGGCAGCACTCAAGGGGGTGCCTCAGGAATGAATGGTTCCCTACTCAAAGCTGGTATCACATATCTAACACACCAAAAAGCAGCGATCACTACACAAGACTGTTAACAGGCTCAAAGAAAAAGACTCAACAGTGCCAAAACAGCCTGGCTTTATGTCCTGGACCACTGTTCTGGTCATGTGACACTTTCTTTGGATCCTGTCCCTGACTGCCTATGCTCCACTGCAAAAAAGTTGCAGTTGCTACTTAGAATTGTAGAATCATTTTGCTCCTTAGAGCTGTGCCCCCGTCTCCATCCATGACTATAGCTTTGTTACTCCTCACACTCTGCCCTACCAGCACATGGTCTCAAATGCTCTTTCCTCTCCAGTCTTCTCCTAAAATACCCATTATACATGTGATAGCCCCTCCACATGAGCAATCATAGAATCATGGAATAGTTTGGCTTGGAAGAGGCCTTAAAGATCATCAGTTCCAACTCCCTGCCATGGGCAGGGACACCTTCCATTAGACCAGCTTGCTCAAAGCCCTGTCCAACTTGATACCTCACTTCCCACAGCATTTTCAGTACATCGCTTTTGGGGACAGTGCTAAAGGATAATGGCTTGGGAGGTGACCAGAAGAAATGACCACTAATTCTTTTTCTGGCCTTTGCATGCATTTTCATAGTAGAGTTTTCCCAGACATTCTCTCTCCATCAATGAAAACAACTAGTCTTATCAGTTCCTTGGGGAGCAAGGCAGAGAACAGTCATAGCTCCTCTCCCCAACAGGTAAAGATGAGGAAAATCAGAGCTCTTGTGACTTCTTGGATCCATTGGAAAAAGCCACATATGTCTTCTGCAGTGCAGCCTTCTCAGGTAATCCTATATACAAACACAGTATCTTTTCTTCTCCATAAATGCTTTCCAGTCCCACTGAAGGAGCCTGATAAAGAAAAGGAGGAGAAATAGCCAAAACTGAGATTGAAAAGAGAGATAATCTCCAACTGTAAGAAGACTCTGATCGCTACATCTATAATAATTCTTTTAGTTTATCCAGTCTAGTTGCAACTTCAAAATGATGAGACTATCAGCATATGCTGTAGGAAATACTTCCATATTTCAATAGATCTTACTGTCAAAGCTCCTTCCATCTCAGTCTAAATGTTCCCATCTTAATTTTATCCCATTACTCTTAGTTATATCCTATATTCCAGCCTCAAAATAATTCCACTCCCATATGGTATTGGTATCCTAATATTTCTATCCTTCACTACCCTCTGGCATAGGAAGACATTAGAAAAATATACTGGAATAAATTAAAATTGTCAGAAAAGCTAATGAATGCCAGATAATTTAAAAATAAATACAATTACAGCAGTTAAAAATGGAGAAGGACTATTAGATTACTGAATGCATCTCTGAATACAGAATGCCTTAAATTAATCTTATATTAAGCGTGATCTAAGCCAAAAGGTCAAGAAGAATTTTGCATATCTTCTTTAATTTAGAATTTCCTGTCCTTTATACAATATGCCTCAAAAGGTTAATACAGCAGCACCTGAAGGTGTGTTAATTTATTTCTCAGAAATCTACTTAACTTCTTTTAAGAAAATTATGCACTTCGTCTTACAGAAAACTCATCTCCAATGTAAAGATCTTGGACAGGACTTTAGTTAGGCTACTTGTGTTTTCTTCAAGTTGAGTGCAAAGGGAAATATTGCTGTGCCTGTCTGCAGTCAGGTAGAACTGCTGCATCCAACCTCATTTGAGCTGCAGTTTCAACAAACACACACGGGAATGCAGTACTGGAAGAATATTTGATTGTGTTTGTTTACCAACAGTGTTGATGCCAAGCAGCTTTGCCTGGCAAAAAAAAAAAAAAAAGAATAAAAAAAGGACGAAATTTGATTTTTAATAATACCACAACTCTGATAGGAACTGTGTTACAAGAAATACCATTTCAGGACATCAGAAGACAGATGGTCTAAATGAAACAGCAATACATCAAAATCTCAAACCTTGAGTCTTGCGAAAGTTATTTTAAAGGGAACATAAACTTAAATACATATTCCCAAAGTCACACCATGTAGCATGACTGTAATCATCAGTGGCCCCATTTCAATTAGATTGTGGGTTTTTTGTTTGTTTTCTTTGTGGTTATACCTGAATTAGCTCAAGACACAAGTAATTTCATTTTTTTTTAATAGCAGACCCTCAAGGAAGAATGGTAAAGTTGTTCCTAAACTTTTTAAACCAATAAATCACAACTAATTACCAAAATATCTAATAGCCAGTTGCAGCATTTATTTTTAAACATTTTTTCTCAAGGACTGAAGAGTTGCTTTGAAAACATCAGACATCTCAGTCCAAAATTAACTCTGTTTCTCTGAATGATCTTGATTCACAAATATGGATTCAAGAAAGCATTTTCTTGTAACAAAACCCTTCATTTTGGGTCAATTAAAAATAGATTCAAGAGCAAATAAGGTTCCTTAGCAACTTAAACAAAGCAGGAAAAACCAGAGTCATTGCCAAGCACCAGGGGAAAACCAAAGTGTCTCGTCTCTTTGCTAAATTACCTTGCTTTATTTCATTACCAGCCTCTTCAGCCTGTTATATGAGGGACATTTGCTGACACATGTTTTGATTTCAGCAAGGATGCTTTCACTCTGCTAACAAGGCATGAGGAAGCCAGGTTGAGTTCCCTCATGTTTTCATTGAGGGGATTCTGCCCCTCTGCTTGAGGTGACTCTGCCCTGTACTCTGCTCTTGAGACCTCTGGGGTCCTCAGCACAGGAAGGACATCGACTTGTTGGGATGAGCAACCAAGATGATTAGAGGGATGGAGCCACATTCTTTGAGGAAAGGCTGAGAGAACTGGGATTGTTTGACCAGGAGAAGCAAAGGCTCCAGGGTGACCTCACCATGGCCTTTCAGTACCTGAAAGGAGAGTACAGGGAAGATGGAGAGAGACTTTTCATAAAGGCCTGAAGTGACAGGACAAGGGGGAATGGCTTCAAACTGAAGAAGAGTAGGTTTAGGTTAGATATTAGGAAGAAATTCTTTATTGTGAGGCTGGTGAGGCACTGGCACAGGCTGCTCTGAGAAATTATGAATTCCCTATCCCTGGAAGTGTTCAAGGCCAGGCTGGATGGGGCTCTTCTAGTGGAAGGTGTCCCTGCCCATGGCAGGGGGGTTGGAACTGGATGTGCTTTAAGGTCCCTTCCAACCCCAACCATTCTATGATTCTAATTTTTGCTTTGTGTTTCTCCAGCACCTGGTTTAAGATGGTCATTGCTTTGGTGTTTTGGTTTACAGGCACCACAAACAGCAAGTCCTTGAATAACAATAATCTTTCAGGAAAAACCAGTGTCTACAGCAACAATTATGACAGCTTCTACTTGGAGATCGCAAGAAAGGAGATCTGATAGATTATGAATAAGAAAAAAACATTTTATACATGATGATAAAAGCCTGCAGGGTCCAGAATATCTTTTTTTAAAAAGTTCTTTTTTTCTTGAGATATGTCTGGCAGACTTTAGCTGGAACCATATGCTCCAAACACTAGTCTGGATGCTCACCAAACTTTGGAAAGTCAAAGGGATCAATTAAGATTTTCAGAATTTTAATCCAGGAGCAATTATTTTTGCAACAAACTCTTAAAACAGGTCTGACTGGCATAATTTGGATATCAATTACAATTCTTTTGATTCTGATTTTTCAAATAGCACCCTGAGTTATGGGCTGTGTTTAAGAAGCTGCACTCATTGTTGCCACACACTGCAGGAAAACATACTACTTTTTTATGTCATTACAAGTTAAGTGGTTGTTATCTTCATATCAAAGTGAGAATTTAAAAGTCCCAAATATGTGTACGATCTTACAGACTTTGGAGAGTCTAACTGGCAAAACCAGATGAGGATGGCAAAGGGACCATTTTATGAGAATATATTTTAGAATCTCGCAAATATTTATCTTCTCTTCTGCTGGAAAGCCAGGTTGAATCAGGTTTTATATTTTTTTAAATTATTTATGTGAATTCTATCTAGAGAAAGAAGAAAAAAAAAAACCACCCTGCTAATATACTGCAGCTCTGCCATCCCGTATATCCCAGTGGGTTCTGTTTGTGAGAAGTAGCAAGTTTCTTGAATTTCTTTCTAATCTTTCTTAAGAGAGAAAGATGACTGAATCACATTGCCAACAGACCAAAGCAGAACTGTGCTGCTGATATGTGCCTCCTCTTTTTGCAGTATGCACCAGCTTTCCCCCATTATTATGTTGTATTCATACCACTGGCAGGCTGAAATTTTGGTGAGCAGAGTGAATCTCCTAAGCCCTGGAAATGACAGCAATGTTTCCCATCACCTGCTGGATAAAGAAAAGCTTACTTTGCCTTGGTGTCCTTCTGCAGCATTTTATATCATTAAAGGTTAGGCCGCAAGGACTGATAAGAGACAAGCAGATGGTTCATGCCTTTCTCCTATCTTTTTGCTTGTTTTCCAGGGCATGGTTGCCTTTTCATCTTGCTCCTTAGCAAAATAACTGTGTTCTGCCTGTCTGTGGCTCAGGCTTCCAGTCAGTTTTAGATGTTACATCAAGGCACTTACACTAAGTAGCTCATCAAAAAAAGGATTTAATAACTGGTATGAAAAAGGTACCAAACTATCACTCCAGACTTAGAAGGCCGGACTTCATTTTTTTATCATCATAGCAGAAAAGTATAACCTGTTATAATTATTATTATTATTAGGGACTGCTATTAACCGAAAACTAAATTATCTTCTTTTCCTGAATAACCTATGGCTTCCTTTTCTCCAGCATTTTACCTGCCAATGCATAAACAACATCACACATGTCACAGTCCTGTTTTAAATTTTAAGTGATACTTTAAATTCTTAACCCTTTATTTTAAGGACCAAATTAATTTTTTAGCCCAGCAGAGTTGAAAGTTCAATAAGTCTCAAGCCAAGCTGGACAGGGTCTGACTACCACACAATGGGGAGAGCTCAGGGAAATATCATGCTGCAAGAATGTGTCATTTTTCCCCTAAAGGCCTGGGCACAGTGTTGCTACAGGTTTTACACAGAAGACATGAAGCCAAGAAGCTGATCAGCTGCAATTGTTTTCACAGAATCATGGCATATCCTGAATTGGAAGGGACCAACAAGGATTATCGAGTCCAACTCCTGGCCCAGAACAGGAAAGCTCCAATAACCACCAAGAATCTGCAATTAAAAGTACAATTTTCAAGGGAAAAATGGAGTTGAAGGGTGGTAGAAGCTCTTCAGTTTACCTCAACTTTGAGCTGGATAAAGCAAATTTTACCTCCTTCCTAATGTGTTTTGTAATGATGCTTGCACAGTGAAGAGAACTATTTAATCCTGCTCCAGCAGCCAGTCTGCTGAACTGGCATAGGAAATGCACATCAGAGGCCAAAGGGAGGATCAGATCACAGTCCCCCAGGCGCCTGTGAGTTTGTCTCTACATAAGCATCCCAATTCCTATCTCCAGATAAATGTCCCATTCCGATCCATTAAAGAAAAAGTTGGAGGGGAGGTGCTCCTAACACTAATAGCGGGGCTAAGGCATTATTCCCCCCCACCATGATATAGATAAAGGGCAGTTTTCCCATTTCTCCCATTGCTTCTAACATTTGCCATGAACATTAATCCTGTTGGTGGAACATCCTTGCTGTTACTGCTCTCAAGTGCTGACCACCCTGTTGTTCATTTTGACTAATAAAAATGAGAGCAAGCAGCACACTGAATGTACCCAGCAATTCTATATTGCTCACAAATTCCCCTGAATTAATATCTCATCTGCAGTGCAATGATCAACAACTTTACAGCCCTCCAGGAGCAAAATAAGGCACTGGTTAGAACATTTTGTAGAGTTATTTCACATCAAAATAATGGTACATTTGCAAATGGGTTTTCAATCCCTGGATAAGTTTTATCCATCTGCCCCCAAAAACAATCTAAGTCTTCAATTTTTTTAGCTGATCCCCACCTATAAAGCAGTATAACAAGCTCCAGTTTTCTATTTGCAAAATGAGACTGTGATGAGATACAACCCAGAAGATTTCCACACCACGGCACATGTGAAGAATAGGAAGGGAAAAAAATCCCATTACTTCCCCAATTAAGCCTTTTTTGCTCTTTCTCTTAAAATACCACAACTTCCAACCCCCTATGTGCTTCACTGAGCTGCAGGGAGAAACTCGGGTTGCGCAAGCACGGGCTGTACAACTCAATTACCAAGATCTGAAGGAAACTCGTGTCCTCAGACAGCATCTCCGAGGTTTTGCCACGAACGCTGCCTGATCTAATTAGGAAACACTCAGCATCTTTGTGGCAATTACTAAAGAAAATAATTATGACATGACCACTGTATTCTTTCAGATGGAAAAGCAGTAGAAAATGACAGGAAATGGCAGTCGGACAGGAGTTAATAAAACAGCCCTTGGCAAGGGAGAAGAGATGATTCCATGAGAGGGTACATTTTTTTGACTGGAAAATGAGGAAAAAGTAGCACATTGCAAGCTAAGGACCAACAGAGTCCATTTAATCATAAATGAGCCATAGACTCACCATAATACAGGCCGGTTATGCTTGCAGACAGCTGTCTATCACAGGTTATTGTAGAAAAAGAGCCTTTAATGGTGCCACGGTTCGTGGTTGCCCTACTGTCACACATTTGCCCTCCAGAGACACCAGGTGACAATGCATTAACAATTCTACATCTATTATGAATGAATTAAATTTCTTCCAAGACAGAAACCAATTTGAATCATTCAAAATACTTCAAAGTTCCCACAGGAGTTAGCCCGATGGTTACAACAGTGAGCTGGGAAGTGGAACACTTTTAATTGCAGCTCCAACCTTAATTACTGATCTGCTGCAAGAATTTTATCATGAGACTTCAGTGCCCTGCCTCAGTTTACTGATGTGTAAGGTATTAAAGAGTGGCTCTGGAGTAATCAAAATATGGCAGACACTTCCCAAAACAATGAAGGGGATCAGTACGGCGCTTACGCAACCAGAGGTGTGAGTCTTAATTAATGTTTTTAAAGTGCCTGGAGAACCTGAGAGAGCTGGTGCCGAGGGAATACAAAGTATCATTATGCTTATTTTGCAAAGAGGTATGAATATGTGATTATAATTTTATTACCCACGCAGATTTATAAGGAGGGTTTGAGCACAAAAGAAATTAAACTTTTTGACACTTTCTCTGCAGCGCAGGTTCATTATCAGAGCTGTGTATCAAAAGTAAAATGTAAATTTAATAACTCACTCTCAACTGTGAAATCATACCCAAATCCTCACTATCTTCGAGCAATGGATGAGCAAAAAACTGTGTGACAAGAGCATTTTAGAAGTCAGGATTGTTATGTGGATGTTACAGCATAGCACAATCTAAGTATTTCCAGAGCATTCATTTACTATAGCAGCTGTATTTTCCCCTACATTTTGATTATCTTGACATTTTCTAATCATGAGAGTTACAAATTTTAAAATGATATGGCAGGCTTGATAGGCTGCAGATTCACCCCCCCCAAGTGAAGTTACTTTGTTTTTATTAGATGTTAAATTGCTTTTCTCCAGAAGGAGAATTGTATTTTGGGTAATTTTTGCTTTTTGAATGCTGCCACAGATTTCTTCTGATAATACAGTGGTCTGAGTGACAGCAGAGAGATTTTTCTTTTTGATAATCCTTGATAAATATTGACCAAAGATGTCAGTTCTGTCTTTCACCATTGAGATGAATTAGTTTGGGCACAATAACAGCAGAGGTTTTTTTTTAGTATGGCGCCTAGTATGAGTCAAAAGTTTCTAATCTGAGCTTAGAATTTGCACAGATTTTTTTTTTCCTCAGCAGCTCTATAATTTTCAGGCAGGGTCTGAAATTTGATCAGGGAGGTACAGTTGCCTTCATGTTAAGAATGATGCTTTTCCTGCTCAACCCAAATTCCTGTCAATAATACTCTGTAAAACAATGTATTCTGTATTTGTAATCAAGACTTTTTATCCAGTACACTCTATGTTCCCTTCACTGAGCAGTCCTATTTTCAGTACCAGATTTCCCTCCCAAGCTCCACATATAGACGAGTTCCATCTAACCCAATCTCTGTGAATCAACTTAGAGGCAACTCTACAACTTCTTTGCTTTCAGACAGATTTATGGCACAACTGAATGCAATTAATTAGCATGACCAGACTACATATCTCCCAACCTCCACTCCCTTTCAGAAATGATTTGACTAATAATAATGGTCTATCACATGGCTTCAGTTATGAGTTTAAACTTTAACTTTTGAAGAGAGAATGCTATCAAGCCTCACTTCTTTACAGGTACCATTATTTGAAATATTCTCTTTATTTTTTTCATAATTATTTCACTGCTTAACAAATAGACCTAAAGGATTAAAAAAAAGAAACATTACTGCATATCCTGGCAAAGAAACACCCCAATGTGGGCTTGCAGTCCTCTGTCCTGAATCTACAGCTCAAACACCGGACAATTTTGTGCAAGACTTCTCTGTTTTGACAGATACAACTTAAAGATGAAAACACATTCCAAGGCAGAAGGAATTGCAACTTTTCAAGTTATAAATGAGTTTTGGATTTGAATCCCCTAACATCACAAGGAGGAATATGACCACTATTAGCCCTAGCAGCATGACATGAATTTGGATCTGAAGCTCAGCTCTCAAAAGGGGGTATTTGTATACACTGAAGTCTTATTCTCTCTGCCAAAATGGCAAATAAAGTAGGTGCATATGTCAGATGGATACCCAGGACTGAGATCTTCAACCATTTATTCAGAAGACAACGCTCAGCAAATCTGCACTGAATACCAACAAACAGCTTAAGCAAAGATTAACACACTGCTTTCAATGCTGAGTCACGCCGGCCCTTTTAGCAAACACATCTGACATATTCCTCAGCCACCTTTTTCAAGATATCACAGGTTTAGTCAGGCTGACCTACAGCCCCTCCAGAAAGTCAACGCACTGAGAAGCCTATTGCTTTTACTCATCCATATATCTCCCCTAGGATCTTCTCAAAAAAAAAAGAGGTTGCATTGCAAAGTCTTCCTTGTTTGCAGAACTCCTTCTTCCTGCATATATTTACAGTGACCGAGCTCTTTGTTTAGACACACATAGAGTTTCTCTCAAAATACAGCTATCTCAGAGAGCAAACAGCAAGGCAGAAAAGGAAAACAGATTATCAATGCTGTCTCTGCAGCAGAGCTGAACGAATTCCCTAAAATACTTAACCCATAGATAAAGCTCTGATGGCAACATCATTACCCAAGACCTTCAGAGAGACCAACGTGTGATGACCAAATGGTTATAAACACAAGGAGCTCAAAGTTAGATTGCCTTTGAAGTAATCAGATCACATCACTCCGTACTGTAATACAAATACAATGCCTTGGAGAAATAAAAGAAGAAAAGGACTATTTTTCATTCTTTTTTGGTAGATCCTGTGGTGTCCTAGTAACAGAACCGCATCCCTTAAACTAACTGTAGAGCTTATGGTGCTGAAGCCTCTCAAAGCCACTGCAACTACACATGTTTTATAGCAGAGCAGAAATAACCTCCTCATTTTACATTCTGTAAGAAGAGGAAGGTGGTTTAGAAATACATCCATTTATGTACTCATTTCTATTCCTGGCAATTTAAAAAGATCTACACAGTCAAAAGAAGATGGTGGGTAATAGAAGAAATATCCTCTTCTACGTATGAACAACCAGCAATATAAAGCATAAAAATGTGGATTGGGCACCAATTTGGATTCTTAGGTCTTAATATTACAGCTGTAATGCTTCATGCTGACCTTGGATATACATAGATGTGTCCTCTCCTAAAATTTAAAAGAAGCCTTCAAGATATTTTGCTGTGTAACAGCAGCAGGATATGTACATTTCATAGCTTGGTTCTCCAATCAGACTGAAAAGGCTTTATGAAGGAAAAGAGGTATCATTAGCCCTACTTAATAATGGCAAACAGGCACAGAGGGGTGAAACAATTTGCTTACAGTTACACCATCACCAGATACATAAGTAGGAATAGAAGTCCCAAACCCCTCAGCCCTGTCCACTCTGATGCAGTCTCTAACAAGAAATTAGCTTTTAACACAAGTAAGAAATACTTGTTCCAAACTCCATGAAAGTAAAGAACTTCCAGCTAGGCAAAAACACTTTTATTCAGTTTTCTGCAGAAGAATGTCACCTTTTGAGGTTTGTTGTCATTTCATTCGTAGTTTATTCCCTTACAGTATAGCAACCAACAGACTCATTGCTCCTTTGAAGTTGCTTTCTTTTTCCCACACTGGCATTAGCTATACAGACAACTCTTCTCTCCCCTTCAGCAGGGAAGGGTGAACTATAGTAGAGCTGTCTGACATAAGCTTAGGATATTATTTGCTATGTCTCTGTATATTACGTAGTGTATCTATTTTCATAGCTAACTTTCAAAGCAACACAATAATAAATAATAATGAATTTTCTAGGAATTAACAAAGTGGAGACAAGGAAATACAGCTCTGCACAAAGCAGGCTCCATGAAATGACACCAACAAGAAGAGAAAGAGATGAAATTTTGACGTCAAGGTGAAGAGAGATAACAGAGAGGGTGCAAGAGTGGAGACTCTGAAATGATCTTGCAACTGAAGGCCAAAAAGGCAGGTACAGAGACCAGAGGGAAAATGAAAGACTCTGTCAGTGACCGAGTAATGGGAGAATAAAAAATAAGCAAGAAAGAAAGGAGAACTTGCTGATCGCCACATCAGCAGTGGCAGGATCTTGCAACTGGAGATACAAGAGGTAGGAGAGAGGCTGTGGGAATGAGCCATCATTTACACATTGGCCATTTGCACTGTGTGCAAGGAGAGGGAGCAGACCAGGTCTGCCACTCAGCGAATAGCTACAGCTTTGCTGCAAACTGGCTGGATGTTCATGGCACCCATGGATCTGAACACACAATTCCACATCACTCCACCACTAGTGATCCCAGGGGCAGATCACGGAATGGACCTCCTCTGGCACAGCAGGAAAAAACTGATATTGTTTGTCTGTAAGGCAGCTCTGAGGCACTTGGTAACCACTTCTCTATTACAGCTGCTCTGGTCAAGTCTCTGGTCATCTAATTTACCATCCAACATGCTTCTGACTGACTTCTGGCAAGTTGGATGGATTTCTGGATCTAAAGAAACTTTGTTTCCACGGCTGTCTTCAGTCCAAAACGTCCCTTTCTTCAGTTAACTAAGTTTACATTGACACTGATTTGTCCTTTGCTACCATTTCTGATTTAATCAAACAGTTTCTTTTCCTATGTTCCTTGGATGGTCTTTAAACCGTTCCTGTAGGTGTTAAACATACCTATCCTAAAATCTGTTTAATTGCATACAAGGTATGAATGACCGGAATTGAGCACTTAGAAAATGACCTACATTGAATATAATTTGCTATTGAAATACATGAATTTGTTATTCATTTTATGCTGCCCTTTTCAGAGAAGATGTTCAAGATTTCTTCAAAGTATTGCTTTAAGAGTAACACCAGCTATTGTCTGACTATGAGCCTGTGAAGTCTTTCCTTTGTCCAGTTTGAGCTGAAATCCAGCTATTTACCATCCAGCATCTGCCTGGTCATTCTCCTCTTGCTTTCCTTCTTCCACCTTGCAAGGACATCACATCACTTCATCTCTATCAACTGTACCAAAGTGCTGTGGCCTATTCTGTCTTTGGAAGATTTCCAATACTTTCAGAAAGTAGATTGCAGTGTACCAGTAATTGCAGTTAAAAAGAGTACATAGCTCCAGTAGCTGTTATTTATTCATTTGACATTCTTAAACATACACTTGGAATACCTACAGTTTCAACAAAGCCTCAGTGAAGTCTACACCTGCACTTAGTTTTTTATCCCTGTAATTTGCAGGTCGGTCTTGTGGGTTTTTTTATTGCCAATAATTAAGTGATTCAAGGTAGATTACTTCACTCACGAAAATTTACATTGCTCTAAGAAAATATGCTCTGGGAAAGCTGTGCTGCGAACAATTCCCACTTGTCTCTTCGTGGGAACTCCCCAGAAAATCCCCAGAAATCAAGTACCTTGTTCCTCAGTGCTGAGTGCTGCTTCACAGATGTAAAGGAAAAGAGGGAATGTGGTTTCTCACAGAGCTGCAGAGTAACTGGGGCTGGTGGGGACCTCTGAGCATTGTCTAGTCCAAACTCTGCTCAAAGCAGGGTCAGCTAGAGCAGTTTGCCCAGGCCCACCTCCAGGCTGGACAGTCCACAACCTCTCTGGGCAGCCAGTGCCAGCCTTCAAACACCTTCACTGTAAAAAAGTTTTCTTATATTTAAATGGAATTTCCCGAATTTCATCTTGTACCCATCACCTCCAGTCCTTTACTTGGATACCACTGAGAATCTGTCTCTGTTTCTACATCCTCCCATCAGATATTTATATACATGGATAAAATCCCCTGAACCTTGTCTTCTCTGGGATGGTTTCTTCACGTTGTCTGAAGAAGGTCTCATGTCCGTCTTCCTTAGCTGTCAGTCTCTGGTAAATACCCACCACAGCACCACCCATACTGGTTTGCTCTCTGAGAGTGACCCAGCAGCTCCCAGCTGGCTCATCATCCATCTCAAGGCAGAGCTCCATCAATTCTCCCTCCACTCCCATGTAAAGTGCAAAACCTGTTGTGGATGTTCATTGCCCTCCCGTGTCACTCCTATGATGTTTCTGCCCCACTTGGCCAGGGAGATCCTGTCTCTTTGTAGCCATCTTTGATTCCCAAAGAAGATCCTATAGTCATAAAAGCCAGATCCTTGTTGCTGACACCAACTGTGCAAGACAGGGTCTGTCCACTCCTTTTCTAGTCCTCCCTGCTTAAGGAGAAAACCATCTGGGCCACACGTCTTCAACCACGACCTGTGAAAACACGTGGACACACTTCATATGCTCCAGGTTTCCTTGACTGCATCACCACTAGTGCCTACTTGGAAGTGGCTGGACAGGCCTAAGCAGTGAGTCTACAACATCCCAGATGTGAGCCACTGGTCAGGGAGGGAGGCACCCACTGCCATCAGCCATCCTTCTGAGGCCCAGCAGACTCAGACGGACAGAGCTCCCAGTCCCTACAGAATAGCACCCAGAGGCTATTCTGTAGTTGCAGATCTGTAGGTGGAGCCGGAACCCTCCTCCTGAGGCCAGAAGCCACAAGCTCCTGCCTTTGCCATCATGGAAGACTTAATTTCCCAACCTGATAAGCACAGACTGCCAGCACATCCTTCAGTACAGTTGGGGTTCCAAATTTTTGTATCTTCAGGGCCTTGAAGAACCAGTCAATCTCTTTCTGAACCACTTCTGCACCAGCTGCTGCCTCTGGGATCTGGGCTTTAAGGTCAGCAGCTATATAGGCTTCTCCATAGCACAGCTGAAAGGGTGCTTGGTCTTCCCTAACCAGGAGTCAGCTGGGGAAAAAAAAGAAGCTTGAAGCACCCTCTGATCAGGAATAGCTGACAGAAGCTGCCACAGTCTGCTGGAAGACAGGCTTCCTGTAGCTATCCTTTCCCAAACAAAGCTACCACCCTGGAAATCCTTGAAGAGCTCCCAGAAGTCCTCTGACAGCCCTAGAGGTTCCCATGAGACCTCCAGGGAAAATATAGAAACTGCTCATCTGTCTGACTGCACTCACCTCATGAGTTCCCTGCTGAAAGCATCCCTTCTCATTTGGAAACAGAGGGAAGAACACAACTTTACAGGTAAACAATACAAAAGCCATCATGTGGAACTTCTTAGGTTGCAGAGGAATAGAGTTGCTAAATCCTAACCCATTGCTGGCCCAAACAGTGCTAACTGACATTTAATCAGAAACACTGCAAATCTCTACATTTCTTTGACATTATCCAGTTTTCTTGATGCCTTGATTTTCCTGTGTAACCAACAGCTGTTAGAAATCTCCATATAAAAAATGAAATGGAAATATTTTAATGATTTTTTTAAAGGCGAAGGAGGAAATGGCAAAACAATAATAAGTCTGCAATTTTGAGATTATTTAAAACTCATCTCTGAAACGCAAACTTGCAAACATTAAGGGACCACTATGGTAGATCAATGAGGCATTACATAAACTCTACAAATGAGATACTGATTTGAAACTGCACCAGAGAGAACAGTATTTGAACTTCCCAAGAAACAGATAATGCTGGCAGAGAGATGACTGATTTCTGTTCTATAATGTTGACATCAGGCAAGTTACTTCATCACTTGTCCAGAAAGAAAGCATTTGTAGCTGTTCTTGTAGCACCAGTTGTTACTCTCCTAGGACTACACGAAAAAGTAGAGATCAATGCACTGTCGTGCTGCATTTATACATTTTTGTAGTAAGTGCAGAAATATCTTATTCTCATCCCTCTGTCTTCCCATTCATAAAAGAAAAAGTAATTCCAAGGGTACTGGTTACCTATAACTTGTTTTTCTTGTGGTTGATTGACTCAACATCAGCTGATTCTAAGATACTTTGCAATATTCTTTTTACCTTCTATGATATGGGCTTGGTAGTGCCTTCAAAGGTTTTTGCCCAAACTGCAGCTTGCTTCTCAGTGCCCTCAAGTCTGTCTCCTCCCCCAGATTTCATAAATTTGCAGGAATTTCACTGTCCCTGAGCTCTCTACCTCTTTATCAAATTGGATAAAAAAATTGTGAACAAATTCAAAAGACATTGGGGGACATCGAAGGAGAAAAGACTGAAATGAA
Organism: Pseudopipra pipra; assembly: GCF_036250125.1. NCBI lineage: Eukaryota > Metazoa > Chordata > Aves > Passeriformes > Pipridae > Pseudopipra > Pseudopipra pipra. The sequence goes on along the minus strand of NC_087549.1, from coordinate 4,782,525 downwards.
AACACACTTTTTTTTCTTTCCAGAGAGGAATGATGACACATTTTGTTTTGCTCCTGCAAAATGGTTCCACAAGCCAGTGCATGTGGTAATTCCTGTCCTTTTCAGTACTTGAACACAGATGTATGAGGGCACAAAATCACCATTCATCTTCCCAACTCATGTTCAGTTCTACTCTCCAAAACCCTCCTTTTTCTGAGACCTATGGTGCCAACTCTGCCAGACAGAATCCCAGACAACTGCTCTGACCTGCTATTATAACTCCTACATTCTGGCTCCCATATAACATTTATGTCCATGACTTGATTTGCAAATCCAGATGAGGATACAGGGCAGCACAGAGAAGAAGGAACAGCATGTTATGACCTCCAAGTGGTATTTCTCGTCATGTATTGACTGAGTTGAGAAAGCGAGTTACAATGCCAAGCTCTCCAAGATGCTGAAGCTGAGATCAAAGTTAGCAAATAAAAATGCCAAGTGATAGATGGTCCTGTGCATCCCAAATAGCAGCATTGTCAGCTAGTGAGTTCAGTGGGAAACATCCAGCTGCCCATGTTGGGAAGTTGTTGAGGAGAGAAGCTGGAACACTTAATACTTCATATATTTAACGGGTCATTTCCACGCTTAACAATAAACACAACGAGCACCCACACAGTGCATGAACTGACGTTTGAAATACCAACCATTATATCAACTGGGTTGAGAAAAGATAATTTTGGCTTGCTTGGAAGAGATTAGTTGTCCATTTTACACTCCTAGGCAGAGATACTGGCCCAGCTGGTGTGGGAAAGAAGACATACAGGACTCCAGTGAGTCTTTTGAGCTCTGACTCTCTCTATCATGTCTTTTTTTTACCACTACCTTTCACCAAAACCTCTCCAAACCTTCCATGTAAAATAAATACCAAAAGTCCTTAGGGTTTCTTGACAGCCTCTGTCTTGATAACAACCCAAAATGAGAGAGAGCTTTTTGAAATTTCTTTTGTTTCACTATTTGACAAGGTTTCTGCCTGGAAAATGAGACCAGCAGCACTGTGAATGCCACTCATTAACTTCTTTTCTTGAAAAAAGTTCAGCATTGTTTCTTAATGATGGTCAAGGCTTGTATACACACCACCTGCCCACAGGCTCATTCCAGAGGCAGCTCTCTATTGTCACAAATTCCTCATCTACAACTGAACATGTCTGGAGCTTTCTGAGCCACCTTTACTCCTTCCATTTACAGTGGGGAAAATCTGAAGTCTCTTTATATTAAACCATTAAAACCCAGGCAGATCTTTTGCGCTTATCTGAAGCAACATGAGATTGAGAGACTTCAGTTTCTTGACCCCTTACACCCCACTCCATGAACAAAAGAATCTGATGAGATTTCCCCTTTGATTTGGGACTCGGGGACTAGCTCTACTCAACACCAGGTCAAGAGCTTTGATAGCCCTACTCAACAACAGGTCAAGAGAAATCCACCCTAAAAATTGCTTAATTCTTGGGCAGAGCAATCAATTCCTCCCTGCAGATTGTCCTGCTTTCAGCCGGGATAGAGTTACTTTCCTTCCTAGTAGCTGGTACAGTGCTGTGTTTTGGATTTAGTATGAAAACAATGCTGATGACACGCTGATGTTTTAGTGGTTGCTAAGTAATGCTTACTCTAAATCAAGTGCCTCATGCTTTGCCAGTGGGCAAGTGCACAAGAAGCACAAGAGCATGGCCAGGACAGGTGACCCAAATGGGCCAAATGGATATTCCATACCAGAGAACATCTTGCCCAGTACGTAAACTGGGAGAGTTGTCTGGGAGGGGCTGATTGATGCCTGGGGATGGGATGGGCATTGGTCAGCAGGTGGTGAGCAACTGTATTGCACATCACTTGTCTTTCTGGGGTTTACTTCTCCTTGTTTTCCATTGTTGTTATTATTGTTGTTGTTATTTTTATTATTATATTTTACTTTATTTCAATTATTAAACTGTTTTTATCTCAACCCATGGATCTTACCTTTTCCTGTTTTCCTCCCCATCCCACCGGGGAGGGAGGAATGAGTGAGTGGCTGTGTGGTACTTAGTTAAACTATAACACAGAAAACAACAGCACTTTGCTCACAATCTTTAAGACTCAGAGTATTAGTCAGCCAAAACCCACTGAGCCATTAGAAAAGCCACCCACTAACTTCCATTTTTTTTTACTTTTTTTTAAATCAAGAGGCTAAAGTCATCTTTGTCAAAAATATGCAAGAGAATTGTGTAATATAGGCTTTATTCTACAGTTTTCTTAGCTTTTCCTACACTTCTGAGCTCAAGCATCCCCATTTTCTCTACTCTTTGTTTCCTTTTTGCACAAGTTTTTTTATTCATCCATGAAATTCATTAGACATTATTGTACACAACTCTAAGCACAGCATACCAACTAAAGAAGGGAGAAAAAATCCCAAACAAGGAAGAGTGAGCATAATGGACCCACATGGGACAACTAAAACCTGCCTGCAATTATTATTAGCACTAAAATTTTAGAGTGTGACAATGAGTTAAAAGCGATACACAACTACAAAAAGCAAAACAGTGCAAAACCACCTTGACAACAAGCAACCACAATAAAAAGATAAAGAGCAACAGTGAGTGAGTTCTGCTAAATATGTTTGTTGGAATTACCATTATCAGCCACACACAATCCTACTTGCAATTATGTGGCCTTTTTTTCTGCCGTGCCACCCTGTTCATTTCACTTCTTCTGCTTTAAGGTTCCTCACTGAAGACCTGGGATTTACCATTGTGCATGATTAAATCTTTGCCCAAAATATACATGGGCACTGGATAAACCAGCATTACTTTCTATTTTCTCTTTATATTTTTTCCTCTAAATTTTACCTTAAAGTAAACCAGATTTTCATGTTCCTCCATAGTTAAATTAGGAAATCAGAGCCAAGCAATATGCACACTTTCATCCTTTTGGGTCTCCAGCTGTTTCAACAGCCTTCTTTGGTTAAACTGTAAAAGAACCTCTTTTCATTCCTAAATTCAGGGCTCTATTCAGAATAATCTGCTCCCAGGAGCTAATTTAGGTATCATGACTGCTCTTCTCCACTGACAGCACAGACAGCCTGGTCTGGCAGTGCTGGATTGTAGGTGGCCTGAATCACTGATCGCTTTCCCAAATTCAGATGCTATAGATAGGCTCCTGTAGAAAAACAGTCTGAATATGGCCCCCTATTTCTGCCAATTTTTCTCCTGTGATTTGTGTTTGCCCAGCTCTGAACCTCTCAATGTCTCATCAAAGATGCTGCAAGAAACACTCCGTGCTTCAGTGTCTCTTTCCTGGAACCTGCACCATAACCAGGTCTCTGCTTCACAACTTCTATCCCTCCTTCTTAATATACTTCCCTTAAAATGAATTATGCAATCCTCACTTGGAAACCATATGTAGATCCTGTTTATATTCTATTTAATACAATTTAAAGATTACTGCTTAGAACAGAGCTGGTGCTGCAACTAAGTATTACTGGCCATGTCATCCAAGTGCACTCCAACATGACAGAAATGCTCTCTCATTTAAGCCATGGTCTCTAATTGCCAAAGACCTTTTTTTCTTTTAGGATCTCTTCAAACTTTCCTGATTTAGTGGAGTTCACTATTAATTCATCTACTTTCTATTTACCAGGCTTTGTTGCAGTCAAAGCAAACACAGTCAGCTGACTGATAAGAAATTTGGTCTGAAATACAAATGGCTGTGAGAATTTTAGCACTTGATACTGCCAGCCTTCATTCTAAAAAGAAATCCTGATTTATAAAAAGGGTCACCTTTGAATGAGCAGCAGCAGTGCTGATAAGAATCTGCAGGACTGAACCTTATAAATGAAATTTTTGCAGGTTATTTAGAGAGAACAAAACAAGCAGACGATCAGACTTAGACATCTGTTTTAAAGACAACTCTGCAAATCGTCTGGAGACCAAAATAGATTATTAGCAGGAAATGGAGTTTTCCTAATATTGAATTTGATCCTGCCCTACTGAAAATCAATGGAATTTTGTCCCAGACTTTCATATGAAAGGGACTTAACAAGCAACATATGCAAAAGCAGAGTTACAGCAACTGTCAAGAAGAAAGTTCAATTTGGATAAACTGTAAATTTCAATATAAAAAGAGAAACATGAAAAGAGAGAAATGTCCGCTTTGAGTGGCCTTGTCGAATGCACTAGTGGAGCCATTCAGCTTTCTGCAGAATCCATGAAGTATAAAAACTAAGGGAAACAAAGAAAATCCAAAAGATTTAGGTCCACAAGAGTGTGGCTTCACGCCCACATAGAAAGCACTGGTACTTCCATTAGTGATGCTATTTTCATTTCAGTGTCTTCAAACAAAAAAATCAGTATATTTTTCCAATGTCAATTAAGACTCAGAATGCTTCTGGGACACACATCCTTATTACACCCATTTTTGCAGGGTACAATGACACAGAGTTTGACTCATTAAAGGCCAGAAAATGAGTCAGCAAAGAAAAAGAACCCCAAAGCCCCAATCATCCATTGTCTGTGATAACCACCGAATAACCTCTCTCTTCTTCGTCATTAGTCAGCCTTGGGAATTAAGTCACTTATCTGAGAAATAGAACTATTCCTTACTTGATGTTTGCTTTTTTTGTATGTTTGTTTTCCACTGTGATTGCCTCCCAACATTTCCCAGCCTTGCACACAGGCTCATGCACTTAATTTTGATAGACACAAAACCTCTCTTAAATCTGCTGCAGTGTTTATACTGGGATGTATAAAAATGACTTCGTGAAACAGAGTCTCGGAATAGAAAATGAGATTAAAAATATTTTGCACATGAGGACTTCTCTAGGATATGAGAGAAAGAGCAGAATATTACAAACCTTATTCTCTTTCTCCAGATAGCCTAAAGGGGCCCCTACAGCAGAACTATTATCTTTAATCTTATTTTCTCTTTTCAGCATGTATTTTATTTTCTTCTCTCTGCTAACAATACCTCGGCCTCTTAATAGCACCTGAGTTCACCTTCTAAAATGATATTCCAGGATAAGCCTTGTCTATATTAGATTTGCAAAGGTTTAGAAACAGCTTGGGTTCTCTCTGCACTAACAAACACTTAGTGGTAAATGCTTTCTCAAAGAGGGTAGCGCAGAAGTGATTTGGTCAGTGTATGAGCCAGTTTGCTTAACAAGCATGAACGCCCTGGCCTGTCAGTATTACTGCAAAATAGAATCATTTTCCTAAATGGTGTCATTAAAGGGATATTGTGAGGATGAATAGGAGATATTGAATGAAAATGGACAGAGCGAATTTTCAGTCATGCCAAGCCAGTCTGTGCCATCAGTCACAGAGGTTTCACTGAAAAAAAAAAAAAAAACGTCTCCATCGCTTTATTTGGAGTTGAACACATTTGCAGTGACTCCGAAAGATTCACTGCCGCTGTGGCTGCACGGCGCTCGTCAGCCACGATCGAGCCAATTTGTCAGAAGAACCCGGGATGAGTTATTGTCCGACAATGCCAAGACTTTCATTCGCTGTGGAAATTCAGAATCTTCCCTCTGCTTCAAACAATTCCCCTTGAATTGCCTCCCCAACTTATTCAGACCCTACAAAGCCATGACAGGAATGTCAAGAAGGAAGTGTGAGCCACACAGAGCAACCACGGCCTCTCCTCGAAGGGGCGTTGCACCGGGCAGCTTGGAAGGCAACAACAAATCCTGCATTTTAATGGAAACCAGGAAGATGAGGGCCAGCAGAGTATCATGTGAGACAGCTGTTGCTATTTTTAATGTACAACAACGCTGGAGCACCGACTGAGCCTCCTATCCTTCGAGATTTTTCAACTTTCTCTGGAAGATGGGAGGACAGGGTATCCTGAGGGAACTCCACCTACACGGTAATTTAACATGGCCCACAGGCACTAGGATTTTTCATGCTTCTTTTTCTGCCTGAAGCACACATTTGAATTTCTGGAACACTGAAACATATATCCCTAATGTCTTCAGGCTGGTAATACTGTAGTTGAGTGACACTTAGCGGCCTGTGACAAAAAGAGTTGATGATCTGTCCTTAATTTCTACTGAATCTATATGTGCCTTTCCCCACAGGAGGCTTCTTTAGTCAGGTACAATATACTTCTTCCTCAGACCTACCCCATAAGATAAGTATTATTGCAATGTCTTCCACATAGAAAGTATTATATAGCAATAATATAATCAGCCCCACCAATAGGATTCATCTCAAACTGCAGCCATGCAAAAGCAAGTTCCTCTCTAAGTTCATGGAAATAAATACACTTCCAAAGGTGTTTCTGTTCCACCTATTTTGGGCAGCTCTTGTAGGATGGGAAGAACTGCCCTGGGACTACACATCTCACTTCACTGATGGTGGAGAGAGCCTGGATTTTAAGGCACTTCGAATTAAAGGAGATAAATATCACCTACAGTACAAAAGTAAGCTAACTACGCACAAACTCCTACAGTCACAACTTTCCAGTAATTCAGCGGGCTGAATTTTTATTGTTATCAATATTTTGAAGGCACATTTCTAATGTCAAATCCATTTTCAGATAGCATGGGCATAAAAACAGCTGAGAAACATGTAGGTGTCACAAGTGTAGGTGGGGTTTCTGTAATTTATCTTGTCTCACATCCACTGTAAAGATAAATATCAATGCATAGCAACACTGTTGGAACTTGTTTATCTTGCTGCTGATTCATGGCTTATTGGTCATTGGGAGAAATCAACTGCATGAAGCTATACTTCTGTATAAGTAGTAAGCAATGCCAAAATATAATGAGGACAAGCAGATGTAAACTTTCAATGGCCCAGGGAAAACAAATAGTTTAGCAAATGGTTGATGTTACACACAAGCTCTTATAAAAATAAAAGGAAAAAGAGAAAGAAACAAAGAAAGAAAAAGAAAGAAAAAGGCTGCCTTATTTCCCTGAACTCTCAGCCACCTTTCCTTCCAGCTTCCTCTGCATTACAGATCCAACATGCATCTCTGTCAAGCCAGCCTACGTGGTCACACTGTAAGCCACTGTCATCCAAGCTGGGGCCTGAAACAAAACTGAGAGACCAATAAATCATGCTACAAAAGAGAAACTTAAAGATCACATAGTGGGCTCTTTCTTCCTTCCTCTTTTTATTTCCTAGTGCCTTTTCTTTTTTTTTTTCTTTTTGGCCTTATGTGAGGCATCTTGCAAAGGCATTTGGCAGACCAAAAAAGCTCATGCACAAAGACAATTAATCCTCATTATCTTCACTGTGACTGAAGTCACATGTACCAGTCAACTGAATTTAAGATAATTTTCTTCATGAAATGTGATTAAACTAAACCCTGATATCAGAAAGTGACTGAACTTTCCAGAAGTTCACCCAGGGGAATTTTCTTGATATTAAGAGTTTCAGGATATGACCTCAAATATCTATTGATGGAATCTGTTCATTCCATACATTGACTGAACCCTTCAAGTACTGTGGGATGGCTTTTTTGCAGACTGGATTCTGGTGGTACCTGCAGTAACGATGTATCTGTGCAACTTCTGTAAATCTGTGTAGTTAATGAATTAACAAAGCTGAATTGGGCCAGTCATTCACTGTGTCTTTTTGTCTAGAGATTAAATTTGGTAATAGACTCTGTTCTTAGCAACAGGATGAGTATTTTGAGGTGGATATATCACAGGGGAAAAAAAAAAAACCTAAATGAGATGACTACTGACTACAGCATAGCCAGGGATGGAAGAAGGACTGATCCTTGGAGAGGACTTTAACTGAACTGGGCAGGAAGCTTTAGCTTCCTTTAGCACAGGGAATAGTCATAAGACATAAAATAAAACCAAACTGGAATATCCTACCCAACATTTCACTTTTCTTCTTAACAGATAATGATCAATGCTAAAAATACATCAGAAAAAGGCACTCTTGGTGCCCAAAAGGTTTCTCACTTCCATAGAAGATCTTTCAGTGGAGCCTCTTTGCTGTGATGACAATCTCCTCTATAGAGGATTTAAATCTCCAGCTCTTTCAAGACAACAATATTAACCAAGACTAAATTTCCTCCTCCCAAGGAAATCATTGCTACCATGGCAAAACCCAAATTTATCTTGGGGAAAATATTAAAAACATTTTGCTGTGGTGGGTTTTTTGGGGTTTGTTTGTGGGTTGGCTTTTTTTTTTTTAATGTTTGTTGTTTTGTGTTTTTTCTCTGTGTCTCAAATGAGTTGCCTGAGAGGCTGCTCAGAGTAGACAATACCACGCTCCTTAATCCCAATCCTGTGCTCTCAAATTTTAGATGCAATTACTCCAGTCTGCACCCTGGAAGTGAGAGGAATTGGTCAGAAAATCTCAGTAAAAACAAACTCCAAAGTGGGTGATATTTACAGACAAACAATAATTTGACAAACCTGTGGTTCTCAGGCAATTTCACATATTGCTTTCCAGGATCCAGAGGCCTCTGTACCATGTTTTATGCAGCTGCAGCTGAAAGCCTTTTGTGCAGTGTGAACTGACCAATTTAGTTCAAATAAGTTAGTTTGCCTCTTATATCAATACCTGCCAATGTTTTAGCATAAAAAGAAATGAGGATATTAGGGCTATTTCTTTTTCAGACAGCATCTGGTTGGCTATTGTGAAAATGCTAGGGCAGTTGTTCACACCCATTTTGCATTTAGCCTAAATTAGCCTTTTAGATTTAAAAATACTCTAGATTTCCCCTGTTTATCATTTTCTTTTTTGATACTATTTCTGAAGTGATGGAAATTTCAATCAGAATGCTGTTAACCTCCAACAAATTGAATATTGGGAGAGTATATTAAGCAGAACATAAAAACTAAATAGATTTTAGAAGGGTTGTAAAAGGCAAGAAACAAACTAGAATAAAAGACAGCTGGAAGAAAAAAAATAAGATTGATTTGTAAGACTGAAATCTGATTTAGGGCCAGCACTCATTGGGAAAGAGTACCGTGTGTTGTAACAAAAAAAGAGGTAATGCTCAACATTAAAATAATAGTTTCCATTTCAATTTGTGTGGGCACAAGTAAGTTTAAAAAATGTTATGCCTTCACAGTGGTAAATTAGTGCACTTTTCCCACACACCTCTTTTTTTAAAAAAGATGAAGTGATCCAGAACATAATTTCCCTTTTCCAATGCCGAGTCTTTGAGCCAGGTAAAAAGTTTCAAGGCTCTGGATTCTCAGCGCTGTGTTTAGACCCCAGAATTAAATGACATCATCTCTTTTTTTCATTTTCTTAAACCCAAACTCAAAAATATCTACTACCTCAGGGTGCCCTGTTTCATATTGTCACAGATATAACATTTTTGTAGGTTATCTGCTTTTAAATCCTTGCTCTGAACTCAAAAGTCTGACTGAGGTAAGACTACAAAATAGGGCTGACCCAGACGATAATTATTGATAATCAGAGAGTTTCCTGCTTCCAACTGGGATGGAAGAACAGCAGTGACAGCCTTTTCCATGGCACTTCACTATCTGTCTTTCCATTTGTGGTCTGAATCTGTGTACAATGCATGTGATTTAAAGTAATGGAAAATCTGTATTCAAAGAGAGATCACTAAAAATGTGGTATATTTTGTCAAAAAAATTTCAGAATTTTTAAAGGAATATTGAATTGATATTGATATTTCAAAACCATGAGGGTGTGTCCTGAGATCTAACCAATATTTCCATTGAGAATTTAAGTTCTAGGAAAAGGGAAAAAATCATCTAAAAATAAAGGAAAACTAATTCAATGTAGAAGGTGATACTGATGATTTGGAGCAGATAAAATAAAATTCATTGGGACTTTGATAACAGACAAAAAATAAGTAAAATGCAATTCAGTGGAGAGAAGGACAGAATACTAATACACTGATCTTCAGCAACAGAATGCAAATGTAAATATTGAGGGCTTAAAAAAAAGAAACCTCCCCAAAAACCTGGCTTGGGGACTAGCAGCTCAGGGAAGGTTCTCTGCTAGATCAGCTAATCAGGCACAACTGGCTTGTAAAGCAAAATTCCCAGAGGTCCCTCTGAGCTGTACTGACATACCCAGGAGAATCCAGGAGGGCATTGCTCTGTTGTGTTTTGGGACCAACACCAGGCTGGGGCTGATCTCACACTCTGAAACTCAGCAGAGGTCAGCGGGACAAGTGGTCAGAAGATGGTAACAAGAAAGGTAAGAGGCTTTCACTTTACTAAGAAAAATCCTGGAGGGAGTGTGTTTAGTTATGCTAGAAAATAGAGAAAGACTGTGAGTGGGGAAGCTTTGGTATCCAGCTCCTACCAGAAAGGTTTTTAAACAAGGATGGGAATGGAGACCTCAACAGGGCTCAAACATCCAGCATGAGTCTGGTGTTTATTACATCTTGAATGTATGTCTTAGGTAGATTGTATTTAAATTCTCAGTTCCCAGGGAGACATAAATTCCCGTTTCTCATATAAATTTTTAATGCACTTCCATTATTAAAGCAAATTTCATTCCAAGGAGCTTTGCGTCTAAAATTAATCAAAAGCTTTTTTGTTGTACTCCAGATGAAGCAAATGCAGAATTCCAGGAGCCTACCACAGAAGCCAGACCTCTAAAAATAGACCATGAGGAGCATGATTTGCTGTAAGTCTAGTGGATAGGTCACATATCACATCTCTCTTGGCTGATCAGCACCAGTCAGGTATTGCTGGAAAGGCAGCCCAAGATGGAAAGCAAATAGATTGATTCAGCACAGAGCTCAGAAACAACACACTGTTATGAAAAGAGAGAGCTGAAACTCCACAGAACACAGTGGTATATCTCTATACATTTGAAAACAGAGTTTGAGGTGTCCTTTTTTCCCCTGCCTGTTTATCATTCTGCATCCAAATGCTAAAAATAAAACTTGTTGGATATGAATAGGTGGAAGTTATATCTCCATCCAGAACAAAAATATGCCCTAAAACATCTCTCTTGGTCTTCTCAATCTGGGCAAATTAACTCCTGTCAACAGCAGAGATATTTTGCATGAACAAATAACAGGAGCTACAGCTGGGAACATTAAACCTCATGGCCCATGCCCAAGGTCTCCCCTCTGTGCTCGAGGCAGAGCTCAGCAGAAGACCATGGAAGGGGCTTTCTGGTTTTGGACCCAGGGTTGAGGCAGAGATGTTCGGCTCAGTAGCACAGACACTCTGGCACAGGTCAATGACGGGATTACGATGCAGGGGAGGCAAGAGTGGGGCACAAAAAGTGTTGGCAGATAGAGAGCACCCCTTTGCTTGTCCCTCCCACTGTTTGTGGGGTTACACAGAACCACTGCTCACATTCAAGAATCTCATGCTATGGATTTTGTTGAAAATAGGCTTAAAAATGCCATCCCAATCCTCTTTCACAATGCCTTTTTTGATATGTGACAAATAGTGCAGAATCACCTAAATAAAGAGCATCTCTGTCCCTGAGAGAAGAAGAAATTTGGTCCAAAAATCAATCTTCTCATTAATTATTTGTATCAACAGAAATGCTGACACATCAAACAATTTACTTGGCTTCTTATATATTACCCTCAGGTGACAGCCTTCAGCTCAGTGCCCAGAAGTACATTTCAAAGATTTCAAAGCAAGGGTCAACTGCTGCTCTTGGGGACCTGTCCCCAAAGCTACGGAGATGCAGAAGTTCCAGGCACCTGGCATTCAACCACTGATCTTCACTCACTACTTTTGAACCCTTTTGCTTCAGCCACACACACGAAAAGGGCAGAGTCAGCTTTTAACCCACTACTTCAGAGATGAAGAGGGGAAAAAAGAACATTCATAACCTTCACTTGAAGTTTGTTCCACAAAATTTCTTTTGTGAGACTGAAAGTAAAGGGGAGAGGAAAAACCTCCATAGATGTTACTTTAATCTTACATCAGGAACACATAACACCCTCTGTCTGACTCCATTTTGGCCAGACGAGACTGGCTTTCCTCAACAGACAGTATGGGAGTCAGATCACGTGTCTGGTTCAATTCCAGCTTCAATCCAAAGTTGCTCTTGACACAAAACCAGAGAAAACTTGGCAGCAGCATCTCCCAAGCTTGGGTTCATTCCCGAGCAAAATTCCAAATGAAACACAAGGTCCCAGATCTGCATGGAGCAAACCAAAGAAAATGCTGGCAATGATGCCATCAAAACAAGCGGCCAAGTTCTGCTGATATCCACACGGTGCTTCTCATTCATCTGCCCACAGAGAACTAATACTGCTTCATATGAACTATTTTCCCCATAATTGGGACCTAAAACCCATGTGAGGGATGTCATGGCAAGGAAAACTGATGTCAATCCTTGTGGAAGGGTCATGACCCCTGAGGTCATTGCACATAGAATAGGTCGGAGTAAAACCACACTGGACAGTGTTGAAAATCCCAACAAAGACAACCAAAAGGAAAATTTAAAGACTAAACAGTTGATCACATCAAATAAAAAGCTGAATTTTAGCTCATGAGGATGGATGGATCACTACTCATATTGTCTCTGCTTATGACACAGGATTGGGGGCTAATCTTTCCTGACCATTTACTGCATGATTAGGCTAAAATCACTTACACTGTGACATCTTTGCTCACACCAAGTAGGATATTTATACACAGTGCAGCTATGCAGAGGTTGAAACAATGCTCTGAATGAGTAAGGATGCCAAATTGACGCTCTCCATGATTCAGCCCTCGCTCCTCCCTGAGATGTAACGCAGGACTGGTACCCACCCGAAGTCGAAACAGCATCTTGCACGCCTAAATGCCATGAAATCATTGCACAGATGATGCTGTACAAACACTAAATAATCCTATGACCAGCTTCTCCCTCAAATACACACACTTTCTCACTAGTCTAAACTAACCGGTGACCACAGGACAGAGTCAGACCTCTGCGGACAAGCACGTGGGAGGACGACATTGTCAGTGCACTGGATTACAGAATGGCAGGAAATTTTTCATTGCCTGGAAGTGGGCAGAGAATCATTAGTTCATTTTTCATGTTATGGTTATTATGCCCAGTGCTTCACGGGTATTGTGTTATATACAGCCTCTATAGCAACGGCTCAGATTCCTCACTCCTGTTTGCTCTGTCAGTGGCAATAATTGTAAAAAATCCCCAGGGCTCACGAGTGTTTAGCTCCGATTGGGAAATACAATAGTGGACCCAGTAAAATAATAAAGAGAGCACCACATAAATATGAAAACAACTGTAGCACAACACCTTTCCAGTTCTATTAGAGTGATTACCCCAGTGGCAACCCAGCTTCTCAAAAAAGCATGAGGTAAATGGTTGGGGTTTTATTAAAAGTGCCTTTCACCATCCACAGGAATTGCTCCTGAGCATTGTAGTGACATCGCAACACTGCAAACACTGCTGAGACTCTGTTTGTAGACGTGCCCTGCGTTCCTTGAGCAGCAGGTTTGGGAAAGCTGATGAGGGCTTGAAGCATGACTCTCCTCTCCCAGTCTCACCTTCAGACCAGGGCAGGGCAACCTCATCTCTGTATTCAACTTCTACCAACCTGTGAGTGCAAATTGGACATACTGTGAGAACAGAGCTGGGAGCTGAGGGGAGGGAACAGCCACTGTCCAGTGAAACACACCGACCTGTGAATCCCCTAGACCACAGCACAGAACAGAATATTCCTTATTTTTTTTCTGGCTTGCAAAAAGCCAGAGCCGGAGAACTGGCAGCTAAGAGAAACATACAGCAATAGCACATGAAAGCAGGCAGGCTTCTAAATACCCCTGTTATTACAGGGGTATTACAGCTTGTCTTTCAGGTAAGTGAAGGATTGAGTGTGAAATGGCTCTTTGGTGGCAAAGAATTCCAAGCCAGTTTAAGAATCATAGAATAGTTTGTGTTGGAAGGGACCATTAAAGGTCTTATAGTCCAGCCCCCCTGCAATGAGCAGGGACATCTTCAACTCAGTCAGGCTGCTCAGAGCCCCATCCAACCTCACCTTGAATGTTGCCAAGTATGGGGCATCTACCACCCCTCTGGGCAACCTGTGAACAAATTAATTACAAAAGCTTGTGTCCAGGGCTGATTCTCCAGCACACAGACCAGGGCCTGAACCTGCAGTTCCTCTTGCACTGAGCAAGAATGATGTTGCAACAATGCATCATAAGTAGGTAAAACTAACCTGTCTCACAACAGTCTAATCCCAGCTCATATTCCCTGTTTTGGGTGAGGAACTCAGTGCCTGATGAATTCTGCTTCACAATGACTGGAAGAGCTGAGATTGAAGGATCAAAATGCGTCTGTGAACGCTTGGCTGCCACAAGCCAGTTATCCCTGTGGTCAATTTTCTGACACCTCCTGCTTAAAACCCCAAAAGTCAGAAGAATTGTGAGGCCCCACTTTCACGGTCTGTATTCATACTGAAAATTGAGACCAAGTGAGCTTTTGCCCTTCTGCTCCTCGGGACGTTTCTGTTCCCTGAGCTCATCAGGACACCTGTGTTAGGCTTTGACAGCTGTACTCCCTCAGTCAAGCACCCTACCTGCTGCAGGTCTTGCCTGGCACATGCTCTTGGTGCCAGAGAGGAGCAAAAGGAAGCAAGTTCTCTTGCTTCACCGGAGAAGTGGAAAAATGATCAGAATGAAGAAGGTGGTTCCAGAAAAACCCCCCTCCCAGTTTTCTTTGTGTCCCACTGACTGCCAGCTTCTCTTTAGGGATGCTTTTCAGTACAGACCAGGGGATATATAAAGGAGAATCCTATTTTAAGAGCTGCCCTGCAGAGACAGTGACAGGATATACTGACACAGTATATACCCCCTTACCTTCCATTTCTAAACTCTATAAAAGTTTCTTTGGCAGCTTGTATAGCAAATATAAGTCATTTGCTACACCTTCAACTCACAACTATAAAATTCCAAAATTTCTTATCTCTACAAAACATACATATTCATATATATTCTCATATATATCCTTAAGTGTGAAGAAAATAAGAATATTTTATTTTCACCCAGATAAACAGTAGGAGGGTTGACATTACACTTAACAAACCCTTGCAGCCTAAATGAAATTTGCCTGGTTGTGTTTACAGGAATGTAGAAAACTTTTTTATTAAATTCCTAATAGAGGAGGAATGAAAAAACCCTGATGATTGAACAGCAGAAAAAGAATGAGAAAGCTGGTTAAGACTCCTGACTATGCAAGTAAAAGATCTATCAATAAAACTAAAAGATAAAAATTCATAGGATGAAGCAGCACACACTGGCTCTAATTCAATTAACCTGCAGAACTCCCTGCCAAGAGTTTCAGATCAGGGCTGATCTTCATGTGAACTGATACAGTTTTCACCACATCACTCACTAGGTTTGAAATGTCAGGGTAGTTTATACCACCAGGGGATAAACTGATGGTTGTCTTTGGACAAAATCTGCAACAATGTTCTATCATCATTTAGAGTAATTGCCTGATACATGTTTTTCCTCTGCTACAAATATTTAGCTTTGGCCAATGCTGGAGCAATACCAATTTGGTCCTGAAAAGATGTTCTAGTATTTGCTTTATGCACAGTACCTTAAAAAGGGATTTGCACATAAATAAAGGGCATTTGAGGAAAGTTTTGCAGGCTCAGGAGTGGCCAGTTTTACTACCAGCCTGTGCTGAAGTGGTAACGTGCTTGACCAGGCTGTGTTGTGCACTGTATTTGCCAGGCAGTGAAAGGGGCTGAAATGCCAAATTTCGTTAAGATAGTCCAGTAACTGCTTTAAAAGGAATCAGTATGAGAAGCAGAGAACAAAGCTATCAGAAGAACACTGCACGAGTGAATAGAAATTGAATAAAAATTAGTTTCTTGTGAAATACTGCAATCACTTCTTTAAGCAATAAAGAGATGGTTTGTTAAATAATAGACTAGAACAACTCCAATAAAATAAAAACTGTCAAAGTACCCTTTTCAAAGTTGCTAAATAATCTTCCAATTTTGCTTTCATTAGTAAACAGTAACAGATGATCAGATTTTATCGTCATCTTGTCTGGACAATATTTTAGCAGCATTGGAATACAGTAGAAAATGAAAGAATACCAGAAGAAGAAAATCTCATATAATTACCACTTTCTGAAAATAGCTTGTGCATCACATTCACTTAATATAACTCAAATATAGTGAGAAAGAAATCAAGGATGGAGAAACTGTTTAAGACCAGATACAAACAGCTTGTCCTAACCATCTCTTTGGCACCCACTTCCCTTCCCTGTTTGTGGAACCAAATAAGCAAAACTAATTGTGCCAAAAGTGGCAGCACGTTATTGCCTGACCAGGAAACTCAGCCTTAATCAGCCTCAGGATGATCTGGCATCACTGGCTGCAGATCTTGGGTTGGACGGATCCTTTCCCACAAACACTTTTTCCTTCACAGAAAGAGAGTGAAAGAACAGAAAGTGAGAAACAAAACTTGCAGTAAATTGTGTGCCATTGTCATGTATGCTGAAGGGCTTAAATCTGCCCCTCCCAAACTTACAGGTTGACCACTTTATCTTAAAAACCACAGTGCGTGGTCAGGAAACTCACTCCCCCCAAAGTGGCCCCTGACACCTTAATAAATCTGTTGTGCAGTAGCAGCTATTCCCTTACATGATACCCTCCTATGGGTACACAGAGAATATGTTTTCCTGAAATCAGGGGAATAAAAAATGCCCAATTTCCTGAAAAAGCTTATGCTTACTGTCCCATGTCCTATCCCTGGCTCCCACACGGTCTGTTGTGACCCCCTCAAGGGTACAAGAAACCATCTCTGTCCCGTTGAGATCTTCCTGTGCCAACTTGAAGAAACATAATTACTTTTTGAGATTTCTGTCCTATTTCAAATACTGTTGACATCAACCACCAACTTGAAAAATTACTGGGGATGGGCATACAGACAGCATTGCAGACACTAATTTCCTTAGGAAATAAAGCTAAAAACAGCTTCCTGCCTGTATTGACAGACAGAAGTCTCCCTTCCTTTACCCACACGTGTCTTGAGCTCTACCTACTGCAATCCTAAATTACACCCAAGCTAAAGAAACAAGCCACAGCCTTAGTTACATCAATCATTAACACAAGAGCAGCTGATAACAAAAGTGCACAATGTTCATGTATCTGTTTGTCATTAGAACTGCAAATATCCTTTAGCCTTTTTAAAATTCTCAATCAGCAGAGAAACAAGTCATAATTTTGAGGAAAAAATACTACATTGGGGACTTTCTCAAAGCCCTTTAACACTGATCACAGAAAAGGTTTTTGTCCTTTTCTCAACTCCTCTTCACTCTGTTAAGCACAAACTGAAAGACAGAATGGAAAAAAATGAACCACCAGCTGGGTCACCATATCCACTCAGGGAACTGATATTAGAGTCTACTTTCTTTTAGTGGATATTGGAAAGGTGCTCCACTCTTGCAAAGGCAGCCTGACATCCATTTGCAGAGGTTAAACTTAGAGAAATTAAAATGAGAAACTAAAGATGAATCATGGGGTGGTTGATTTTTAAAAGACATGGAAAATTCAAAGCAAAATCTGGTATCTGTCTGAAAATCCTGCAGCCCATGAACCAGAATTTACTGGGTGCAGTGCAGAAATTGTTACGTGGTAGTATCTGTGATATTTAGGAACAGAATGACCACAGCAATTCTCCTTCAGACACCAGATCTGTGAAAACAAGGGAGTGAAGAGAAGCAGGATGCTTTAAAGGAGAAAGCTCTTCTGGTCAAGAACGCTGGTATCAGGTTTTGCAAAGAGATTTCACACACAGTTTGTAATTCTGGTATTTCCTCGATGTTTCTTGAATATAGGAGACGACCATTTGCTGACTTCCCTGTGTCCCAGGGCACGATGCCAGTGACACTATTGAGCACAGTGACACTGTGAGCACAGAGTGACACTACTGAGCACAGCGACACTATTGAGCACAGAGTGACACAGCAGAACTCTGAACCCCTGCATCTGGTGTAGAGCTGTGCCACTGGTCTGCTGGGCAAACTGGTGGCTCGGCACGTGCTTTGTTTCACCATCCATCAAGTACGAATGATGGAGTTTTATATTTAGTGGTCCAAGATCTATTGCTGAAAAATGCTCCAGTAAAGTGATGTTACTGTTAACTCAGGAAACTTTTCCATCAGTTAATTGTAAATCTTCAACACAAAAGACTGAGCTGTCATTTTTTTCTAAAATAATAGGCTCACACTATAGCAGGTATCTGCTTTGGAAATGAAACACCTTACTCAAGTGAAGGCAAAACCCTTTGAAAAGAGAACAAAAAGCTTACTTTTTTTTTCCTTTTTATTTTTTTTGACTGTCAAATTCTTTCAATGTTTTTCTCTCACTTCTCTGCTGAAATCCAGAATTAAAACAATCCTAAATGATGTATCTCCAGTTTTATCAATGGGCGCTCTGGATTTTTATTTGAAAAGTTGCTTACTTGCCCCCCTGGCTCTGAAGAGAGTATAGAAGATTCTGCTGTATTGATAATCTACATGACAATTGTTAGGAACAAATTTCAGGGAAGGTTAGATGACACATAACTTACTGGGAACCACTCTGCGGGATTGCAGGCAAGGTTACAGTAATGTCCTTTCAACAGGATAAATAACATATCCATTCACTACCAGCCAAACCTGTCATGTTACCTCATTTTAATCAGCCCTTTTATGATACAATATTCATGTGGAAATTGGACTAAAAATACCCCCTGCCAAGGTGATTGAAGAAATAAAACCAAGAACTTTATTTTGCATATTTTAAGATCAGGTTTTGTCCTGAAATAATGTATCATATTAATTGAGTTTCATGTGGGGAAGACAGAGAATGAAAGCAAGGGGAGGGAAGGAGACGGGCCAGGAGCTATCACCTCTCCATCAATGATTAACCAGCACAGGCTAAAGCTAACAAGATCTCCCTGCACTCCTTAGAAGCAGTTATTCAGCACCTTTGATTGCATTCAAACAATAAAAACGCTGGGCTTGGATGCTAGAGAATTCATGCACTCAGCAGCAACCACAGAAACGCAGGTGGTCAAGTCAGTCCCTGAACTGGGCCCTGGGTGGGCCTGTGGACAGATGTGGCACACACTTGCTTTCCCAGGGGAAGAAAATATTGTTCGTGGGGATGTGCAAGGGGAGGAGGATTTCTCTATTTGAAGAAGATGTTGACAAAGGAAAGGGAGAAGCACTGACTTCGTGTATGAAAGCCATGCACGGCCATGGCATTATGCAGTCTCAGAGCTGTTCCCCCAACGGGTCTCATTCTCGGCTTGCTTGGTTTACAAATCAAAACAAGATATTTCATGTGGCTCAGCCTGCAAGCTCAGCCTGGTGCACCAAAAGATCAGCCTGTGACCTTTTTCCAGCAGCATTCCATCCTCATCCTGCACCGAGGAGTTCAGAGATGCAGCCAAGCTGGCGACCGCACCGCCTGATCCTTCACTCTCATATTGGCTGTGCCATGCTGACAGCAAAGAAATTCGTATCTGTCAGGTTATTAAATTGAACTAAGTGAAAAGAATCACAGGGGACCAAGGCTGTGATAAGGTAGTTCTCTCCACAGCCACATGCTGAAACAACTCCTCCTTCTTTTTCCCCAAATCCTTCAACTAGGTACATGTAACCTTTTGGCAATCAAACTCATCTGAGGCTCATCTTTCACAGGCATAAGGATACATTAATATAATGCAGACCAGGACCAGCACTGGCAGTTCCATGCCAGTGGTTATGTTAAGCTTTAAGCTGGTATTTGAAAGGGCATTTTGTCAAGAATAACTGCAGCAGTACTTTTGACTTTTTGCAGCTGAACTGAAATAGATGAGAAGTAATAGCAAGCCTATTAGAACAAAATTGACTATCACATTGCATACAAAAAAATTACAAGAACAATCCTTTTTTGCTTTTTTATGTAATAATTCTAGTCTACTACGTTTCCATAAAACTCAGCAAAGAACATTCTCATACAAAAAAAACCCCATCTGACATTAAGAACTGAACTTTCTCATTTCAAGGGAAAAAGAGGCCCTGTTTCTTAATTTTCCCTTTCCATGGGTAAAAAGAAACTATCTGACCATAGCCAGAGTGCTGCTACTGAGCCTGAACTTTTCACAAGTGGTTACAAGGGATGTTTCTCAGTGGTCAGCACCAGAGTTGATACCATTTCCCATCTATACCTGCCTGACCAGACACAAAGCACTCTCAGCAAGTTTGCAGATAACCCCAAATTGGAGAGGGAGAGCTGTCAAGATGCTGGAGGATTTTGCCTTTCAGAGGGACATCCAGAAGCTTGGAGAATGGGCTGCCAGAAAATGCACAAGGTAAGTTCTGCATTTGGGAAGGAACAACCTCAGTACAGGTGTCCAGGCAGCAGTTAAAGGCACACTGGGTTGCTTTCCTGAGAACATAGTCATTTGGAATGACTTTCAGATTATTCCCCTCTACTTACCTGCCACTTTTGGGACTCCCCCAGTATAAGAGAGATGTTGACAAACTGGAATGAATTTACATGGTTGGAGGCTGTAGCACACAACGTATGTGAAAAGACTAAACAAACTGGGAGGGGAGGCTCAGGGGCTTCTCACCATCAGTAATCTGACATAAAAGGAGTTTGCACAGAAGACAGGGTCAGGTTTTCTCAGAGGTGCACAGGAGAAGGAAAGGGGTAATGGTTACAAGTTGTAGTGAAGGATCAGAGACATGGGAAAAAATATGCACACTAGGAGAAAGTGTGGATTGCCCATCCTTGGAGATTTGCTAAATTTGCTGATGGCATCTCTGAGCAGCATAACCTGACCTTGAGGTCAGGGTTCCTTTGAGCAGCAGGTGTGACTACATGACTTCCAGAAGTGCCTTCCAAACAAAAACCTTATATGATGCTCAATATCTAGGTCTGTACTATGGAACTTTTTTTTTTTTTTTTTTTTGTGGTAGCTGCTACAGGAAAAGGCAGACAAAGGAGCCAGGTTTCCATCATTGCTCTTCAAGGAGTGAGAGGTAAGGGTACAACTTAGACTTGGCACAACCTATCCACACCTTTAAGCACTCCAGAAATGAGGGCACAGAAGGAAACCCAAAACCTACTGGTCAATGGAGAAGAGATGAAGTGACCTCCCTGTTTTTTGTGGTTTTAAGAGAAAGAGCATCTTCAGCCTCCATGCAGTCAGGGGACCTCAGTCTGACCAAACGCAGCTGATTTGCTGTGACTCAGTTCCCAGTTTTACTTCTGGGGGAACGAGAAATAAAATACAGGGGGCAATAGCAAGCACAGAGAGAACTATTATGTTCTTCATAACAGCAGCTGTGTCCCTATTTCACTGTGTCATGCTTAGATCATTTTGAAAACTAGCACCCCTGCTATGCACCCTGCTGCACACTGTAGGCTCATCGTGCAGCAATTCAACATTAGCAGCCAAACAGTTTCAGAAAATCATTCCTGCTTTTCAAGTTGAAAAAACAGAGATCAAAGAACAGGGTGTTTTATAGGTAATAGTGACAGATTCCAGAACTCACAGTTAGCAACAGGCTTTCTGGGGAACAGCACATAGACACAAAGAAGTATAGTGGTTTTATCTAGTTAGTCCACATAATAATTTCGCTACAGGTTGGGCTGGGGAACAATAGCTCTACCTGTGCTACAGGTGGAACTTCCTATCTTGTACTTTTAATTATAAGTAATTAAGCATCTGCACACTTTGCTAAGTCAACAACCTTTTGACAAAGAGATTTACTCTAAGAGCAATTGAGCATGAAAAGAAAAAATGTTTTTGTGATAATATCCTACTTCAAGTACTTTGCCTCAAAAACACTTGTGTCTTAATGACCTCAACAAAGGTTTAACAGAGAATTTACACACAGTAAAATGATTAGGTCTTCCTGAACTTAGAGTATCTGATGTTAGATTAATTCCTTTAAAATATTCAAAAGGAAAGCAAAATTATTGTGGAAACAGTCACTGAGCACAGATAAGGACCGAGCTCTGGCGATCAGGAGAGTAACAAAGGAAAGGTAGCTCTTCAAGTATTTTTGCCCCTTCAATTGGGTGGCAAAAGTAAAATTATTTCTCCTTTTTTTTTCATCATAAAGTCACTCACATACCAGTAGAACAACACTTGCTTCGGCTTTTAAGAAGTTCCTAAGGCATTAAGATGATCTATAAAATACAAATTCTTAAAGGGAAATTAAAAACAAGAAACAAACAAAAAATAAACTAAACTAAACAAACAAACAAACAAAAAACCCAACAAAGCAAAAGGAAACACCAATAGTTTTATTGCCTTGCAGCATCCATCCTCCAAACTTGAAATTAAATAAGCAGCAGCTGAACTAAGAGTTGGCCATTTCTTTGCAAAACTTTTCATGCTGAGGCCATGGAACATGTTTCATTTTTATGAAAGATATGTCCTTAGCAAAGAGGCATACCTAAATGTCTTTATTTTTTGATCCAAATTTAGCAATTGAAATGGCTGTGTGCTATAAAGTGCAATATTATACAGGTCTTCCACCAGGGATCTCAGTAAAAAGCTTCTGAAGAGGCAGTCTGGAAACAGTAGGAAGGAAACAAACAGAACTTCATAATAACAGAGCACCCCAAGGAATGCTATTTCTACACAGGTAGCAGAAAATTGAAAGAAAAAGAAAAGTATAAAAATTAAATGGAAAGTTTCTGGTTAATCTGTCATAACTCCTTTACTAATTTTAACTGGTGAGTCAGAGAAGTGTCATTGTTCTATTGACTAATCTGCTTGGACCATTAAAACAGCTTTAGTTCTGTTATTCACTTAATTGGTTAAGTGATCAATTAGTTGGGGAATTGCATTCCTCTCCATTCCTCACCCTTTATTGTTTTATTAAGGTGTCGGGGGTTGCAAGACTTTCATTCACAGAGTCACAGAATATTCTGAGTTTGAAAGGACCCACAAGGATCGTCAAAGTCCAGCTTCTGGTCTGGCACAGGACAACCCCAAAAATCACACCACGTGCCTGAGAGCAATGTCCAAACACCTCTTGAACTCTATCAGGTTTGGTGCTGTGATCACTGCCCTGGGGAGCGTGTTCCAGTGCCCAGCCACCCACTGAGGGAAGAACAAGAACCTTTTTCTAATATCCAACCAATATTCAAACCAGAGAAACTTTTTGTTTTCTCATCTGTGAAAAGACATTTCATTGCCCTAACAGGAATATGAATAGGAACTGGAAATTTAGGAAAAAAGAGAACATGAACATTTTCAATGATTTCCTCTAAAACTTTGAGAGCAGAATTAGACATGCAGATCTCAACAGCTGATGTTGTAGCACCAATAATGTCTTTAAAATGCTTGGGTGAACTCAAGCAATTATAAAGGGTAAAAGCATGGATGCAATTCCTTCTCCTATGCACTGTTTTCTTTTCTGTACTCATACACAAAGAAGTGTGATGACTCCCATTTAAACTGAAAGATTAACAACATCATGGCACAAGTATCTGTTACTAAGGAGAAAGGATTTTTGAAGACAAACCAGCCACCATCAATCTTAAAACTCTAGCTGACCCCAGTTAACACATAGATCTTGTCAGCTCTCCTTTATTTCAGTCAGAAGGACTCATCCCCTTGCTAATACGATCAGGCAGGAAAGTTTATATCAAAGCTATAAAAAGTAATGACATTTTAAGAAAACAGAGGCCTATTAATTTTTCCACAAGCAAAAATAGGTCTTTGAAGCACAACCCAAAATTAGATGCACTAGGTACAACTTTAATCCATAGCTCTCTGAGCCCCCTACAACATATCCAGAATATTAAGAAAAGTATCCTAAAAATTTAAAACAGAGCAGTTGCTAGTCATGCAGGGGGAAAAGTGGCAATGCTGGGTTCAACAAAAAAAAGGGGGTGGGGAGGTGGGGAGGAGAAGAAAACCTCTTATTCCTGAAATGAAGTTTTAGAAAGCAAATTTTTCTCTTCCCTATTTCCTGCAGAAATAGCTCTTCAAAGGCCATCTTCATGCTCTTTGGGTGACCTTTCTGCTGTTACATTTCACTGCCTGCCCTGAAGGGTATCTTTTTAATATCTTGTTAAACGGGAAAGGGAAACGTGCAACGAGCAAAACACTCCAAAATGGAGGTACTTCTGCTTCAGTAAATACTTTGAGGATATATAAAGTGCAAAAAAGGGTCTCTTATTTCCAAAGGTCAAAGATATTTATAGAGTGTTTTTTATCAGTGTGTCAGGAAACTGGTTCCTATGCAGTAAAAGAAAATTAAACAAGTGAGAGTTTTATTGACTGCTGTACATATTGTCAATGAGAATATCATTATTAATACAACCAATACCATGATTCTAAAATAAACCAATAGTGGCCAATCCCTTAAAGTCTTTGAACACAGCCTGACATTTAATTAGGGATTCCAGAATGCAGGAGGAGAGGCTCCCCGATCAAGAATTAAATTAGGTGTTCTGTTGGGAACATCTTTTAGCATTGCTACGAAATAATATGCTGATCCCATTCACCTATAATGAGCAGAAAAACAACTTTTTCAAAAACTTACAGAAGAGATTTTCTTTCTTATCCTCATTTTTCCTGCAGCGTGAATTTGGTTATGCCTTTTGTCACCTAACAATGGTTCCCTCAGTTCCTCCCCTTCCGTGGGACACAGCAAACTTGAAAGTCTCTTTTGTCTAAAAATTTTGTGCTACATTTTCTGCAAAAGACACCAAATTAACTGCATTCAGTTAAGACTGAATTTCATATGTATCTTTTCTTTGGAAGACCCTGGCTAAGAGTAACAGGCAAGCAGAAGACTGCTCACTATTTTAAAGGCATTATAAGGGGACAGAAATCAGGCTTTGACATTGGAACACTGCTCTAGTTAGAAAGTTTATTTAAAAAAAAAAAATCATTGGGAAAACAACGATGCTTAACAGACAAGATTTCCAACTCCCCACTTCAGTCTTTTCTGATCTGTTCAGCAGCAGCAACTGCCTTGTGTGTAGTCCCTTCTGCTCAAGTGTGCCTGAGAGGAAGATTGTTAAGTTAAAAATTACTTTTTTTAAAGATAACTTTAATTAATTCCCACAAACCATTGGGACAGCCAGGGAAGGAAGCAGGAAAGGAAAGGGGGGAGAATTTACCACCCTGTGCACTCATAAAACGGGTACTTTGAAACAGCAGGACAGTAAATTTCTCCAGTTCCTGCTGGTGTTGCTCTGCATCAGGGGGCACCAAGCTGGTGAAGCAAACCAGTGTTATCAACCCCAAGACCTCTGCAATTCCCCTCCAGCACAGTTTATCTGGCAAATGTGGCTCCTCTAATCCAAGACACAGGTCAGCCTAAGCCCAGTGTGGTGTCCCAGGCTGTTCCCAGCCAATGTGCTGATAGTTCCTACAAACCTGTATTCCTCCTGAAACTGCCCAAGAGATGGCTGAGGTGATGCAATGCTCTTGGAAACAGCACATTCTCCTCTTCCTCGTGCTCCTACGTACTTGGGGATCACTCCATTATCAGCCTTGACTCACTAGAAATTTTACTGGCAAGCTTTTTGGCTTTAAATGATATTTTATTTTACTTTTCTAGATATGTCTATCAAGTAAAGCTTTATATTTCACCTAACACCTTCATTCACTTGGACATTATCAATTTACGCTTTTGCTCTCAACCTTTTGACCAGACTGTAAAATAAACTTGTAAAAGATTATTTCAGCCTCCTCTAAATCAGCACTGAATAAGAGCTGGGAGAATGTTGTTTCCAACAGCAACTGCCCAGGATAGCTCCTCAGGTAACTGAGCACAGATGTAGTGGCAATCACTGCAAAAGTCACTTAATAACTTATTCAATTAATATTATTTTATTTATGAGTTCCTGCTCAAGTATTTAATAAATGTGGCTGAGGAAAGTTTATTGAAAGACATTAAAATCCATAAGATACATTATTCCCTTCAGCAAAATGCTCATTCTGTGTATCTTAATACCTTTATGTTAGCACTGTCACTGAACCCACATAACCTTTTGAAAATAAAAATATCTTCAGCTTTTAAGTTACAGCTCTCTTCACCCACATGATTTTATGCTTTCAATAGTATAAATTACAACTTTCAGTCATCTGAACTTAGGCTACAGACTTATTTTAGGGTTTTCAATGTATGTTCTGACACACAATTAATAAAATCTACATTTTTTGCTATTATCCTTGTTTCAAACACATACTGTAATTAAGCCACTGACATACTGGCAAGTAAAAGCAAGACTTTTAGCACTCAGGAGAATATACTACTGCTACAAAGAGACATCTGCTTGCACTAAGAAATTATTTAATGTAAATTAAATGGCTTTTGAAGAGTTACAGAGTTTAAGTTTCTAGAAAAATTTAAGGCTCAGGTTTGATCTTTGTAACAGAAGTGCTCTTTTACTGATGTATTATATTTTTACAGAAATGTCATCCTGCACCCAAAAAGTGAAATGTATTACCTACAGGTCTAGAGTTTGGAGCAGAGCACCTATGTCCATCAGCCAGGACATAATTCAAGATGCATATCCAGAGTCTTGGTCCCCCAAAACCTAAACCAGGCTCATCTTGGAGTGCACTATGGCTCCCTCACTTTTTGCAAACTAACTACTGAGAAATTTAGAATACAACTTTACAACAATCATGAGATTTTAAATTTTTATTAGTCAGAAAGCATTTTAAAAGGTGACATTTGAAGCCTCCATTTAAAGCTTAAACATGCATAAACTCTATGAGCAGAGTTGGGCATTTGGAGGCTTAGTAATGACAATACATTGACTTGGATCTTTAAATGATCAGACTAAAATCACTATCAAACAATCCAGGACCCAGTATGAAAACGCTGAGATGCTTCCATCCAGTTCTGTGTGAACCATCACAGAAACTATTCTCACATAAACCCCTCTAGTATCACCTCAGTAGATGTTCAAGGGTTTGAGAAGAAGTTGTACAGGCCTAGTGAAAGGTGTCCCTGCCCATGGAAGGAGGTTGGGACGAGGTTTTAAGGTCCCTTCCAACCCAAACCATTCCGTGGTTCTATTAAGGGAAGCACAAAGAAAGTGCTATTGCCTTACAACACTGGGGAATATCAGAAACCACTCACGGTGTGTGTAGATTGTACATCCCCACAGTCCATATCTTTAAAGTCCCATCTGGGCAGTCTATTTCATCTTCATTTTCAGAGCAGTATAAAACCCTGTAAAAAGCAATCCCCAGTATGGGGACTCCGAGGGAGCAGCACAAACTGCCTGTGGATAGAAAGACTTATTGTTTAGACTATGGAGGAAGGATAGAAATGGAAAGCCATAAAAGTGATCCATGAGATTAAGTCTCTCAAAGACATTGTGTTCCTACAGAAAATCAGGCTTTCGTCACATACAATGTATTTCAATATGTGTAATGCCATTCTAAAAAAAATTGGCTGTGCTATTGAGCAACCCTAAGAGATTTTTTGGGGAGTAGTTGCACATAATTTCTGTTCATTGCACAGATGTTGGAAACACAAGCAGAGCCTACCCAATTTTTAAGTGTCAGCTTTACATTGATAATTCTCCTCATCAAACATACTGACTGCCACACAAATACAAACCACCAAGTCATGGGGCCAGAAAAAAGAAAACAGAGTTTTAAAAAAGCTCTCACCAACATATCCTCTCCCCAAAGGACCAGTCCTCTGCCACAAACAGGAGACCTAACATTAGGGCATACCTGAAGAAAGGAAAATAGTCACTTGTTTTTATTATTTGTGACTGACGGATTAACATTTGGTGTAATGAAGGAAATGCAACACACTGGAGGATCTAACTGTACATGCAAATTAAGCTCCCATCATTTACAGCAAAAATTTTGCCTTCCTTACCCCAAAATGGCAGCTGCTATTTAAAAACAACATGATAATTTTATGATGAAGAAGCATATACCATTCTTTCTACCTGGGGATACCCAAAAACTCATTTAAATTAATGGAATTTTGTGCAGAATGTCAGAATGCACATAAGTTTGCAGAACCCAGTTCAGAAATGAATGAGGAAGATTGCTTCAGTCCTCATTAACATGCTGCATTTTAGTTTGTGTCTTTCCCTTTGGGTAGTCACAGGCACAGCATTTTCTTTCTTCTGACTTCACTGAATTGTGCTGTTATCAGTTTTTGATTATTTTCCTCTCAGACATGCTCTTAAAGCCAACCAATGCAGTCACATTCCAGCAAAAGCAGATCAACATCAAAGAAGCCTGTGTTTATGCCATACAATCCACACAATCCAAACTTATCCTCTCAGTGACAGCACCAAATCAACACAGGGAGACAGGAGTTTGTCGAGGGATCGGGATGTCACAGCAGGATTTTAATTTGCCCACTGGAAAATCCATTCTCAAGTGGTTACAGAAAAGTGGAAAGATAATAGATGTGAGACACTGGAGACGAGTTATATCATCTCTTTATGAAATTCATTCATATTTCAGTTTCTCCTTCCATTTAAACTAAACAGTCTTGCAAACCTTTACTGTGACAGCTGTCCCAGTTCACAGCAGTAGTTTCAGGGATGTCACACCCAAGTGCCCATGCCAGGCCATGTGCACACAGAAGTAAGAACAGATTACACTCATCTTTGTCATCTCCTCTCATCTCTTTCCTGTCAACAACTGCACTCATTTTTGGTGTTTAGATGATAGCTTCACCACATCATCTATGTCACGCATGCAATAAGCCTGGGAGTTTTACAATATCAGCAACAGCAAAAAAACCCCCACAAAATATGTTCAAATGGGGCATCTAAAAGATTTGCACTATATTATTACTGTACCATAGCCCATAATTGCTTGTAGCATAGGATTATACACAGGTAGATGTTTGTTAGATAGATACTCTTTCACTATGTATTTTAACAATGGCAGGATAGAGCTAGGAGAGTATTTAAAGGGAGAAACAATTATGTACGTAACTGATTTCATTTAGGAAGGGAACAAATTCACAGAGCACTGGGCAGAAGTTGGCTCATCCCCTGGCTGAATGGAGAGATGACTTTAGTTTCCTGAACTGTGTATATAATTGCCTTTATATGCCACTATAGAAGTCTTATTAAAATTCAATTCAAGCTTCTATTAAAATTCAACCAATCATGACATCAAACACCACTGTCTGAATTTATACAGATGCCTAAAGGAACAGATAAAGGCTAATAAGCCTTATCTCCTTCAGTATTAGACAAAAACAGTCTGTCAGAGTCAGTTCACAAGTTTATCTCATAAAAAGTTCATCCCCTTGAAAAGGGCAGTTTAGTATGTGAAGGGAGCAGAGAATGAGAAACAACTCAATGTAAGAGGCCACAATAATTGACTGGGAATTTCTAAAGAGGAAAAAAACCCCCAGGATTCTTCTTCTTCCTTCCTTAGAGCATTAAATATTTTATAGCAGTTGTATCATCAGATGAGATAATTACAATAAAAACAAATGGATGAAGTAAGCAACAGAAATACCATCCCAAACCACTGGAGCAGCGGGGATTTACAGTAAGAGGAAACCTTCGAGGTGAGACACTACCCCTGCAGAAGAGTAGAAAAAGTCTATCACAGTTCCCCACATCCCACACATCTTCTCCTTCAAAACTTCTTACTTCTTCAGGACAGTGAAAAGAAAAGAAAACAGAAAGCCTTCTGGAAATCCAGGAAATTAATTTGTCCTCCAATAAAAATTTATACAGTTCCCCCATTTTATATTAAATTAGATACTCTATCATACAGTTCTCCTCACCCATCCACAAAACACCAACCCAAAATCTATCTGCTCTTTATAAAATATGCTTCTGGCTACTGTTTCTTGAAGAAGGTCCTGATTAAGATAGAAGTTTAACACACAGCACTGCAGAGGAATTCTAGTGGTATCGGGGAAAAAAAATTCTGTCTCTCAGTGTCTCAGAACATGGTTATACTGGATTTAAAGACAGCAAGGTCAATGGCTTCAGCTATACAGAGAAATTACTACATATTTGCAATTGAAACAGAATTCTGATTAGTAAGGAAAGGAAGACATGGCTAAAAATGCTTCCCTAATGCCAACTTCTGAGGGATGGTAATGAACTGATCTCTGAGTGTGCTGAGACACAGATCTCCTCACACAAAGTCCATCATTTGGAAATGTGCACCCATCAAACCTCCAGCACTGGGGAGCAGAATGTACCATTTCTCTCAAAGCTGCCTTTGAAAGGCATCTTCCTAGAAGCAGAAAAGAGCAGAAATATCATCAGCTCTCTGTGACTTACAGACTTTCAGTATAAAAATTATTGTTCTGGGACTTTTAGCTATAGTCTCAGCATATTTTATTATAGAAACTTTTGGCCAATTGCCCAAGTAATGTCCAGAGTGTAAAAACAGTATCCCTCTGGAGATGGAGACACTGGAAAATTTCTGGAGACAGAGTCAGTGAGTAATCCAGGACCATATGTCTTGACACTTAGACCCAAATGTGGATTGAAAACACTAAAAGGAACCTGCTACTGAAGGGCCCACCTCAACAGACAACTATTGTACCATGAACTAGGGCCTAACCTTAAAGGGAAACCCAGGAAAAATGGGAAGAACCAGAATGGTGAAGCCTCCTGAGAAATTTGTCAACTCAGATATATCAATAACATCTTACTTTCCTGGAGGTATGAAAACCTGAGATACAGTAAAGCTCTCCAAGTGCCCTTTTTATCATCCTAGTACTTCTTTCAAGGTACAGACTTCCTTCATGGCAAAGGAAGGAGAGAAGCAGCACAAGGAATGCTAAATGAACTCCTCGGGTAGACTTGCTCTACAAACTCAAATCCTGCTGCTCCCTTGTTCTCTCAGGAGACAAGGGTGAGATGAGAAGGAGTCCTTCAGCTTGGACATCTCCCAGTCACCCAGAAGATGTTGTAGAGCCAGATCTATGTGTCTGCACAGCTCAATTGTATCACCACAGAGCCAGATCTGGGGCTTTTTCTCCATCCGGGTGACTGGGATGTGAGAAGCCCAAGCTGTCTGCCTAGAGTTGAACATAAACAACAGACAGGGTAAAACACAGAGGCCAGCTTGCCCCTGGAGAGAGTGCAGCCTGGCAGGAGGAAAACCTGGAGAAGCAATGCCCTGCCCTGCTGCCCTGGAAGCGACAGCACACGACAGCCCTTTGGCTGAGACTGTGAAAGTAAATAAGAACTGAAAGGTCATTGCCTACCTTTTGTTTTCTCAGCTGGACACCTTTCCACCACAGGCACAGAGTACTGGAAGGTGATTTTGTCTTGCTACTGAAAGCTTTTACCTCCCCAACAGCCCTTACACAGACTGGCAATCAGACCACGGCCGAGCTGCAGGTGCAGACTCCTGACGTTACGGATTATTAGGTTTCCTCCTGTTTGTTTTCCATCCCAGCCCTCCGTAATGCCATCAATTAAGGGCTGAATTTATAACTGGTGCATTTTTTTGCAAGAGAAATTTACTCAACACTTCTCACTTGTAATGTGATTATTTTTTATTTTGGTCTCCCAAAGTGTTCTGCAAAATTAAAAATTGCAGTTAGCTCCAAGACAGGAACGAAATACTGAAACCTATTCTAAGCAGCATGGCATCAACCACCAATTACCATAAAAAAACTATTTATTTAATATGTCAAGGCTAATTGTGGTAGGCCACCCAACACCTCCAAATAAATAATTAACAGCTGAATTTAGGAGCATGAGGTAATCAAGTTATCCACGGCTTATGACATGTTAAAAAAATGTATTAGTTTTATTTGAAAAGAGAGGAAACTTTGCATAGAGAATATGCTATTTCTGAGTATGAATGTATATGTATGAGACAGGAGAAAGCAGGAGAAAGATTCATTATTTACTTTAGCCCTGATTTATAGAACTTTTGACAGAGAGCTTATACAGCAAGTAATCTACTTTTCCCCTTCTGGCAAAATAGAAGTTAAGAACCTAAGAGGATAGTGGGAGAGCAAGTCTGAGTCTCTGTTTCTACTGATACGCATTTAATTGCACCTTTAGGAAACTTCAAAACAGTCCCAGTGAGGTTCTATGTGGGAAACACTTTATACTGAGAATAGTTAACTACGATTTCTCACAGCATCTATTTTTTTTTCTGTGAAGTAACACCTAAGTCTATTCTCACTCCCAAACTCGCTTATGATTTTGAGTCAACAGACTATTTGGTTATTCCAACAATTCAATTTAATAAAAGTTCAGTGCTATTTTGATGTGCCAAGAAGAAAAACCACCTTCTCAAAATCCTGAAGTCACTACTTGGGATAGTAATGATATTGAGACCCATCACCCATCTGGATTACCAAAAATTAGTTCCTTATAAGAACTCACATTCAAAAAACAATATACAAATGGCACAGCAGGTTTATAAGACATTGCTGCTGTGGCTCACGGTTAAATGATGTTTTACAAAGCACAGAAAGTCTTTAGATATTCAGCTCTGCAGCTCTTGTGATGTTTGTAAGTAATGACATCTGAGAGGGGCTACTGAAATATTAACCTTGTGGTTTCACTCACAATAGCTCTACAAGTCAAGCTTCCATTTTGCCATCCTTGCTAGTACTGGTAAACCTTTGTCTCCCCCAAATATCAGCTATAAATGTCTGAAAGACTCATCTTCTCTCTTCACTCTGGCACTGAGCTGTGCTGAGGCTCTAGACACATTTTTCAGCATATTGCAGGGATTGTTCCAAGTTTCTACATAAGCTTTTTCCAGGTTTTGTATAGGTTCCCATTAAAGGCACCTAGTCCTACTTGTGTGAGGATCATAACAAAAGGCAAACACAGCACAGAGCCTGCATTATTATTTGGAAACATCCCCGTTCTCCTACTCGCTTGTACTGCAGTCAAAGGACTGTTGAAGTGCATCTTCAGTGCTTCTGGATAACGCAAGTCCTGGAGATGTCCCAGGAATCACTGAGTGAACCAGCTGCCTTTGCACAGGGTTATCTGACTGAGAAGAAATAGAAATGGTGCCAACAGCAGTATTTTGAAATACAAAATCCTCAGAAAAATAAATAACATCCTAATTTGAAGAAAGCTGGGAAAAGAAGTTAGTTCTGACTAAGTTTTATGAGTAACTGAAAAGATACATGATTTATTTTTAACAGTAAACTGTCCTCGCCTCCCCCTGCCCCCCCCCCCCCCCCCCCCCCCTCTGCTCTGCTCTCCTCTCTTTTTCACCATCATCTCCCCACACACTCTTCCCCCACAAAACAGTCATTACCAGGTTAGGATATCCCCTCTTCAAAACTGCAAAAACCTGCTTCTCTCTGAACCTTTTCTCTGATTTGTTAATGTAATTCCTTGGGAAGGGGCATTTGGCATTACACTCTGAACACCTTTAACAGACCAAGCAATTGTCCATTATTTCCTAGTGTTCCTATTTTAATTAGATTTTTTTGGTAGAAGTAGAATACAGAAATGAAATAACCTGATTTTCACTGCAAGATTATTTTTTAGGGCTATGCAATACTTTGCAGGCTGGTTTCTTTCAAATTATCACCAGCATCATGTTAAAAAGCACCCCACCACCCAAACCCTTTTATGCAATGCTGTTGGCTTGGAAGATCAAGCATATGGAACAGGCTACTCACTCGGGAGGTGACTCTGTGCCAGTGCATGACGCAGGCAAGGAGAGACAAGATTTGCTTTTAATTTTTTCTAACAAGAAGTTCATAACTGATCCTCTCCACACGAGCCAGTATTCGCAGAGCTGCTCTTTCCATGTAAAAGCAAACCCTTGATATTTTATACGGATAAGAATGTGTTTTAAGTACACAAAATAAAATATCATGGCTACAGCAGATCAGTGAGTTAAATTCATCTGAAGTCATGGGGTTACACTGAAGCTTTCCTAATCTGCCTCCCTAAAAGAGAAGAATTAGTAGAGTTTTTTATTAGTATTAGGTAAAGGTATCCTTTACATTAAGGGATGCTATTTATTGCCCCACCCCTGGAATTGTTCAAGGCAAGGTTAGATGGGGCTTGAAGCAACCTGGTCTAGTAGAAGATGTCCCTGCTCATGGCAGGGGGCTTGGAACCAGAGGATCTTGAAGGTCCCTTCCAACCCAAACCATTTTATCATTCTGTGATTACTGTTACTGAGCTGTGGTTGCTGTCAACCTGTCTGGGAGAAAAAGCATAAGAAGCTCCTGAAGAAAGTACTCCATAGAAACAATATTACAGCCCTTCTATTTCTTAGCAAGCACAGGACAGGGTAACTGTTAAGAACAATGCAGATCACTCAGAGAGCAGTTCATTCAAAAAAGCATTATTGTGATACCAACACATACAAATGAATACATCTGTATTTCTTCAATTAACAAAGGTTTTTCTTAGAGAGTGGAAGACCTGCCATGAAAATCAGTTTTTAAACTCATGTAAGAGGGTAATGATACAGATCCATAAAATCATGCATGACATGGAATTGGTGAGCAGGGAATGGCTGTTCACAGTTTCTTCTATCAGAAGCAGCAGAGGAAGTCAAACAAAAGTAACAGAGGGCACACTGAAAACACAGATTGGATATTCCTCACCACACAATCCACAACTAAGCTTTAGAGTCTCTTGCTGAGATAAGTTATCAATACAAAAGGTCCCCTTAGGTTCAAAAAAAAAAGTGGATGGACAAAAGGATCAAAGAGAGATTCATGGGGATCAATTAAATACAATCAATTCAATCAATAGCACCACTACTTCCTGAGTGAGCTCTACACTGCTATGACAATTGCTATGAGTTGCTGTGCTCACTGTACTCTTATACCACTCCTGAGCATCTACCCCTGGCTGCTGTCAAAGACAGGATCCTGGGCCAGATGGGTCTTCAGTCTAACCCTGAAAAGCCGTTTCTATATTCTTGATGTGAAGAGTCACAGAAAATTGGGGCTTGAAGAAATGCAGTCTAGTGGAAGGTGTCCCTTCCCATGGCAAGGGGTTGGAAGGGGATGAACTTTAGGGCCCCTTCCAATCCCAACCATCCCATGAATCTGTGAAATAGGTAACTTTTCTTTCTATTGCCACATTGCATTAAAAATACTGTGAAACACATAAACAGGCAACAAGCAGAAAGAAATCATTTACTTTTGTATTTGCCATTGGTAATATTAACCCTATAACCAGAATGTTGTTCCAGTGTTCAAACAGAATGCACAACAATAGGGAAGCAGAAAAGGGTGGGAAAGTTGAGAAAGTTGGAGAAAATATTTTACAGTAACAGACTTTAAAAGCTTAATCTGTTTATCTTATCAGAAAGATTGAAAAATTACTTGATTGGTATGTAGGTATATCTATGGAGAGAAAATTAAGAGCAATAAAGGTCTCTCTAGTGGAGAAACCTGTTACTAAAAGTAAGGGCTGGAAGATGGAGCAGGAGAAGTTCAAATTAGGCAGGGAAGAGGAGGATGCTCCTGTTCTGACCTCTTCCTAGGAAGACCAGCGCCTTTCTACAACTAAACTCAAGCTGTTGAACACAGCATATTAGCAAGGAGTGCCAGGTAAGCTCCCAGAACAAGGAAGAGATCAGACTGAATGGCATCTTTTCACTGAAGATGTTTATAAATCCCATGGAGTCAAGGATATCCATTTGCAGTGACTAGTGGAAAAGAAGGGAAAGGCAGCAGCAGTAAGCTGGGGCTTACTATGGGATATAAGAGAGAAAGTTTGTTGTCAACACTGGAGAAAGAGTCTGACAAAAAGAGCACCAAGTAGCTGTGAAGGACAAAGCTGGAATGTCTGGGTGGGAGGATCAGGAGGAAAGGATGTGAAGGGTGAATGCAAATAACTGCAGCTCAAGCAATTCCTGAAGGGACCCAAGCAGGGAATGACAAGAAAGGGGCAGCTTGTTAAATCAGGGAATATGGAGAGCAAGTCCCTCCCCTGAGACAGAGATTCAATTTTCAATACTGGTTTTAAGTATGTTCCTGCTCCTCAGTCATCTCCTGAAGATGAACGACAGATATGAGGATATGAGTCTGGGGTAACATGTACTCATAAAGATGTCCATGGAAGACAGAGAAGACAGAGACAAAGCATTAAGCCTAAAATACAAACAGAAATTATAGCTTTTCTAGATGTCATAGATACAAAATAGATGATATCTCAGTTGTTTTTGGAAAAGCAGGAAGTGTCTGGCAGGGATCTAATTTTATTGGGTCAAAATAGCCATTAACAAAGAGTTGTCTACAGAAAAAGAGATCATGTCCAAAGATCTTCTTAAATATAGTGCTTTATAAAGGGACATCAAATCTATATTAGCTTGTATTGACTGTAAAAGGGAGGAGAGATCCAGTTAGAGGTCTGCAAGAACTAGGAGTTTTTCCATCTTCTCAGACTTGGAGCTTTTTATAAAACTGATTGACTGCTCACTCTCTCCCATATTTACTCATTTGGCAGCCTAGTTTCCCCAGAAAGCTATTTCGATTCAACAATGCCTGTACAGAAGAGACAAAACCTGGAAATGGGGAACGATGGATGCTCACTCATGACAGTGTAAGAATGGAACAGCAAGAGCCTGATCGAAACTTCACAACAAATAGAAGAACATAAAAATATTCATTACCAACTAAGAGAGAAGGCAGCATAGGAAAACAAATGGGAGCTAAAGAAAGCCAGGCAGAGCAGTCTGAAGACAGAGGTGATGTGGAAGCAGGGACAGGTATTTCTGAACTTGTGCTATGACACAGAGATGCCATCCCTCAGAAGTGAAAAGCGATATGTCAATCTCTGTATCACGCAAGAGGCAAAAGTCAAAAACAGTTTGCGGCTCCTACAAGCAGAGCATGGGCCTGAAGGCATTGTTGCTGCCCCTGCTAAGTGAAACTTAAATTACATCCTCTTATTCCATTACTGTGTTGTGTTTCCTATATTGGTTTATGTCATTTTAAATAACTACACCCAGTGGATCTCAGCACAGGCTGGTCCATGGATCAGGAGGTTTCACTAACAGTTGTTTCCTTCATATTCCTTTTCCAAATAAAATGATATTGTGTGACGTTATAGTTCCCCATGCAACTTTGCAGAATTTCTGGAAGCAACTCAGCAGTGGGCAGGGGTGAACTGGGTTAACACAGAAGTTTTTTTCTGAATTCTTTCATGGACAGTGAGAGGTACTCAAAAACACACATGGGAAACACAGGACCACGAGGCTTTCTGCAGCTCTGGTGTGTGAACTGGAGATTGTCAGACCCTACATCCCAGTCCATCTCAGTGCCCAGTTCACTAGTCCATACTTCATCAGTTTGTCTATCAGGATGTTATAGGAAACCGTGTCAATAGCCGCTCCCCTGAAATCCAAAGTTATGAAAGTACTGTTTTCTTCATCTCTTCAGGATCCTGAACTCCAGCATCCCATGGTCACTGTAGCCAAGGCTGCCCTTGACTTTCACACCCCTGACCAGTTCTTCGTTGTTTGACATATCAGGTCCAGGCAGATCGTGTCCACCCACCAGCTCCTCGATCACCTGTGCCTGGAAGCTGACACCAATGTACTTCAGAAGCTTCCTAATTGCTTTTGTCCTGCTCTGGTGTCTCTCCAGCAGTTTTTGGCATAGCTAAGGTCTTCTATGAGGACCAGTGCCTGTCCATGTGAGGCTTCTTCCAACCATCTGAAGAAAGTCTCATCTACTCCCTGCACAACAGATCTGTGGGAACAGCCAACAAAGCATCTGCCCTCTGAACCCAACCCATCAGCTCTCAGATGGAACATCAGCAGTTTAGGTTTGCATCCTTTTGTCTAGACATTTTTCACTAATGTGGGTTTGTTTAATGTTTGGTATTAAAACCAGAGTGACAAAGTGCTCTGGTTTATTATTCCTATGAAGCTACATTCTGCTACTTCCTAACTGCACTTGCACGGACTGTGCTTCACTCATGTCTGCTTGACATGGAGAATAAAACTAGAAAAGGCTGCAATAAGAAAATATTAAGAAAATACTTAGCAAGGAATCACAGAGGGAAATGTTTGCTGACCATTGGTATTTTGGAGTTTCCTTGATCCCACTCAAGTTCCTTCCTTTCTCCCAGGACCATTCACTGTGAAATCAGAACATTTTAGATTTGCATTTCTGTAGCCAAAAGCATGCTCTTGAATGTCTTTATTTTCCATTGCTTTGAGAAATTCTGCAAATAAAGTGTTGGTTTAACAGTTTGCATGAAAACATAGCAGTGACTAAGATCCATTACACTACATTTCAAGCCCAGACACCTAGAGGATTAGCTAAATGTGCACAATTTACCTCCTACGTAAATGAAGATTATGGTTAACTCTGTTGAAGTCAATGCAGTTAAGTTGGTGTAAGGTAAGATAAACAGTAGTAAAGTCTAAAGCATTCATTTTTAAAACAAGGAAATACATAAAATAGAAGTAAACAGACCACAGGCTTTCTGCTAGAAAGCACTAACAACCACCTACATGAAGAAAAGTAGAGTAGGTGTGTGTTGGCTATTATTGATATAATTAGGATCTGGTTTAAAAAAATATGTTTTGTGTATGAAAAGTTACATAGTAAAAACACATATCAGCAAGTTATGTCATTTTAACTATATAATTGAAAATTAAGCTTACACACCTGACATTTTTCCTGTAGATAAATCTCATAAGACACAGAAGTTGAGTATTACAGAATTTAATGTTGCCTTTAAAGTTATAATTTCAATATTTGAAATCCTAAAAGTTATAAAAAGATCAGAGGTTTATTTGAAACAAGACCCTGCTGGAGCTTGCTCACCTTTTTTGAGATGTTTTCACCTAAACAAGGTAAATGGAATGAAATCAGCCATTTCTTTCCCAGATATCTGTGTATGTGAAGAAGGCTGGGATGAGCCCTGAAAGTTTTGTACTGGCAACAGAGAGCAGAGCTGGTAGGATGTAATGGGAAGGGCTGAAGGAGAGAAAGGTGGGGATCAGTGGAGGTTAATGGATGAGCTCTGGGAGCAGCGTCCAGCTGGCGCTGAAGTGGAGGTGTAAAATGTGACAAGAGTGGCCAATTAAAAGAGATGAAAAACTGCTGGAAGAAGAATCAGGCATTAATTTAGGAAGCTTGACTGTGAAGCGAACATACTCCAAGCTAAGAACGAAACTATGTCTGTGGATAATAAAAAACACTGTAAATCTTATTAAGCAGGAAGTCTAAAGAGGCTTTTCTCTCGTTTTGTACCTAGGAGTCTGAAAATCATTGCGTTATTAGATTAGCTTACAGAAAAGTAGTCATTCAATATCCCAATCTTATCCATGGGGAAAAAGATTGTTGAAGAAGATGATTTATAAGAACCACCAATGCCAAGGCCTGTAATTGGAGAAGAAGGATGGTTTAGCCCAGACTTGGGCTAACAAATGCTAGCCCAGGGAACTCAGACATTGAGTTCAATGGGGATTATAAAGCTTAATAAAAGGCAATACTGGTCATCTCTGGCTCATTTTTTTCCAGCATTGAGACAAAATGTAGTTGCAAGTGCTGGCTGCAATTGTTCATACTCACTGAACACTTTCTGTCTGCTCCTAATCAGAGTGCAGGGGTAAATGTTCATACCTAAAATGAGTTCTCACTCCTTGGTCCAAGTGGGACTGAGCAGCTGCATGAAAAGAAATGAATCAAGAAGGCAGTTCACAATTTCAAGATTTAGTGACATTGCTGTAGTCAAGGACTTGGGAGATCCAGCCTTCTTTCTCTACTGTGCCACAGCACTCTTGCACACCTTGAGGCATGCCATGAATTCTCTCCTCTTGCTTCTCAGCTGCACAGCAGAGATAAAAGTTCCTCCTTAATTTAGGAGAGCACTGTCAGTCAAAAAACCAGGGGGTGCTCAGACATAATCACACTCTAAAAAGTCAAATCTTAAAACTAAAAATTCAGGAAAGGACTTGTATTTAAAACAATGTTTAAGCAAAAGGTAAATATACAGGTTTATTTAAACCACTGTGGAATAATAAAAAAATTAAGGGCAGCATTATGGTTTCAGCATATTTTCATTCACTAACGAACGTCTTGAATACAGCCAAAGCATGTTCATTAATCCCTGAAGATGCACATAAAATCCTGAAACTGTCAAAAGAAAAATTAGCTGAAAGGAGTCCAGGAACTGAGCTTCCCAACTAGTGTGATTTAGCACAGCAGAAACAAGAACTTGATAGAACTTAAAAAAAACTTTAAAAGTTTTTAAACTTTTCTTTTAAAAGTAAAAAATCCTTTTGATTTCATACAATTTTGTACCAAAATTCTCAAAACAATGAATCAATTTACCAGCTCAGTGTAATGCAAGCTATAAGCATTGCCAAATATTACTTATTTCTGAGTATTTAATACTTAAAGTAAACCAAGCGTAGTCTCAACTACTGTGACTCACTCGGATGAAACAGAAAAAAATTAAGTTTTCTAAACCATCAATATATCATAACCAACCTTCTTTTCTTCAGTTGCTGGAGGACAACAAGTCTGCAACCAGATATCATGGAGGGACAGGTAAATCTGCTCTTCACCACTGAAATTTAATTTCATAGGCCACATGCCAGCAGTGAAGGTATTAGAGAGCTTCCTGTCCATCACTTTTTAATCATATGCCTGTTGCACTTTCAACCCCTTGTAGTAAAAAACCCCAAACACTGGATTTATCTTAGCAGTATTGTGGAGGTCTTTTTGGCTATTTCCTACATATCAGCAAACATTTCCTGCCAGGTTGTTTGTCTGACAGCCTTGATGTCTTAACAGTTGTTTTATTCTTTTCAATGTTATGCTTTGCTTTCAGTTAGCAGTGCTGTTTGCTAAAGCTCTCTATAACATTACATGTGAACAAAATGGGGAAAAAAACACACAGACTTTAGGCTAGCAAAGAAGCCTTAACCAAATTGCTAGGCTGCTTGAATCTGAAGGGTTCATAGATTTTTTTCACTGAGTATCACAGCATAACCTCTGCCCAATATCCCCCCCAGTATCTACTATCAGAGACATGTAACATTTTACACTGCATTTGCAGTACAATATTTTTAGTTGACTGGAAAAGATGTTAGTTCAAATGCAGGATGTCTGCACCAGTCTCAGTGGGGTTTTCTCTTGAAGACATCAGTACAAGCCACTGATAAAGTCAGAGGGCACCTCTGTGTCCCCATTTATGACACTACAGCATTGGCACTTGCTAAACAAGCTCCTGTAGTGTCAGGATATGGAAAAATTTGGTATTTCTAGTATTTAAATGTAAAACATCCTCCTTTTTCTACATACAAAATAGGAAATACAGTTTCTTTCTGGTAATAAGACCCTTTTTAAGCAAAACTACTATATTCTTAGTAGAGAATTACAAGTTTTTGCTGTCTCCAGTTTTATTTCAAGTTCTCTTATTTCTCATTACTCCCTCTTTGATGATATTATGCTTATTGTCATTGATACATCCTAAGAGGTTTTCTGTCAGTTCTGGTGAATTACCCATATACATGAAGAATTTCTCTGTACCATTAATATTACAGATCATGGAACAGTTTGGGTTGGAAGGAACCTCAAAGATCATCCAGTTCCAACCAGCCTTCCATGGGCAGGGACACCTTGCTCTAGACCATGTTGTTCACAGGTAGTTGATGACAATTACTGTATATTTTAAAGGAGGCACAATAAGTTATTTGGCAAAGAATCCACACACTGCATAATTTCATGTTGTAGAAAACATTGAGGTTTTCTTTCTGGTACCTTTCTAAATGCTCCAAGAGGCTGATTTTCATCTGCTGTGTCATTCCCATTGTTTAAGTTGCCTTCCAGGTTCTTCCATTATTAATAAAAGGTTTGAATCACCTGAATAGTCTTGAATGGTCAGCATCCCTACAGAAGAGATTTTGTAGAGATCCACCAAGTTTCCATTCCTAAACCAAAGGATTTCAAAGGTGGTTTTTTTTCCAGAGATAATAACAGCAGTTATGAAATGAATTCTAATGTACTATCTCAGGATAAGTTGGAAACCTTCTGGCACCCTCTAAAAAATATATCTTTGAATCAAGAATGGTAATGTCCTGGTAACAGCAGCTCTGAAACATTTTCCCACATGAACCTCCAAAATTACTAGTCTTCCTTCAGCTGTCATTTATGTCTTTGTAGTGCCTATGTTGCATTCTTTATTATACATTATTTTCCTTGTAGATATAGATGGAGACCATAAC
Source organism: Pseudopipra pipra (assembly GCF_036250125.1). Classification (NCBI taxonomy): domain Eukaryota; kingdom Metazoa; phylum Chordata; class Aves; order Passeriformes; family Pipridae; genus Pseudopipra; species Pseudopipra pipra. The sequence goes on along the minus strand of NC_087549.1, from coordinate 4,740,485 downwards.
TATTTAAGGTAGAAAGTGAAGAGTTATTTTCCTCTAAGATTGTTGAGGTTGTCAAGGTTGTTGAGAGCCTTGGATCCCTTTCTGGTCCAAGTGGTTCTTGGGTTTGTACTTTTTGCTTCAAATGTGTAGCCTAACAACTAACCTTAAGCTGATCAGAGATGTAAATCAACGAATTCTCCTGAAATTCACTTAAATCCACAAAATTCTTCATTCAGAATTGGAGACAAATATCTTAGCACTGACTGCAAGCAAGTCCATGGTGAGGTCAACTGGCCTATAGTGCAACCGAAAGCATAACTGCATTGTATCAAGATAACATTTGTTCCACAGTTCTATTTCTATGACTACCAAGCCTGATCCAAGCTGCTCCCAGTGATTATCTAGCACTCATTTTCACTTCCTTAATAATAAGTTGACAGCATGCTGCAGATAAATTGATTCACAGAGCTACACAATTGATTAATTCCAAACTGGAAGGAGATGGCTGTTGCCATGCAAGTCAGCAGGAATCCTGATTTTGCTTGCTTTCCTCCTCCTCTCTTTTCCACTCAGGCAGAAGGGAGGTTTGCTGGGTTTGTCAAGACAACTTTTGGAGGGATAAAAACAGTTAGCAGAGGCACAAAGTGCTTTCACAGAACAAATAAATAGAAAAATTGTGTATGTATACACAGGGAAGTAAACAGTTGTAAAAAGCTTTATCATTTAAGTCTCTCCTAAGGACCAGATCTGTAGAACTTTTCCATTCCAAAAAGGAAAAGGACACTTGTTGCGAGGTCTTGGCAACGTCAGAGGAGTGGAAAGCAAGCAGGATGATTGCCAAGCATGTCCAAACCTCCCTTATGTGCTTCCCCATACACACATGCATGCAATTAGTCTCAGGTAAGGAAGCCCAGAAGCCCTTGTCAGCTTCACATCAATGTGGTTTTCCACATAAATTCTACATCTAAGAGAATGAAAGAAAAGTAAGGAAACTTCAGTTAAAACATGCTCACATGTGAAATAACAGGAATTAACATAAAGCCATGGTAGGTCCCACATCACTATTTTGAGCCAGGTCATTAACTGGAGCCTATGAAAAGCCTGAATGTCCATCAAGATTCAAAGCTGCAGAAGCAGCCTTAATTTTTCCATTTCCTAACTCATTAAAGATTTGAGTTTGCAGTTCAGTCTTAACTTTCTTCATTCTTTCAGTGTCATTTTCAGAAATCACAGAGCCACACACTGACTCCAGTAGCAAACTGACTTTTGGATGTCTCATCACCAACATGTTTTGATGATGCATCAAAGAAAAGCTGAACCAAGAACCTTGTTGCTGAGATTTATAGCCACACAAATCATGGCCTCACCTTGAAAGTGTCTTGAATAAAAGAAACAGAAATTTTCCTTCCATCTGCAGAACCTGATGTGGTCTCATAATAGCTGAGGATCCTGTGCCCTGCTTTAGAGAATAAAGGTTTCTTAGCTGTTTTTAAGTAAAATGCAACTTTAGACTGCTGTGGTATTTTTAATGACTAAGAAAAACTACCAAAGGGAATTCCCAAGTAGTAATGCAATTTAGTAGGCTAATACTCACTTGTACTTTGAAAGAAAGCCATTAAATTATGTCAGAACAAAATATGCTGAAGAAATACTTGTAATGTATGTGTACAAACAACTGACACAAACATATTTAAGGAAGGTTGTTAAGAGAGGAGACAAAATTAGGGTTTAATTTCAAGCAAAGTCAATCGTTGGTATCTGATGTGTCCATACAAAGGCAGAGGCTTTTGGTGGTGGGGACAGAAGGCAAAGATGTTTATTGGCCTCAGGGGCAAAAAAGTCATTGGTATTTGAAAGGATAGAATTAGGTTGGGTATTAGGAAGAAACTATCTACTGTGAGGGTGGTAAGGCACTGGCAGGGGTTGCCCAGAGAAGTTGTGGCTGCCCCATCCCTGGAAGTGTCTAAGGTCAGGTTGGATGGGGCTCTGAGCAACCTGGTCTAGTGGAAGAGGTGTCCCTGTCCATGGCAGGGGGGTTGGAATGAGATGATCTTTAAGGTCCCTTTAAGGTTACCTTCTAATACTTCCTTCACCTCTCAGATTTGCAGTGATTCAAATATTTCTTAACTGCTTTCTAATTAGATCAGGATGTTATTTTTTCTACATTTGCTCTCATTTAAATATTTGGTTAAATACTTTCTAAATAAGCCAGGAAAATATTAATATGAGACATCTGATACTTCAATAAGATACAAAGCAGAGACCTGCTGTTCTTTCCTACGGAACAGTCTCAGATCACAAGATTTGCACAATTATAATCTGAAATCTGAAAATCTGAGATTTATTCCCTTCTTGCTGACCTTAATACAAAAATCCTAAGAATTAATTTCAAAATTTGGTATCTGCAGCTAAGAAGCCTTCCTTCTTCAGAATACTGCCTCTGAAGATTGCTTTTTCAAGGAAAAGCTGAAACAGTTTTTGAAACTGTGATGGGTTAATTTTCCAGAAATCAAACTGCACTGAAAACAGCAATGAAAATTGACATTTGACAACGGTATTACATTATTTAGTGCTGACATTAAACAAGTAATATCTTTTGCTGCAACTGCAAAGCCTTATATTGCATCTATCAAGTACTTTTCAGGTTTCCAATGCAGTCAAAATGCTAATCAAGTTAAATAGTTACTGGGCACATCCTGATTTAACGTTTGCTTTGATTCCAGTATCTGCAAACTTCACATTCAGTTATTAGGCCTGAAGTTCAAAATACTACATGGTGTCAGAGAGGAGGACAAGGGCCACAAGAACCCAGTTACCAGAAAAATGAAGGATCAGCAAGCAAAGGTCTAGAAACCAGCTCATTTGAACCCAAGTTAAATGAAAAAGCCAGAGGTAAGGAGATGAATGTTAGGATACACAGACTTCCCATTTGCAAGATTAAATAAAGATAATGAAATAACTATTTTCTTTTTTCTTCTGCACAAACTAAGTCAGCCTCTAATCTCTGAATACTATTATTATTATGCTACATTAATATGCAAGACAATACTTTTTCACTATTTTGAACACTCTGCAGGAGTCTGGTGGTAAATATTTCATTTTACAGAAGGCAACACTGCAAAAGGGATGGCAAGTAGCACCCTCTAGACCACACAATAAGACAGAAGCACTATTAAGGTAATTGCTTCATCCTCAGGATATTACAGCATGCTAATATTTCCCAAGGCAAATTCCAAGTCTCAGCCCAAACACAGCATGAAAACACAGCACACAACCCTAGCTCCTGGACAAACATCTCACATGGTATTTTCCTTAGAAAAATCTGGAGTGGCCAGCGATGCCTTTCCAGTGAATCATCACATTTCTGCCACTCTCCAGCTACAACTGCAAGAACCTGCACCACCTGTTTGCAGTATAATGAGCGATTAGCACCTTCACTGGTAAAAGGTGTCACAGCACAGTTCTTCGGGGCTGTAAATGAAATTCCTGCAGTTGGTAGATGCTGCCACGACAGGGCTGTCTGCTCCTGCAGGCAAATATTTTGCTGCCCTGATTGTTAAACCCCGTAAACCCCGCTGGGGAAAGTCACGGCCATCTAAGCAACTCCTATAAGGATCTCCATGTATTTTACAACTAATTTATGTGTTCCCTGTTGAGAAGTAACACCATGCTTTGAACTGCAACTGCTTGTTGATCTCAAAACACTCGCAAAGTGTGGGTGTACGAGGAATCCTGGGATGAGCCAGACTAAAGTTCATCCTGTACCAGAAGGCTTGGTGGAAGGATGACACTGCACTTGGTCTAAGCACCCTTTTTTTTTTTCTTTCTTTCATCAATAGAATCATAGAATCATTAAGGTTCAAAAAGACCTCCAAGATCATCAAGTCCAAACTTTGACCAATCACCACCATGACAACTAAACCAGAGCACTGAGTGCCATGTCCAGTCATTCCTTGAACACCTACAGGGATGGTGACTCCACCACCTCCCTGGGCAGCCCATTCCAATGCTTAACAACCTTTCAGTGCAGAAATTCTTCCTGATGTCCAACCTGAAATCTCCCCTGGTGCAGCTTGAGGCCATGTCCTCTACCCCCATCACTTGCTGCCTGGGAGAAGAGATCTCACCTTGCTACAACCTCCTGTCAGGGAGTTGTAGAAAGCAATGAGGTCTCCGATGTTCACTTAAAGAGTCAAATATTGAAGATAAGTGTGTCTAAATATTTGAGATAATCTTGACATATAAAGTATTAGCAGTAGTTTCTTCAGTAGGCTTCAAATAAGAAAAGGCAGCCTGAAGGCAAAGACATGCTAATTAAGGTATTTAATGAAAACTGAAGAAGGGAAAAGGCTACTACAGAGCACCTCTCACTGACACACAGTAATCCACTGTTCAGCCTCAAGAAAGATGAAAATAAAATCTCAGTATTGCACAGAGGATGAAGCTAAGGCTCCGGTTGAGGGAGGGATTAAGGACAAGTCATATTTTGGGAACAGGTGGAGAAGGGAGACAAAACCCATCCTGAATAAGGAAAAGGAAATGCCACCTTAAAACCAAAGAGAAATAGTGAAAAACAGTGTGACTGAAAATTTCTCTGAAATTTGGCAGGGAAGGAGAGCTCCCTGGGAGATCTTATAACAGTCGAGAAACACAAATATGCCTCCATTTGTGAGGATAAAAAATTCAAGTCCAACTGATTAAACTGATTAGCCCCAGGCCATTCAAAAGTTTCATAATTTCTGGATGTCCACACAGAGACCTCCACTGAAAGCCAACCTCTGCATGGGGAACTTTGGCTGTCAGACTTGGTCTGGAAGATCAATATAGCAACAGAAGTTTTTTCTGATCCTCATCCAGAGCATCACATACCCAGCAGGAGAACTCTCCCTATGAAAGGACAGATACCTTGACTTGTACTTCTGGGAGCTGATCTGAACTCCGCTGATCATCTCACTTTCTCTTAAGTAGGAAAAAGGCAGCAATGAAAGGACAATGCAAAGAATTTGCGGGTTTGATGTCATCAGTTTTTTGTATTCCTTTCACTTAAGATTGTGACTTTATCCAGGACCCCATTCCTAAATATTATTCCTAAATAACCTTGAAATTTTTACTGGAATATGTGAGGTAATACTGTCTTTTTAAGAACTATGGAATAAAACATATCAAGTATAAGGCCAAATACAGAAAAAAATGTCTCCTTTTACCAGATCTACTCTCATCTTTCACAGATAAAAATAGAGGTGGGCATTTTCTCAAAAAAAACCCCAAAGCAACAAACAAACAAACAAACAAAACAACCCACAAACCCCCCAAAAAGCAAAGAATAAGGCATTTTTATGATTTATTTTGAAAAGAACTGAAAACTACAAATCAGTGGTTTAATTTTTAATGGAATATTCACTACATCTTTTCTTTTCCTGATATTTTCAGACTACATTAGCTCAGCAGTATCTAGAGTTTACAGCAGCAATTAGCATCCTGGGGAGTCAGCCACAAATAACAAATTCATAAACAAAGTAGAATTAATCAAGGGAAAAATTAAAAATAGGGAGGAGCTTGCATAATCTTAGAATGACAGAACAGCTAAGAGAAGTCCTTGCTCCAGGCAAGGATTAGTCTGTCAAAATTATGGTCAAATATTTAAACATGCTTCTTTTTCCTTAATGGTTTCTGGAGTTAATGCAAGGTAATTACATAATTAAATAATAACTATATTAAGGCCTGTCTAACAATTAAATTCAAACCATAATCACCTCACTAAACTTCAAGATGTCCTTGCAAGTTTTTCATTCCAGTAAGAGAAGGTAGAGGGAGATGTTCTTAACCATAAATGCATAGGCAGACAAAATAGTGGACAACAGTATATGGTTTTGGGGAATGAAATCCCAAAGCAAAAGTGCTCCTAATGTAAAGATATGGAAGAAATGTATTCTGCCATTACACTATTAGGTTATTAAACCAACAGCAAGTGAAAATCAGCCCATCCATTATTTTACATGCACAAGATGGAAAAGGGCAACGTGTGAAGGCACAGTAATCTCACTCTCTGCTCACTGAAACCTGTACTTAATTCAGTGAAACACCAGCATAACTTTAGTTTAACCAGGCTTTTCTCAGATAGTGCCCTTATGTCACACCTCATTATCAAGCCCTGGATATCAGGCTATAGCAACTGAACCACATGGATTTCTTGAACTGGAGTCAGGGAAGAGGATGGACAGAGAGGAAAAGGCCAAAAGGTCACTTGTCTCATTTCCTTTTTCTTACAGTTAACAGCTCACAACAGAAACTAGAACCATAACTCTGAAATCCCAGTCATGCTGCTGCATTAGGTGACAACAGACTTCATAGTCTGCCAGGATTGTATGGTAAACCAGGCCAAAACCACTGACTAGCCCTGCACCTGGCTCCACACTGGAACCTCAGACTGGGAGGCAACATATTTCCACATCTCCTATTTCAACTATTCGTATTATCAGGGCTATACCTTCATTGGCAATAATTTTTTTTATTGTTCCAAATCTATGACAATCCAGAAAGAGTACTCCTCTGGGAAGATGTTTTTAACAGAGCTCAGCATGAAACACAGCAGAGATGGAGCTGCAGCACTTCTGACCAGCAGATGACTTTCCCAAGAACACCAAACTCAGAGGTGTTTTACTACCAGAGGGACAACTTGCAGGATTTGTTTGGGGGTTTTTTGTGAAGCTTATCCATTCTTTATATAACGGTACTTTAATGAACATATTTATAAGGAGAAAACCACTTGGAAGAAGAGTCCATGAAGTCTACTGGAAGGCTTGAATTTAATTAAGTCTAATTTAAGTCTAAGGCTTAATTAAGTCTAATTTACCTAGGAAGTGCTGAAATACTGACAAAGACAGAAACTTTAAAAAAAAAATAACAAAAAGAATAAGGACTGATCAGACACAGAATCAGCCAAGCTTGTCAGAATGGCAGGAAACACTGTCTGGTTTGCAAACACTTTACTTGAGTAGACCTTGAAAACTTACAGGAAAACTCACAAGTGCAAAGTTACATCCTTAAACAGCAGCAAGATGAGGCTTCATTGAAGTGCTATCATTTGCTTTGCATTCCTATTTAAAAGGGTTTCCCTTTAGAACATCCTACTGAAAGGAAGAGAAGGGCTCTGAAGTGTTATTTTCCTTACATTTGTGAAAAAAAAACCCCTTTGTACCTAAGGTTGGTTGAGACCCACAGTGTTTTAGGATTGCAAAATCCACTTAGAATATCCATCTCATACATGAAAGCATTGAGAACAATTCCACAATAGAAAAATTAATACAGCCTTAAAAGAGAAAAATCAATGCAGCATTTGTACATTTTTTCCCCCCAAGAACACTAAAACATTCACTAATTGGACTTCATAACACTCCTCCTGGCTAGGTAACAATTATCACTTCCATTTCACAGGTTGCTAACGAAGGAGTTTCACTCAATTAGAAGTGAAAGGATCAATATCAGGCCATACCACATCTCAAAAGGACAGAGGCCACTGCAACTTGAAGTGCCTCAATCCACTGGGTGACAAGACAAGGTGCAATTAGTTATGCTTTTACTCTGATCAAAGAGAAAAATTTCTAATGGACTTCCCTGCTCTGGCACAATGTGCTGCTATCTTCCCTCATTGTAACAACAAAATTACAGTGAAAAGAAACAATTTTCTACAAAGCAAGTCCCAAACACAACAGTGCAGAAGCTATTTTTGCATCCAATGCTCAATGTTTGGTGCTGCCTCTTTATTCTTAAGGCAAAGGGCACATATTTCATCAGCTGCAAGCTCAGAAGTGGAGCTGTACACAAAATGAAGAGATCTCATGCTTTAACATACAGGAAAGCAGATGAGTCACTTTAAATTATAATCAATGGTAACAATAATCCTACAGCTAAGACTTGAAAACCAAAGAGATATTTCTCAAGTACTTTCATAAATTTTCATAAGGGGCATTTCTACCACTTAAACTAATACAAAGCAAGAGATCAATATTACAAGGGTTTCTGTATTGTACAAGAGAGATTTGAAAAAATTCCACTTGCTTCTGTGTTTCAGCTCAACCTATTTAAATTCTCTCTGTTCCCACTGTCCTTCAGCCATACACAAAGTAAAAATGAAGAAGGTCTAATTTTTCTGAATATATGTGATATTCTATTATTGGCACAATTTTATGCAAGGTATGTCTCTTAATATAAGTATTTTAAGGATATTTATGAGCGAAAACAGAACCGATGGAGAGCTATAAATCCAAGCCAGTCATGAGGAGGTATTTTAATTTCCCTAACCCTTGTACTGACTAGGTGTGGATTGCCAGGAAAACTCAGCACTGGGCAGGTCTTTCAGTTCTTCAACTTTTCTTCTACAAAAACACCTCATCTTCTGTCTCCTCCCATTTCTTTCAGTCTCCAGCCTTCATTTTAAATCTCTGCAAAGTCTTCAGAAAGCAAAGTTGGGCTGACAGTCAAACTGAAAGCCTGAAACACTCCTGTCCCTGGAAACAGCATAAAACCTCCCCTGTATTGTTCCAACAACCACCTTTCACCACAGACTGCTCCACTCAGGAGGTGTTTTGGTCACCATTTGGGACATGCCCCAAAAAGGCAGCTAGGCCATCTCAGCTGTGGCAGGGACCTTTCCAGTGCTGTCAGCTCCAGAGTCTGTGCTTCAGTCCATCATCCTCTGGCCAAGACTCTGATACTCTTATAAACAAGGAGACATTGTAAACTGACTTGATATATTGCAATTATGGAAATGACACACGTTGAAACACACTTTTTCTTTTTTGGCTATGTGTCCTAATTCCTCTACCTTCCCCCATGACATGTTTTGTTTATTTGGGTTTTTTTCTATCTATTCTCTTCCATATGTTTCTTTATAATAGAGAAAGCACAAATAAACTACGAAGTACAAAAAGAAGAAGAGACATCTCTATAATTACAAATTTTGTTGTGTTATGATTTCTTTCTGGTGAGCATTTGGAGAAACAGATTTTAGGCACAGGTTCCATTAACAATAATGGGACAAGTTTCAAAAGTAATACAAGCTGGTGCACTTTAGAAGTGCAAAGGCTTCACCTGGAGGCTTTGGGCATTTTTTCTGTTTGCTCTGCAATAACTAAACCTGCTAATCTAAAGAGCAAAATCTGCAGCCTTCCAGGCTGCTTCACACTGTAATACAGTGGCCTTTCCCCACTTCCACAGTGACAAAAGCTACAGCAGAAATCTCTGCCCAGGCACACCAATGACACAGTGTTGCAGGGAAAGGATATACTGCTCTTCTTCCAAAGCAGTGTCAGGGTTTCAGTCTCTGGTTCACTACCTCTGTATGGTGTCCACTAAAGTGCTCCAAGCAGACAAAACTACCAAAGAGAAATCAACTGATGTCAAAAAGCATATTTAATCTGGTATAAGAAACAAAACAGAGGAGCACGAGAACTAGCAGCACACCCAGCTTAGTTATTTCCATGGTATGAAACAATGGATTTACACTAATAGGCTTTAGCTTGCTTCTCATTAGGGAATTAGTTTGGACCCCGTGAATGCCTAGTGAAGGAATAGGTAGGCACATATGTACATGGGGATTCCTCAAATCAATGGAAAAGAGGTGTTCACAACCCTTGGATCCCCCAAGGATAGTGTAAGCAGCTCCTCACCGTATCACTTACAAAAAAGTGTATGACAGCCACCCCAAATTAAAAGGCCACAGGCTTTGTTTAAAACACGAGGTCTGTAGAAGTTCTCTTCAAAATACCATTCAAGAGGACAAAGCAATTAATAGTTTTTAGGTAATATGATTAAAGAAAACACTCTAATCCTAATTGGTAGTATAGGGAGATAAATACAATGTGTTTTGATCTGGAATTCAGCATCTAATTTTCATGGGACTTGTCCCATTACAGCAAGAGGAGCTCCTGGCCTGATGAACCCTTGCCATCCCTGGGGCTTAGAAACAACCTCATGAACAAACTTCTCATCAAACCGCCATCAATAGCAGGAATTTTCCCGTAATTTGGAGAGGGGAATAAGGTTCTTGTTATTTAACATCCATTTACATGAAAGAACTCGAGAGTAAACAAAAAGCCAGTTTCTACTGGGTGAAAACAAGCCAATCTACCGAAAATGAAGCACTTACCTCAAAGCCTGTCTGTGTCAGAGAGCTGTGCCAACTACCACACGTTGTTCTTACCTTGGAACCACTCAGAAAGCTGAGACTGGATTTGTCTTTGCACACCTGCTCTAGACTAGACAATACAGAAAAGCAAGCACTGATTAAAGGCATCTTTATTCCACTCAGCCATGTGCTTTGGAGGCTCCCTCTGTGCCTGGTTTGCTCTTATCAAAGCTACAAAGCTACTGATGGACTTCTAAGGAGACTCCCCAAACACTTCCAGACACCAAAGCACAGTGGTGTGGGGACATCAGGGAGCTCTTTACCCACCTCTACAGAAATGCCAACATTTGCTGCCTGTGATCTCCTCGATGTCATAACCACTACCAACCCCACCCTCAAAACCCATTGCATCCAGCTCTCTCCTGCCTTCCAAGGTGTCTAAAATGGGAACTGTATTCTTAGGTCTAAGCCCCTTTATTCCACATCATCCCACCTCTTTTAAACAGTGTGCAGTGATCTTGTGTGGAACATTCACCTACCTTTGTTTTTGCTGACCTTGTCCAGTACCTCCTGGGATGACCCTAGTTGAGCAGGGAGGTTGGGCTAGATGACCCACTGTGCTCCCTTCCAACATTATCCATTCTGTGATTCTGTATTTTTTCCCTCTATCCAATTATCCTGGTGATCATTTTCATGTAAGAATTTGCAACCAGGCTCTACTTTAAATATGCAGAGTGCTAGAAAACACTTACTCGTGCTAACTTAGCTAGACATATTTCTAGCCATGCACGCAAATCTCCTGAATTTCACAGAAGCTGGTGTACCATACCCCTGCTTTATCAACATACATCTCTAATGCTCTTTCCCCCCTCCAATTCTTTAAATAATTTAACATATGAAATTGGAGGGTGCTGATTTTCTTGAATAAATTAGAACTTATTCAAGAGCCTCAAACATGCTCTGGTGACATTGAAGGAGATAGACAGAAGCCAGCAACAAGCATTGCTGCAGCTCTCTCTTAGTAGGCACAGAGAAGTTTGCAAATATGTACTGAGGATGAAGTAGATACTGCTTTTGAAAAGCAAGTGCTTTGCTCAAGTTTGCTCAGTAAATTTCAGAAACATTATCATTAAAAATTAAAATTAACTTTCAGTTGCTTGGGCTCTATAATCTGTTTCAAGTGCTTTTAGATGCAGTGGTAGGGTTTACATAAAAAATTCTGAATTTTTGTTTGAGGATGTTCCTGTATGATTGCCAAGTCTTCCTTTAAACTAATTTCTCCTCCCTTCCTGTCCACCATTGCATTTATCAATACTGTACTTATTAATTTTTAAAGGTTGCCCTTCTTCACAAGAGCTAAGTAGGAAAAAAATGGAAAGGTGGAACCATGGCAGATAATATAAATTTGTCAAATGATTTCCTTCTCTGTTCATAGCTGCCAAAACTCAAAATACCCCCCTCTCTTTATGACTTCATGTACTGCTGCTGATTTAGAAGTGAAGCAAGAACTCATTCCTTTGCATTTTAACAAACATGAGGAACAGCACATTGGCGTGGATGCTTCTTTTCAGTAACAATTGCCAATCATCTCGTCTGGCCAAATATGCTTTTTCCTCCTTCTGTGGAGACAAAGAAATATCCTGGCTGTCCCCTTTCCAACAAATCCAGACAAATCCTGTAACTTCCAAGCACTTTGTCAATTCTGAGCATCCTGCCAGTGATCAAAACGCAAAGGGTTCCTACTAAAAATACCACCTGCACTGAGCTGAGTACAATTCTTCTCCAAGTTCTGCCCCAGTTCTTTTCCACACCAATGCTGCTGCATTTATTGTTAACATAAGAAATTCCTAGACCAAGCCCCTCTCGGTGGTCCTCTAAGGTGGTACTTTAATACAGGTAAAAGAGGCTGAATAATCTCAACAGAAATAAGAGATTGGGTTGCTTTCTACAAGCTAGTGCCTTCCAGATCATGTTGTGGGCTACGGGACTCATGGTGCCATTTTTTGATACAAAGAAGTCACTAAACTGCTGAATTTTTCCCCCAAAGCCTTTTCCTTTCAAATGCAGTCACATTTGAAGTAATAGTTTAAAAAAACTATGTGCCTTCTCTTTAGCCATCAGCAAACTTTCTTTAGAGGAACTGCAAAAGCTAAAGCAAGAAAAACTATTCCAGAATCACAGAATCACACAATGGGTAAGGCTGGAAGAGACCACAGTGGGGTCATCTGGTCTAGTTTCAAATACCACAAACAAATTCTGTTTAACCCTTCAAGTGCTGAATTATCCCTTAAAGACTCTAAAGGTATTCAAGCTGTGGGTGATGGTGCACTTTATAACAAAAGACACAACCTGAGCTGCGAAATCTACTTGCTTGAGCTTCAATACTAAGAAAAACACTATTTCTGTCTACCATTCTATTCAATGAACAATTTTTACTCAAAGTTGAAGAACCATGTATTAGTCTTCAGGCAGATATCAGGATGGGAAAAAATTCTCCTCAGAGGAAAAATTCAGAAAGGTTTAATGCCACAGTCCAGGAATTAGGATGGAAATATTCATGCAACCCTAAACGTGAAGATTTTTGCAGCTCTTTTTGTAATCAGTGTGGATGCATTTACATAAAATCTAATTTTCCAGGGAAATCATAAATGCCTCGTTTTCATGAGAAGCCTGAGGGAGACTATATGTACCAGAGATAATACAGAGATTGCATCAGGCATAGAATGCAATATCTTTGGATATAAATAACATGAGGAAGCACAGATGCAATTTCATCAAATATCACCTCTCCAGAGTACACACAAGACTAGACCTCTTTCTTAATCCACATATTAAGAAAGTGTAATAAGTGAGCATCTTTCTGGTACATTCAGAGGACTACGTATAGCAGGCCCTGTCCTTTCTGCCATGTTTTAAAACGTGCCTCTCACCTGACAGGTGGCAACGTGCTTTCTCTGCCCAGGCTTGAACAGTGCTATAAATTGCTTTGCAAAATAGTACATTGCACTGGCAGGTTATAAAGTGCTTTACAGCACAGGTTTGCATCCACATTTTACAGTCCAACTCATCTCTGCAGCTATGAGGCTGAATGTTTTAGCTCTTGGCTAGGAAGAACCACAAATACCTGTAGGTTTTCCTAATATGGCTTCATTTCTCTCCAGAGAGGACTGAAAAAAAACCTTTGCAGTAATTTGGCCATTGCCAAATACTGTTCAGCCCAAAGTTTACACATATTACACGAGAAATGTAAATATTTCCATGTTTTATGAATACTGAAACGAGCAGTCATTAACCAAGTACAAATATGGATATTCTATCATCATTAACAGGGATACTTGCCATTATTTCAAACAAAATACTGATGTTTCCTTGCTCTCCTCTTTCAGAAAAAGGCTGTAGCTCAGCTGTTTTAAAAATGCTCTTTCTTTTTTACTTTTTTTCAGAATCTTTATGATCACCTTTGAAATTTGTAGCTATAACCTGAATAAAGGATGTGGATGTGGAAGAACAGGAAAGTTCTGAGTACTATTTCAGATCCTGGCAAACATCTTGGAAATAACAGATGAGCCTCCAAACAACCAGCTGAGGAAGTGGTTGAAATCCCATTGCTAAATCTCAAGAGTAGACTAAAAATAAATATAAAGAAAGAAGTCAGCTTTCCGCAGAGGTGCCGGAATAGGCCAGGTTTGTTTCAGAGTCTCAAAAGTTCAGTTCTCAAAAACTGAGAGAGCTCCAAATTTACTTACTTACCCTAATATTCACTCAGTAGCCACACAGAGCCGGATTTCCATTAGTCTCCTACTTCTCATGACACTGTGAATGTCTTGACTAGTGGGTGAACCAAAACACATCTCCTCCAGGCCCTCCTTATGGCAGCACATTATACACAGCATTTTGCATATGGTATATGACCAGCAGCAGGGCCAGGGCACTCATCCAGGAAAGGAAATCCATATTTAATCCCATGTGCCACTGAGTGTTTCTTTAACACAGGTGAGTGTTGATTTCACCTTCATAACATTTTAGAGACCAAACTTTATTTTCTATTGTAGAATATTCAAATAATATCAACAATTTTTGTCTTATTTTTTTCTGCTTTCCTCTACACAAGTTTTTTTTTTTTAAAACATTTTTAGTTGGATTCAAATGGAATTCTTCTTCTTGTAAAATCAGTTTTTCACATGTGATCTCCCCAGCCTTAGTGTTTGTATGGCTGGCTCTTCCCACCTTTCTTTCTCCCTCCCCCAACAGAGATTCAGTAGACTCAGGAAAGCAGTAAGTCAAAACACAAATGGAATTATGTCCTTTTCTGGCCACTCATGGCCACTCAAGTCTGACACATGCATTAAGCACCTCCCCAAATTTGGAGGAGGACAAATTTGCAGGAGACTGTGCAGACAACACCCTCTCCACCCCAGACTTCTCAGGAGACCTGTGGAGATGCCCATCCTTCGCTGCTGTTGACACAATGCTTTGCTCATTCCCAGGTTTAATGACTGAAATACCAGCCCAACAAGCAGTGATATATCACAGTATTCCTCCAGTACATTTAGAAAGGACGATGAGATACACTAAGACCAAGACCAATGTTGAGGAGAGACCAATTTTGCCAACACAAGAGTGATGAGCCAATCCAGCATCCATAAATTTGTTAGAAGAACTAGCTTATCTTTTAATTGTGGCCCCTGCGAGTATCTAAGTGGAGAAAAAGAAGCACAGTTTGTAGCAGTTTGTAGCAGTGGTTTCTAAGCATTTCCAACCACAAACTCACTTTTATTTACTCTGCCAGGCCCTTTCCCCAGTTCTGAAGAACACTGGTCTAACAGGGATGCAACCACACAACCCATCACGCTCACAACTCATTTCTGTGATGCCATGTTACCTAGAGGTTCACACCAGGCACAGGATCATTCCTCTAGGTTTGACCTCATCTCTTTTGCAGAGGTTAAAGAGCAGAACTGTAACTTAAATCAAATTCCATGAACTGATGGAAAGGTCCTGACTCAGGGCAGAACACAGCACGTGTGTGGGAGAGCAGCACAAATACTGATTGGGATTTTTGCTTTCCCTCGATGGCTCACTTGTCATTAAATATACTCCAGTGTTAGTATTCCCCACCTAAAAATGAAGACCTGAATTATATGCTAGGCACAGAGTAGTTAAAGCAAGTCCAAGTAGATACAGCAGCTCACAGTGGCCTCTGCCTTTCCTGCAGCCATTTGGTAACTGTGTCTGATTTCAAAAGAAATTTTAAAATCCCAAATGAAAATTTTACACACATGAAAACACCCCATGTCGACACCAACTAGCTGATTAGTATTTTAGATGCAATAAAATCAAAAGGCAACTTGACATAAATTTTTAAACCCATTTCCCCAAAGTAAATCCAATGGCTCAGTAAGATTTCACAAACTTTCCTTTCTCTATCAAAGGAATGGGTTATTATTTAAATTAATAAAGAAAATGTGGTAGAGATGTACATTTTCACCTTCAGGGGTACAGGTGAGACTGTGGGAGGATTATGAAGCCATTTTGTCTCTTGTCAAGTATTTCCAAAAATGTTTGAATTCGGGTATGTTCAACTTTGCTCAAAAGACCCGGAGGAGGCTGGCCTGGGAAAAGTGGGTGGCAAGAACCACTGGCAAGCTGGTAAGACAGATTTTATGTTCCTATTTCGTTTTACATCTGCTGTCAGAAGGTCTGCTAATAAGAAGACAGAAAAAAACCCCAGTGTAGACAACAACCAAATTTTATGCAAGTTTATTGCCTAAATATTACTTTTGAGTTTTGTACTCACAGACAATACAGTAATGGGGTGTGTTTATTTATGGAGGGGAGACTGCACTCAGTTTAGCACTACAATAAACTGAGAGACATTGCAGTGATATGTCAGGAAGGCTTGGTAGAGACTAAAATTAAAAGCAAGCCTCACTAAATCTTAAAAATGGGATGGCTACATCAACAACTTGATGTATAGCTCCTATTGGTGTTCACAGATAATAGTTATCTATTTTCTGTACCTATGAAGTGCTTTCTGTATTAAAGTACTCCTGCCATCATAAAACACTTGTGAAAATTAACAGCCAACTTCTGCACTGAATATTAATTACTATATGAACATTTCTTGCTACACCGCTTTCAAAACATCTTCTCTCCCAGGATATTTAATTTCATGTGGAAAGCAATTTTTCATCAACCTACACTAATTAGTGAATGAAGAGGACATGGTGCATCTAAGTGCCTGCCTGAGCTCCAGGAAAGCACTCCCCACTGCGAGTTACTGGACTTGAAATGAAACACTAATGAAGTTTTTTATTTATAAACAAAAATTGGTCAAAGGACAGATAGGAAATAGTAATGGTAGATGCCAGTGCTTTCATTAATAAATGTTAGAGCTGTGAGGCAAATGCTAGACCTGGGTTTAGTTAAAATTAAATGGTTTCATACATGTCATCAGAGTGAGCACTGCCAATACTATCAAGATGGAAAAGGTTAAAATACAGGTATGAGTATAGAGTGATCAGAATTAGTTATAGCAAGCACTGCAAGTGAGGGGGAATAATATCAAAAAGATATCTGAGAGGAGAGAAAAGCCTTGAAAGCAGCAACAGCAGAGCCTCCAGAGAAACAACAGACAGTAACTCAGACAGCCTTAAACTGGCCAAGACAGCAAGGTCACTGGTTGCTTACAGAACACATATATTAGCCCAAATTAGTTATTCCTGTTTGTCACAGTGGACTTCACATCAAAACCAGTTCATACACTTCAACATATCTCAGGGTTGGAAAGGTTTAATGAAATTTCTGAGCACAGTCAACATTAATCATTCACAAGCTGGAATTTTTAAATTAGTATGAAAGATACTGCAGTAAGCACAGCTCAGCCAAAGAATAATTAAATGACTACTGTGAAGGAAAAAAAAAAGACAAAAAGACTGCACTGTACAACTCCTTGATTCAAGGAAGGGGGGAAGGACCCAGCAGAAGTGAACATTTCTCTGTTGGATACAAGGTGAACCAAAACCTCTGCTAGTTATTTTCTCTTTTTAGGTCCTGGCCCTAGAAACATTTATAAACAGCTCTGAATCTTTGCTTCTACACATCCAAGTTGAAGTTTCTGCAAAAATGTTTCCAAGATCCTAACTCTGCTTTCTCCATCTCTACTGAATCTTTAGGAGGGGTTTATAAAGCTGCTCATAAAACACAACCTGAAAACTCATACCTTATTTCCCTAGCAGAAGGAACTGAAATGATGCTTCATGCCCTAAATTAATTTAGTTGTTGGTTCGTTTCACTTCAGTCAAATACTCAAAGCTCTTGCTATATTATTCTCATTTCCTTCCCATTTTGAACTGCTATCAGATAGTCCACGTGAAACATTTTGCACAAAATTATACTGGTCAAACCTTAAAGAAAGAAAAAAGAAAAATATATCAGCTTTCTAATGTTTTTAGCTATAAAGACCCTGTCTTGTTCTTGATAGTATGCTTATAAATAATTAAAATATATGAACAGCAATAATAGCAGAATACTTTCCTTATTAGGCTTGAACTCAGCTTTCTATGTATATTATCACCATGATGAGCCTTTATTTATCTGGCCCGTGGTAATACTTTATAATGATTACATAAAGAGGTCTATTTTAGGAAGGTTATATCTTTGATCTCTATATACATGGAAATCATTTGCAACTGACACATCCATTACACTTGCACGATATTCTTCATCTGCAAACAAAATAGTTATAGAATCATTTTGTTTCCTTCAGAAAAGTGCATTTCTGCCTCTCTCAGCACATATCATAGAATCATAGAATGCTTTGAGTTGGAAGGCACCTTAAAGCTCATCTCATTCCACTTCCCTGCCATGGGAAGGGACACCTCTCGCTAGACCAGGCTGTTCCAAGTCCCATCCAACCTGGCCTTGGACACTTCCAGGGATGGGGTGTCCAGAACTTCTCTGGGTAATCTGTGCCAGTGTCTCACCACCCTCACAGTGAAGAATTTCTTCCCTATACCCAATCTAAATCTGTCCCCAGTTATTGTGGAGACATTCCCACTTGTCCTGTCACTCTATGCCCTTGTCAAAAGTAGCCCCTTTAGGCACTGGAATGGGCTTTAAGGTCTCCACAGAACCTTCTCTTCTCCAGGTTGAACAACCCCAACTCTCTCAGCCTGAGTCAGAAATAATTGAAAACATACTGTGAAAATCAAAGAGGGTATTGATTCTTCAGGCAAGCATCTAGAATTCATCACATAGTAGGTTTGTTATTTAGATTTTTTTTTCCAATCAACTGCCACATAAAGACATCCATTTAAAAATCCTGCCTGCAAACAATGAGGCATTTCTAAGGCTGATACAGTTTGTATGAATTTTCTAGAAAGCAGAGAAAGAGAGAAAGGTGAAGGAGGCTTTTTTTATTTGGCCTTATGGAGCGAACACACAGCCAGGCCCTTTGAAGCACAGGACTTGGTTCACAGTATTGCTGAACTTGCCTTGCCTCCAACATCACCTTTCCCACTATGTGCTTCATCCCCTCTCTCTGAAGCCTTGTCTGACATAAGGTCACTTAATTTTCCATGTATTGTCAGTCTTGAAGAAGTTCTGGTAATTACAGACAGAATAGATTTCCACATGCTTTTTCTTTAATTTCTTAAATAGCTCATGTTCATTGTGTGCTTCACCTGATCATAGTTACAATGACAGTTACTAGACCATAGAGAAGATTCAGAGGGACCAAGCCAAGACGCTGTCTTCTGTCAAATTTGACCTGCATATTCCAAAGGAAGAAAGAGGTCAAGACCTCTGGGAAAAAGAGAGTTTCACAGGACCTCTGTATCAAAGAAACAGTATCGTCACAGTATCTAATCAACAAGCTTCTGTCAGTATCTATGTGTCAAATAAGAAAAAATAAGGTGAGGAAAAGCAAAGAGTGGGGGAAAATGTATTTCAAAGACAGAAAAAGAAATACATTTCTGAAAGATAATACCCATGGCATCAGCCAGCTAATATTAGTTGAGGATGCTAATTACTATCTCATAATTAACAAAGATGAACCCATATTGTGGCTTTTAAAACATCATAACAGAGTCTATGTACACCCTTGCCATGAACTTTGATTCCTGAATGAGACAGCTCTTATGGGTTTCTCAGAGTTTCAAAGGGTCTTGGAAATGCTGTGCTTTTTATCTTTATTTATCCCATCCAAAAAGACATTCCTTGATTTAAGTCAGATTTAATCGCTGTATAAAACGAAGAAAACAGGTGTGAGGATGACTTAGGTTTTGTACATTAGTCGCAGTTTGATCCCAATCATCTGCAAGCAGTTTGCTATGATTTGATGAACCATATTAACGAGGCAGGATGAATGCTGCAAAGCACTTATTTATCTGAAAATAAATATGTATTTGCCACCAAGACTTTGTCCAATATAAGCTCTAAACGCCAGAGATAGGGAAAATATGCTCCGCACTGGGGTACATTCTTTCTGCTAGAGTGTGACTAAATCTACTCTACTGGCAGACTAGATTTAACAATGTCCTTCTCCTTCCCAAGAATGTTATAAAGCTGCATTAACATCCTCAGGCAAAAGTCCCCACACAAATGAAAAGGAATATTGTTTCAATTTTAGAGATGTGATAAAACCCTATAGTCAGCCATCTACATAGTAAGGGTTACCACTCAGTTGCTGAAAAACCAAAATTCAGATCACCTCTAAGTTTAGAATAAAGCGGTATGGAAAGTTAAACACTAGAGCAAATTCAGGATTGCAACTACCTTAGTTAAAGTGCAATCCTGATTTATCACCCAATTGTTACTTGGAATCTTTATGTCAAAAAGAAGATTCAAGGCATATAGCAAATAATATGGATTACATGGATTTTGGAAAAGATACCCTTTCATACATATATCAAACCCTCAACACCTCTTTGAGAGAAAAATCCATAACCAATAGCACAGAAAAGAAATCACCAGAAAAAGAAAGGTAAAAAAATCACTTCAGCACTCATGCTGCAAGCACAAGGAATCAAATAAGCAGACCCAAACTGCAGTTTCCAAAATAATTCAAATTCATCTTCCTGGTTTAGATCTCTTTGCTAAACTACCAGAAAAACAGCTCATCCTGAGCTCATTCACAGAAACTTCAGACAAAGCTCTGGTTTAATTGTTAATGTGGTACACGAAACAACAACTCATTGCTGATGCCTAAATACTGTGAACACGAGCAAATTTAAAACAGGGTAAGCACTGGTATCTACAACAGCAAGTGCTGGGCACATTACCAACACTTGCTGTACAAGTCTCTGTCTTACAGTTTTACTAACACAATCTTTACCTATTTCACTTCTCTTTTTCAAAGCCTAAGTGTAAAATGGTACTAAATGCAGTGTGAAAACAGTAATTCCCAGTTGCCTTATTAAAACATTGACAAGGTTGCTGGAGAGGCAGCTCTGCAGTGTTATATATGACCATGTGGTCAAAGGAAACCTCATCTAGAAAGGAAGTTCATTGAGATGATATCTTCCTACTTCTGATTGATTATTTGCTCAATAAATAAATATATTAACACTTTAAATAAACTTAGAAATCGTTGATTCCTTCATTATTTCTTCATCTCCACCAAGAAAAGCTTTTCTGTAAAGTAAGGACACAGTACTTACACAAGTACTGGGCAGAGATTCACCAAAATCTTTCCAAGTGCTAAAATGTCATAGTGGTAGCACAAACTACCCATAAAATCACTTAAGCTGTCAGTACCCAAAACAGCACATAAAATCCAGGAAACTTATGGGAATTACACTGGTACTTACATAGAAGCTTAGTACACAATCAAATTCCTAACAACATCAGAAAGCTCCATCATTGCCACCAAGCTGGAAACATCATGTCCAGGGCCAGTGCTTAGGCGACACTCTACAAACATGAATAATCCACTTTAGTGAGACCTTAATTAATGGCTCTTGAATTGCTGGGGAATACATGCATTTCTAAGACACATTTCTTAAGAATCCATTACAATGACCTGTCTGAAGTTCCTGTAAGTCTGTCTTTGGACAGATCCTGTAAGTCTTTCTGGTCACTGCCACGATCTTTGGCGTACACTACATGCTTGGCGAACACCTGCACATAGGCAGGGGCATGGCATTGCTGGGATGCTGGGAGATGCTGTTCTTAGCAGACAAGGAAGGCGGTGGAAGGGGTGAAATCAATAAAAATGTTGGAGCTGATTTCATGCTGCAGTTGCACAGCAGCTTCTTCTGCTCTTCTGTCTCCCCTGTCCAGACCCAGACCTGACACCTGGGTTTCCTGGCTTGACTCTGGAGCTGTCTTCTGGCTATGGATTTACTGGGCTGTGGGCAATGCCAAGCAGTGCCTCTGGGCTCCCGTGTACCTTGCCATCACCGTGGCTCCCTGTTCAAGGTGGAGCCCCAGCCTTCCCTGCACCCTTTAGAGCGTATCTGCTCTTGCTCCTTATCAAGAGGCACCTGAAAACTCACAAATTTTCATGAAATATTGCTGCTAAAAATGAAGCTTACCCAGGGAAGGCATATCAGGATCATGATGTGACACAGCAGTCGGTGCCTTGTTACACGACTAAGGGCTGACAGATGTAGTCTGCTCCTTCAAAGTGATCTCATCTGAGGAACACTGCAAACCCCAGGAGGTAACATAAAACACTACCTGTGCCTGTTCTTGGAACAAAGAGCTATTAACCTCAAGTTTTATTCGTGCTAAGACTGGTATGATTGCTAACATGAGAATGAAAACATCCACGTTCCTGGTGGTCCTCAGATTTGTGTGAGAGGTAAAAAACCACCATTTCCCAAAATGTTTACAGTGATAGAACTAAAATGATCATAGAAGTTAAAAAGGTTTTTACCATAACTGACTATCAGTTTGCTGGTTTAATTCTTCAGACAAACTTAGAAGACAATTTAGTTCTACTCTTTTAAGAGCTGTATAATTCTTTTTGCTCCTGGCCTTGTTACCCATCCTGACCCAATTATAGCTTTCCTGGAAAGAAAGTAATGTACAATGGGAACATCTTTCCCATTAGAACCATGGGTGAAAACATTAAACCTTGAAGCTTTTTGAGAAGCAGAATCAACATGGGCACAGATTATCAATTTATCGGTGTGCCAATAACAAGATTAATCCACTGAGCACAAGAACTTTTTCCTTCACATGTTTTACCCAGCAAAAATGAGAGATCCTTATATTCCAAAATGGATTTTGAGTTGCAAAGCACATCTGGACAGTGGGAAAACTTGGTGACAATTGTAATTGCATACTCCAGGCTATTTTTGCTTCTAGTACCAATATTTAACCTTCTTCTGTAACCTCAAGGGACAGCAGAGAGTCCTTGCCCAGATAAACATTAGTCCAGATACAGAACATGGAAAATTGAGACACACCTCTGAGATAACATTAAATAAATAAATTCATTTGAAAACTAGATTCCTTATTCAAAGGATAATTCATAAATGTCTTCAAGAATAAGGATTCAATGCCACGTACATGGAATTAACAACACAACTCCACTGCTCATTTGCGGCAATTTCACAGTGAACAGAGATGAAATGTCTTCCAAACTAAAGAGAAGATCTTTCTAAGATTAAAAGTAATATGTAGCTTTAAGTGGGTTAATATTTATGTTAGACCAATGTAGCAACTCTACATACACAGAGAAATGTAACTCAAGCTTTGGAGAAAACTGCAATTAAAAAACAAATTAAAATCAAATTAATCTTTGCCCTGTCCCAGTGTAATGATTAAATTGCAATTATGAATTTCGTAACAGAAAAAAATTTAAATAAAGAATAAATTACACATATAACTGAGCAAAGGCAACTAAAGGAGAAATGCAGCAACTCACCAATAAAAGTGCTTTTCTTGAGGTCAAAGCTTATTATTTGCACTGGAGTTATTTTGACTCATCTGCATAGCAGAAGATGACAATTTTACAGCAAACTTCTGAAGTTTTGAATGAAGTAGACCAACATTTGGGAAAGGATATTTCCATAAACAAATGTTGACACGTGACAGATGGACAGAAGGGCTATTTGAAGACAACTGTATGTATTCACGTTATTCATACCACATTTTTCTTTACAGGCTTCCTAGCAGCAGAATTTCTAACCAAATCCCTCAGAAGCCACATTCTGTCTGAAAGACTCACTGTCCTCCCCCAAAAAAGGGATTTGGGAGGGTAATTCAAGAAAATCATTCAAGGAAAGTATTAAACAAATGCTCCTCCTGGTTAGCAGAGGAAGTACACGAGCGTTCTGAACTGGTTCAGTTGAAAATTCTTTTAAAATACTTTCCAGATAGGATTTGTTCCGATTGTGCAACATTTTGTTCTATTGAGGCTGAGCCCTGAAAACACTGCCATTAGCTGTGAGAGAAAAAAACCACACATGCTGAAGGTGTGATTCCTCAAAGGTTTCACAGGGAAAATTCATGATCTGAGGGCATGAGCCAGGTAAACACCATTCTCTGTCCACAGGCAGTAATGCTGAAATCTGTGAGTAACAGTGGCTGCAATACTCCTTGTTGGCCTCTATTTCAGCTTTTAAATTTCCTGTGTCTGTCAGCAACACTGGAGATATTGTCTGTGACCATTGGCTTAGACATCACAAGGTTCAAGACCTGAAAGCTCCGTGGAGCAGCCCTGGAGATCAGGATGAGGGGGAATGTCCAGGGAGTTAACTTTGAAATTCAGTGACACTGAATTTCAAATAATCAAACCACACAAAGTCTTCAAGACATTAGACAACACATTTCCCCAAATGATAAATATACAGCTCCTCTGCAGCTGAAAAAGAAAGTGCCGCAGAAAAAGCACCAGAGGATGACGATGACTTCCTTCATTTGCCAAAGAATGGCATAAAAATTATGCCATTACATTGGAGAATTACATTGGAGATGGTCCTAGTAAGCTTTCACCCAGACTCCACCTCACATTTTTAACATATTGCAACAGACATACCACTTGAAGCCATGAATTCAACACAGAACGAATATTTAAGAGCATCCAGGACAATGAAAACAAGATAGGAAAAAAAGAGGATTATTGTTAAATGCATTTATATTCATAGCTATGAACACACTGTGTTGTTGCCTTGGGGTTTGTTTATTAATTTATTTATCTTTCTTTTCTTTCCTAGAAGCCAAGTGGGTTTTTATGGCTTCTCAACATACACAGCTCAAATAAGTAGATTCTGGATATGAAACACATCTAAATTAAAATCATGGTCTGCCACTGATTCACTATCAGAGCGCTATGCAACTTCCCAAAGATCAAGGCAGGCATTTTTTAAGCCACATAGTGTGAATTTAGCAAGAATTACTCTTCATTCACTGACATGTCATGAGGATCCCTTCAAGGTTTAACATGCATTGGAAATGTGAAACTGCATAAGTGCCAAAAATTAGTATTGCCACAGCAATTAGATTATTACAGATTAGGTAAGATTATTGCTTCCTTAAAAATCTCAAAGACACACAGATGTTCCTTATAACCTTCCCACATCTGTTTCAGGTATCTCTTGACCCTCCATTTTAACAAAGACATTATTTTTTAAGGCTCAAATGCTTAATTTTGACTGTCTAATCTACACCAAAATTTCTTCTTTGCCAAACAGCAACTTGCCTGGAGATCAAAACCCATCAAGTAGATAATTCTTGTTCTTATGTTCACTCTGGACATCCGTTCTACAGAGTTAGGACAATGTTTCATCCCAGTTCCAGTTACAAAGGCCTTTGCATGTTCCTGTTATGTTAATACGCATAGCAGGAATCCATAGGCTGTCAGTTTATCCCAGAAGATACAGGGATCAAAAAGTATCCTTTTTTCTTCTAATCAAAACTAACACACAAAAAATATTATGCTAAAATCTATATTGATGGTAGTCTTTTCAAATATTGTCAGCAAAATGTCAAAATATGAATCACCAGCGGCTGTGTGGAAACAGATGGATGTGGCAGAGCTGCACAGCTCCACCTCGGAGCATTCATTTACCTGAGCTCCTGCTATTACCTCAAACACCCAATTTACTTACATTAGAGCCAGCTCAGTTTTTCTGCTCTAGTTTTGATAATTCATGTACTGGTTTTGATATATTATTGGGCATGTTTTCATTTTTTTTTCGCCATGGATTTGGCCGCCTTCCTTTATCGCAGGATATTTGCCATATATTCATTATGATATGGATCATAATTTTTAAGTAGAGAATCTATTACTCTGTAGTTCACCAAGATATTTCTTAACCCCTGTCACAAGGAAAACCATAAGTTTTCATATTTAAAAGATGCAAAAACCTCACAAACCTCTGGAATAATTTACTGGATTTATGCCATTTTATGCTTTTTAATCACAAGGCCGATGAGGGATGCATTCATCTCCTGAGTGCTGACTGGGCTCATGACACAGCAGTATTTCATCTCAGACTTCTGTTCATAGCATTTACAAAGCTAAGACATCTACCCATCTCTGGTCACTCACCTAGCAGACACCCTCAGCTATGTCAAGTAAGTCACTCTGCAGCAATGTTTAACTTTTCCTTGGTTTTTATTATATAAAAACAACTTTTACTGAAGATGTATTTGGTTACTTTACCACGGGGAAAGGAAAGTAATAAGGAGTGGTGCATTCTCCACTGCTGCATACCTTCAGGGATCAGGTTAATAAGAACCTCGAATTAAATGGAACAAATAAATGAAAATCCATCTGCTGTTGAGAAAACCAAGCCTCACAGCCCTGAATCCCCCAATAGAAACTGTACAAATTTGTTTTCTGAATTAACATCAAAGGTTGTGAGTAAAAGACACATATGAAATCAAAATATGAACATATCACTGACTTTACCGTGGTTTTACCTTGTAAACTTTCTGAGGAGTGGAGCTGTGATTTCTTTTCCTGAATAGGAGGGCATAGAGCAGTCAAAAAAACTCAGTACGTCCCCAGAGATGTTAAATAATTGGTTTAGTTTTGATTGATTAAAGGAAAACATAAAACATAAAATTTATTTGATGTACTACTCATATCAGCTGCAACTACCTGGATAGTAAAATTCAGCTTACTGGCAAACATGTTTGGAAAACTATTCAAATTTACTCATCTATGTTCATCACAGTATTCTGAACCAAAATGTCAATCCCCAATTTAATTTGCTGATTAAGAAATCAAAGCACAGTTCAGTGGCTCTTTCAAGGTCCAAAAAGACATCAGTGACAAGTTCCTATTTACATCTCCTCTCACTTGTCTTCCTTAGTACAGAGGTCAGTAAAGTTCTTTTTTATATCAGAAGTGGAAACTTTTCTCTTTTTTTTTTTTTTGTGTTACAGATCAACACTTTTATTTTTCCTCCCTCTGAGAGAAATCCCAATTATACTGTATTTCCCAACATCACACATAAAACTGCATCTTCTTAGTGCATTCCTTTACTAGTTTCCGTTTAGCTGAACTTACAGTTTACAACTTGGCTGTGAGAAATGTAACTGGAATAATTTCTTCCTGAGGTGACAATTAGGAAAGAAGAAAGAATTACAGAGGAACCACATGGACTTCTAATTGACTATCATGACAATTATATTATCCCAGGGATATTAATTTGAAGAAAGGGTCCTTGCAATAAGACATTAAAACAACTATATTTTCTATGTCTTGGGTACCTTTTATCAGATGTTCTCAGTACATCTACAGTCATTCATTAATTAAATAAACTGTAAGAACTCCCAGTGTCATCAAGCAATTACTGCTTATCTCCCCTTAATAAATCCCAAATTAGGGACAGGGACAGTTAATTTTTAGGAAGGTTTTAAGTCTGTCCTTCCCAACTGACATGACTTTCATGAATTAGGTTTCCTAGGTGGGTATTTGAGATACTTATGAGCTGTATGTGAGGCAGAAGGAGATGTGAAGCATAACCTGGTGCACACAAATGACGTGAAGGCCCGAGGCAGCTCAGAGCCAAAGGCACTGCAGGGAAGTGAACCAAAGGAGAACTGAGACAAATCTAGTCCTCTCTCCCTCATAAAATCCACAACAGCCCCATGGTCCAGAGTTCCTTTACAAGGAAAGTTGCAATAATGGCTGAAACTCGTAATTTCATTCATTTACACAACAGGTTGCATACTTACGTGCCTTTTTTGGCTCACATGAATAACGCTTCCCTTTAGCTTTTGCTCATGACTGTTGTCCCCTTTGGCCCTGTATGCAAACCTGTCAAAGTATCTTCTAGATGCTTTAATGTCACCCCCCTCTCTCTGGTATGATCCAAATGGACTTCTAACACCAATGACACAAAGTCCCCCCTCCTGTCTGTTAATATACAACTTTGTGCAGTATTTTAGATGTAGGTGGCATGCTGGACTCTACTCATCGTTTTTTTTAATGTCCAGGAATTCTGAAGCCCTTGTAAAAGTCCTGTGGTTTAACTAAGAATGTATTTATTATTTCAGTTTAACTTTAATTAGACCTCTGCCACAAATCAGAAGTAAAAAGAGAAGACTGCCTTCTTCTGTAAAGTAGGTGTTTTAAACACCCTGAATGAGCAGAAGTATTTCTTTGGGGCAGATAAGTACTATAAACACACTACAGAGAGGTTTCAGGACCCAACGTTTGGTGTATAATGCAATAGTTTTTTCAATTCACAAAGTTGAGACTCATATCTACATAGGACAGAAGCAAAATTAATTTGACGGCCTCAGCATAGACCTATTGGACCTAATTAACATTCCAAACCTCTTTTAGAAACAGTACTTGAGTAGTTTCTTAAATGAGAACCAAAATGAAATAACACTGTAAAGCCTGAGGTGACAAAGTTCAAAGGGAACAGACATTTTGGTTCATGATTATGTTTTCTGTATTACAGGGAACAGGACTGCATATTAATGAGAATGAAGGGTTTGTAGAGAGATGACCTCTTCTTACAAACTTTATCTCATTTATATCATTAGACTATCAGACTTTGGAAAAAAGCCAGGCTACCCCTTATGTACTGTTGTTGTACTGCTTGCTCCAACTTTTCATCTCCTACTTCCAGAAAATAATGAACCTAGAGAAACTCAAGTTTTGTTTCATCTTAAGTGCTTAAAACATGCTGTGGATTAAGACGTTTCACCAGCAATGAGCAACGCATGACTGAAAAATGAGTTCCATCAACACCAACCATGAGCAGGCTCCAGAGCAGATCTAAAGGCACTGGTACCACTGTGACACCTCAGCCTCCACCTGCCACTTTATGGAGCCCTTTGAGTGGTACAGATAAAGAAAAAAACCTACAAAACATGTTACTACTATCAGCATGAGTTACACAATTTTAATCAAAGGAAAATATTACACTGGGGAGATCATTTCCCTTGTTTTAGGCCAAGGGAAATCATGGTCAAAGCGAGACAGACAATGAAGACGAAGTTTCTTAGGAAACAAACAAACAAAAAATCTAACCAAATACCATGTTAATTATAATTCTCCTTGTAATTTTTATAAAGGACATCTGAGAAATTTAACTTGTGTAGCTTTGATGCCAAGCAATCATCAGCTGTGCAATAAATGGATCAAAAGTGATAACTTAGCAGACCCCGAGTGAATCAGCAAGGTGATCTTGTCTTACTCTTAAGCCTTAAGTAGTCACGTGGCACATGATGAGGATGAGGCCTCTATTCCTTCTATTCGTACAGAAAAGAATTGCCTCATATCAGCAGAATTATACATTCCTCCATCCTTTAAAAACACTGCCTTTCATGTCTCTCTACTCTGTATAAGGACACAGTAAACTCCAACAACAAAGAAAGAAAACAACAATCTTTGCTCCTGCAAAATAAACAGCAGGGAGCTTCCTAGTTTTTCACATTCAATAGTAACAAATTTATTTTAGTCCAGCAGACCAAAGATACATTCCTGCTAAAGTGACACTTGCTCAGTGAAACACCAAAACCATTTTCAACACTGTTGACTCCTATTTTAAGTTCCATTGCAGTGAACTGCATTACTTGGGAAAACAGTCTACAAAAAGCATGATAGCAAGCTGGTGTCCAGGGCATCAACAATTGCTTTTTCATGGACCTCTCTAATGAATAGTGTGGGTACACATGTGAAGGCAGTATGAGAATTCATTGTGTTACAGAGTCTTGCTGTGAGCCAGACATCTGAGCTACTTGAAAGTCCCAGCAAGTCTTTGTCTGAGAAAACCAGTAAATAGCCCTTTTTATTTGGCCTTTATTGGAATAATTGATGTCGCTATAGGGAACACAGTCATAAATTCGATCATCATTCTCTCAGAAAACCAAAACAATCTTTCTAAGGAACAGTCTGAAAGCAAGCACAATAATTTAGCAGATAGATTTAACACAATCATAACTGCACAGAGGATTTACCTTGCAAATTAAAAACCTAAATAATTAAAACTATACATTTAAAAGGGAACACAATGCTACCTTTGCTCAAAGGCAGTTCCAAATATCAGTGAAAACAGAGTTTTCAAATGTCAAATGCTTCAAACATTGACTTTTGACAGTTTGTACTTACATAGGAGAAAATCATCCTAAAGAACTGAGGTTCCAATCAAACCTCAAACTTCTTTATCTGAGAATTGGGTGGCCAAAAAGTTCTTTCAACTATGAGCACAATAACAGAAAGGATTCAGGGTAGTTTGGTTTTTTTCCTACCCAAAATAACTTTCAACTGCCTTGTTATCCACCCTTTTGAGTACAGATGCTAGTGACTCTATGAAGTGGAGTTGGGAAAGCATCCTGATACACACTTCTTGCTCTTGCTTGCTTGAGTTCTATCTTGGCAACTCCTTGCTGCTCTCTAACTGGTGGACTAAGTTCACAATTTAGACAAAGGCAGGTTGTCCAAGGCAATCTCCACTGGGAAAACCAGCCACAAGGCTACTCTTTTTTCCCTCCTGATGGCAATTCAGTTAAAAAAAATTAAAAGGGACTCCAGGTTGCAAAGTATCATTATCCAGACAAAAATATCTCAACTGGAACTTTCAATTGGTTCTCTAAAATTGCTTTTGTCCAGATGGGAAGATGTAACAATTTCCCCACCATGACTTGGAAACCTGAAATTTCACTTACCTTTACATCCTCTGTTGAAAGGAATCCATCATTTCAGTATACGAATAGAGACTGTTATGTCAAAGCTATTACCACCAAAATAGCATGCACAGCAGTCACAGGAGGAATCTAGAAGGCTTAAAACATTGGACAGGTTGGGAAGCAATGTTGGTGTTGTGATAAGTATTTCCATCCTTTCTTGGATTCCTCACCAAGGCTTGCAACTTTTAGCTGCTGACAGCTATGACCCAAATCCACTACATCCTACTGTCTTCAAGTGGAAGGAATTGTGCTTGTTTCTTTCTCCTACCTGCTATGGTAGTAGCCAATCATTCTAAATTTAAAAAACACATGTTAAAGTCACTAAGCATTTTTAAAGCATCACAAACATAGGATCCTTTGGCAGAAGCTATTCATATACATCAGTAATGTAATTTCATGGAAGTTCATTTAGCGGAAATCAGATGCTGAAATGCATAAAAGACTCATCCAGTCCATCACTACCTCTTACACTTCAGAAGGAAAGGAAAGAGCTTCATCTCCTTGTACTGTGGAAGCGGGAGGAAAAATATTGAGTAACAAACCCTTTTATTTCTTCTGCCTTGGTTCCAACAAACCTAGTGTTTAAAAAAAAACCTTGAATTTTCCAACAGAGGGTGAAAAATGGTACCAAGCCCTTTGAAAGTTTCTTCACAAAACACCTATGAAACATTTCAAACTAAGGTGACTGAAGGCCCACACTAAGACCTTAAATCATCTTGTCCGGGAGCTGTTCTATGCTGATGACGCTGCCCTTGTTGCCCACACAGAAGCAGCTCTGCAGCGTTTAACATCCTGCTTTGCAGATGCTGCTGAGCTCTTTGGGCTGGAAGTCAGCTTAAAGAAGACAGAAGTTCTCTATCAACCTGCACCTCAGGAAGTCTTCCTTCATCCCCATATCACCACTGGCCAATCAGTGCTCAAATCAGTCCAGCAGTTTAATTACCTAAGTAGCCTCATCTCCTCAAATGGTAAGATTGACGAAGAGATAGACAACAGGTTAGCAAAGGCATATAGTGCTTTCAGAAAGCTTCATAAAAGAGTTTGGCAAAATAAACATTTGAAGAAAAGTAGCAAGATCAGTGTTTACAGAGCCATAGTGTTGTCTACTGTTTTATATGGTTCCGAATCATGGGTCATCTACCGCCACCACCTGCGTCTCCTTGAACGCTTCCATCAACGCTGCCCTCCGTACAATCCTTAACATCCAGTGGTCAGATTATGTGACCAATACATCTGTTCTTGAACAAGCAGCAGTCACAAGCATTGAGGCTACATTGTTGAGAACACAGCTGCGTTGGGTAGGACACATCTCAAGGATGAAGGACCACCGTCTCCCTAAGATCCTGCTTTATGGTGAACTTGCCACCGGCTGCTGCATGAGAGAAGCCCCAAAGAGAAGATACAAGGACTCCCTGAAACAACATCTCATCCTTGGCCATATTGATCAACATAACTGGTCTACTCTGGCCTCCAATCGGGAGGTCTAGAGACACACTATCTTTAACGCTGCTGATGCTTTTGAGAAAGCACACAGGATCACCCTTGAGGAGAAAAGACAATGCAGAAAGAATCGTGCCTTGCAGAATATACCATCTAAAGAGTCTTTCTGCTGTGCCTTCTGCAACCGGACACGCCTATCTTGTATTGGCCTTTTTAGCCACCAACACGCTTGTAACAAACGTGGGTAGAGCCCTCCCCAGATCTTCGTTCACGAAGCCTGGCCATGATGAATGAAAACAAAACATAAGGCCAATAGTAATTTTCCGTAACTTTACCCATTTCCCAAAAGTTCCTCAGTTTTCTGAAATGCAACTCAGGTGGCATAAACAGTTTTAATGAATGTTCCTCTGCACCAAAGCATTCCTCCCCAAACAGCAGAGAAAAGCTGCCAATCACCCTCTCAGCATGCCAGTGGCACAACGCAGGATTTTCACGGGTCTGCAGACAAGATCAGACAGGAAGAAATAAATTCTCCCTGGGTGAGCCAATGGGAATTGCGTGTCAGAACTTTATGAGGAATCCAATTCCCTTCATTTACTACAAATCACATTATATCCTAGGGATTACTATACGAAATAGTCAGTCATTCCTCAGGCAAGGTCTCCATTTACTCTTGCCTGAGGTAGACTCTGAGTCAGATCTTCAGAGCTGGGCTCCTGAGTGCTTAGTGACATATTGGCAGAGTGAAAAGCTTCTCCCAGCCACAATGTCACACGCTGATGAAGGACAGATCCCCTTAATTCCAACAAGAACATGACATGGTCCCGTGACTTCTGCCATCTAGAACCAAAATGCATAAATAAATATCACAGAGAGTTTTTTAATTGGCAGCTTTCTCTGAAGAAAAGTCCAACCTGTTGGTAAAGTATTTTTGGTAAAAACTCTCCAATCTCTTTACCCTTTTAGGGTATAAAATCAAGTTTGTAGTTCTAGTCTGACCTGCTTCCAAAAGTGGAACATCTGCAAACTTTAAATCCCTTTTTACTACAAACTCAAAACAGGCTTACCCAGGAATGAATTTTCACTGATTCTGAAGCCCAACAGTACTAAAAAATTAGAAACCTGAAGTACTAATAATACCCTGCCCCGAGACTAGAGTGCTTTGTAAAAACATGAGCAAAAATAAAGAGTGATTTCCAAGAAATTACAATTCTGCTTCACATTTTGGGATTTTGATTTGTAAGCAAGGACCTGTGACTTGAATAGATGATTCAAAACCCAGGAAAAACCCAAAACAATAACTTTATTTCCCGAGGACACCCCCTTCCCCCCAAAAGCTAAGACAGTTATAATTTCTGCATACTAATGGAACAAATAAGACGGATCTCATCTGTTTTTCAAGATGCCAAAAAGAAAACAAACTAACAAAAAACCATCTCAACTGCATTTAGCTTTCTCTGGTCTGCCCAACAAGCACATTACATACCTTTTCATTTCACAGTTGACCCTCGAAAGAGAGCACTATGCATATTCAACGGTCTCAAAGCATCTTCAAACAGGATAATGTGATTACCTCATCACCTCCAGTGATAGTTCATTTCTGGGACAGCAGCCCATAATACCAGAAACAGTCCCTTTTTCTCTTTTTCTTTCTGCCCCTGTACTTGAAATAGAAAACCTATCCTCAATTTTAAGCACTTGATGGGCACCTTGACACTATATTGATGGGCTTTAACACCTCCCTACTTAAAATTGTTCAGTAATTTTAAGTCATTGAGGTATTGTGAAGCACAGCAGTGCAGGATCATCTTCTCTGTAGACCTTTATCTCTACAGAAAAAAAGCAAGGAACATATCATTAAGTGACTGCTACAACTCAAAATAAATGAGTGGCAGAGAACAAAATCAACCTAAGAGTGTATTTAAGAGACTAAGTCAGGTGCATTTTTTCCCAGTAAAGTCTCAAGTAAAATAATAACAAAGGGGCCTTTAAATTGGTTTTTTTTTTTTCATTGCCAGACTCGAAGTTCCTCAAAGGGGAAGACAACCCTCTGTTACACAGATACAGAAAGTTGTGTTCATTCAGCTGGGCAGAAAATCAAGGTTTCTTCACTCTTAGTCTAGCACCCTATCCACTGGACAGTCCTCCTAAGATTGTAAACACAGTGAATCATTGGGGGTCAAAATCAAACATGCTGAGGAACATCAATTAACCTGAATCACCAAAGACTGTTGAATCAAAGGATAGACACCGATTTCCTTGAGGTAAGGTATTTTACACCATGTTCTGATATTTACACCCTTTAAAAGCAAGACTGAAGAGTGAGGGAACATAAAGGCTCAAGGGAAAAATGGGCATCTGCTCATTTTCACACAACAATGGTCAAAATGTTTGAGACTGTGTGCATGAAGTGTATACATGGAATGTCCAAGGCTGAGAAAGAGCGTTATCTGGCAGAGAAACACATTTCTGATATTAGAAACCAAAATTTTACTGGAAAAAAAACAACTCAAAAGAACCTGAAATATAATGTGGCAGAAGGCACACATAATTTCTGAGAAATTATTTCCCAGTGGCTCCCACCAAAGAAAGGAAAGCATGGTAACTGAAAACAGAGCAGGCTTTTGCTCTAGTCCTGTGGCATCAAGACAGACATTATTCTCCAACTCAGTTTCAGTTATTTTCCGTAAGTTCTAATTACCACCAGGGCTTTAATTACTGCATTTTGCAGATGACCTATACAATAACCACTGAAAAAAGTCATTAAAGCTAATGAAAAATTCAGTTCCAATGACTTCACTACATTGGCTTCAAAATTCAGCTTTTAGAGTCTTGGAATAAAATACTCTGACAGTTTACACCGTTAAATAATTGAATGTCATATAAACGTCCTCTTCAGTCATCATTCATTTAATTCTCTCCACTGTTGAAATAATGCAATAAACCCATGCTGATCAGTATGACTTAGCACTTCGAAGCACAGATCTAAGAAGAAAAAAACAGTTATCATATTTTTCTTCCAGAAAGATCAATTTCAATTTCAGTGTATATCTCCTAATACACACGATTATTAGTTCCCACTGTTGGGTTCACCATTCTACTTTGGACTATAAGGCAAATATATAATTACATATAAGAAAAGATTTGTAAGAGGGTAAGAACTGCAGAAATCAATTAGGAGTTGAAAAAGAGAAGAAGCTGCTAAAAGCCAGATCAAACTTTTCTTTCTTTTCTCTGTATCCCTACAGAGAGATTATTTTCCCTTTTCCAGTAATTCGCCAACCTTTTGTCCCTGGAGTGTAGTTGGTATTTCTTGTTTAAAACTCCATGGTAGAAAGCTGATCATGGTTAGCCCAGATGTGGGATCTGAAGGTAGAAATACTGCTATAAATATTTTTGAAGTGTATGTTTATTAGAAGTCCATATTGGAGTTTGTAACATAGTGGTATCTGAGATACTCCCAGGAGGGACAACATGATGTACAGAAAACACAGTATTTCATGTACCACTGATTAGTAACAATCAGTAAATATATATTACTACTCATTGGTCAGTAATAATTTTTACATTTAATATAATTTTAATAGCAGTATTAAATCCATATACCAAAACATTTCAAACTACATTCACAGGCACTCATAAATACGGATATTTTTACATGTGTGTGCCCCTGATGCAGCTTTCTGTTTGCAAAAGAGACATCCCATATGTGAAACAGAAGTACTGTTCCTCAAGGCTATAAAGTCACTTTTACTCACATTAAAAATGATCATGTACACCACTGGCTACCAAGAAGAATTCTCAAGCTTTTTATATCCAAAACAGACATTTCTGCTTCTGGCTGGTTGTTCACTTGCAACAAAAGAAAACTATGACTTAAATTGCCACCACTTCCTCTTAAGTATTTAATATTCCAACTTTATTCGTTCCATTCACTGGATTGTTTTCAACACCTATTAAATGCAGAGTAACAAGAATTTTTTATCGAAAGCAGGTTCACTGATAGAATGAGTCAATAACCAACCAAGAGTCTGAATCTTTATAATGTTCTTCCAATATTGTACTAACTCCAGTGAGGTATGAATGGAAAAAAAAAAAAAAAAGGAATCCTACATCCTTCTCTTTGATCACTGAAAACTTGTATAGAAGATCGCAATTTAGAAAGAAAATAAAACAGAATGAATAAACCAAATCTGTATTTACAAAAGGTCTTGACATACAGCAGGAACAATTCTTATCATCACTAAGCATTGACTTTTTTAATGTCCTCTGGAAAACTCAGCCTACGGCATTAAGCTTGCATTGGAAAAAAAATGAAAACTGTAACATTCTTATCTTCAATCTAAGTCATGCCATGGGATGAATCACGTGCCTGAGAGTGGAGCTCCCACTCTGGAAAAAGTGAGACCTATGTATGCTGGCTACAATAATTTCACAGCAACAACAACAACAACAACAACAACAACAACATGGCTGGGCTTCGCGAACGAAGATTTAGGAAGGCTCTATCAACGTTTGTTACAGGCACGCTGGTGGCTTATGAGGCCAATACGAGACAGACATATCCGCTTGCAAAAGGCACAGCAGAAAGACTCCTTAGATGGTGTATTCAGCAGGATACAATTCTTTCTGCGTTGTCTTTTCTCCTCGAGAGTGAGATTGTCTTTTCTCCTCGAGAGTGATTTCCCACCAACAATATTACTGAGAAATGAGGAGGAGAACAACTGAACTTTACTTTCTTCTCATGATGTAGCAGTGATTTTTCTGCCTGCCTATCACACATAAAGGAATTAAGGCATTGTATCAGCAAAACATTTAAGTTCAGAGAGCAATCACACCCTGAGGAGACCTGACACCAGACCAACCATATTTGGTTGATCTCATCCAGAGATCATGCTGTCCTTCCATAGGTTGTACCACCTCTAACACATCCACATTGGCCATGACTCAGAGAGAAAACAGATTTTCTCAGAACTTGCAGTGTGACCTCTATAACACACACCACCAGATTCCTCCAATTTATCTGTGTTCACACGGGAACAACTTCTAGTAATCACCCTTCCTGTCAGTGCTCCTGTGATTAATGAGTATTCTCTCTGTTCAGAAAAACAATCTGATTCAAGTCTAACGTCCAGTAGCTCCAATCTCCAGTGTGGTGGATCATTTCTTTGTCATCACCAGTTTTTCTTCCCATTACCAGTCTCCTGTTCCTCGAAAAGATATGCACAGATTGTAATCAGCATCTCAGAGCCTTGCCTGCTAAAAAGTAAATGCACTGAGCTCCCTCCCAATCCTTTTAACACATTTTTTTAGTCATCTGACCATTTCTGAATCTCATTCAATTTCTCAAAACTATTGCTATTTTTCTTTATAACAACAAGCTGGATGTAACTATGATGGTCTAAAGATATAAGTGCATCAAAGTCTGCTTATATGTTAGGAACCTATATAGCTTTAACATAACATTTTTAAATCTTTATCATAAAAGTATTACTTGACAAAAAAGGAAACATAAAAATAACCTACAACTGAAAATGTGCAAAGGGTATATATAAAACAGATAGATATAGATATATATATTTTTGGATTACCATATTCAGATTTTATCCAGATTTCCATAATGCTGTTACATAAGATAACTGAAAAGAGACTGAATTTCATGCACTGTACATGATGTGTGCTGCCTTTGAACAACGAAATTTTGCTGGTTAACAAAGGTTTCTTTGTAAGTAACATGGCCAGCTAAGAGAAGAGGAGATTGAAAACACAATGGTAATTTTATTATTGCTGCCATCTAACTTATTAGACAGAAGAACTAAAATAAAAATCAGCTAATTTTAAAACATAATTACCTTTGAGAGCATTAATTCTTCTAAGTACTCAGTTAAACATAAACGGACTCATCAGACATTCTCCAGGTAGTTAAGTAAAAGAGAAAACTGGAATATTAACATGAAAGAGGAGAGCATCACAAATCAGGCAAACAAAAATGTAAAAGTTTCTTCAGGGAAATATTAACAATCTTCAGCTCATAAACTGTATTAGTGCTGTTCTTATTTTTGTGGTTAATACTACCTCAGATGCTACTAGTGCTCAGCTTTGCTTCTACATTAAATATATCAAGTTTAATTGATGCATTTTATCTTCCCTGATGAGACTGAAATGGGAGTCAAGAGCTCGCTGGTTCAAGTAAGAACTTCTGAAGTTCACACAGAGCTCAGTGGTGTGAGCAGGCACAGAGCAGGTCATGAAGGCTGGGCACAGACAACCTCAGCCCGGCCAACCGAAAACATGGGCACTGGGGTAAACCTCTAGTCCAAATAACAAGTCTTCAGCACGAAAATACCTAGGAAACAAATAAAAATGTCCACAGTCTACCATAACAAACCTGTAAATAATTCTTATTCTGGGCTGGCAGGGGAGAGCTGATTAGAAGACACGCATCAAACACATGCATCTGAGGGACGTGTGTGACACGCCATATGGGTGTAGACAGCCTGCAAAACCTGCATCATTCCTTGATGCAAATGCCTTTCAAATCTAAAACATTTTTGACATCAAGTTATTTGTCCTGCCTTAATGGTAATTTCAAGTGACAAACTTACAACATGACTACAACAGAGGAGGAACCAACTGGAACCAACTGGAACCTTTTAGGTTTACATTTTGTAGGAGTAATGTAAATCAAGTAACTCTAGTTGTCAGTGTCATAAGCAGCTCTAAGTTCACTGATACCAGAAAAATGCTTCAGATAATCAACAAGCTAAATAAAAATATTTCTGTTTTACAGAGTTAGTAATGCAGTTGCTCCCAGATTTGAAAATGAGCATTTGGACGCAGTGAAATGAAAGAGGCAATTGGAAACCAATTAGCTGAACTGAAAATGGAAAAGGTTTCAGCCCCAGAGCTGCAATCTGCACCGAGACTTGCATTTGTTTTCTTATTATATCTTATGCTTTGAATTGGGCTTCACATGATGGAGAGCTCCAAACACTCCCTGGTTTGGTGGAATTAGAATATTTTGATATTTATCAACAATGGCAGCAACAAACCCATGTTTTGGTTTATTTGCATTCCTGAGTTTACAGATGTTTGGGCAGGCGGGTTTTTATCCATTTAGAGATATGAAATTCAGACTGGGAGTTTTCATCCAAGGCTGCTCCTCCATGCTGTTCTGTGCAGACTGAAGAGGTTAATTCAACAATGGGATCTACCAAACCTAATGCAGCCTCTGTAATGATGATGAAGAGAGACTCCTTTTCCTTCCTCTGGATCCCTTTCCCCCCATGGCGTGGGGCGGCCCAGTTCTAGTTCCATTTCCATCTGAGGAACCATTTCCAACGGCTTGAGGTGGATAGGGAAAGGGAACTCCAGCACCAGGGGTTTCTTCAGGTCCTGAGCCTGGAGGGGAGAGGTGCCCTCCCCTCCCCCCACCCAGGTGGTCCCATGGCAGCCACAGAGACAGCACACTGGGCGTGGAGAGGAGGCGAGAGAGAGTTTATTGTTGGGGGGGTTACATTTATAGGGTTAGGAGGATTCACAGGGTAACCAATTACAGGTTGCAGGAAGGGGTTAACAACCAATAGGAAGGGGTTAAAAGGGGCCAATGAGAACACCTCAGGATATCTCCTCAGGACATTCCTGCATGGGATAACACTTGTCGTGGGGGGTGTTGGGAAGAAGAAGCATGTGTTTGCAAAGAGACCACAAAAAGCCATTTTAAGACATGTTTAAACAACAGTTTTCCCATATAATGCAGGTTTACTGCTACACCTTCCTGCCTCCCTGCAATGGCCATTTGGAAAGGCAGTTCTGCGAATGGGAATGGAAGTGGTCATTTTCCCCAGGTTGAGCTTCATGCTGTGTTAAGAAGCAGCACATGAAACACAAGTATTTTTTGGAGATATCTGTTAATAAGACAGTGGCACTGTGGCCTCACTCAATAAACTTTGCTGTAGTGGTAACTGGTGAGTGATGTCCCTCTCTTTATTTCACTCCATGAGCTTTATCTCTTACTTTCTCCTATCCTGTTGAGGTAGGGAAACAAGACAGTGAATGGGGGGACATCTGGCCAAGGTCAATCCACTACCCCCCCCCAGGAAATAACTGCTTGTGTACTAGATAAATTTAATTCTGTGTGTATATCCCTTCCACACATCTAGAGTTTCAGTGTCACAGACTTTATACTGAACACACATGGTATTCTTCAGAGACTATCATGTGGCCACAGCCAGACAGAAATCTTCCATATGGTGTTGCTACTGTACCTATAAAAAGGCTTTAATGAATTCTGACTTCATGCCGTCACACAAGAAGTATGGAAATGTAATGCCTGACACATTTTGTTGCTCTCAGCCCCTCCTGCAGTCTGTCCTCCTGTGTCTTTTCCTCTCTGGTTCTGCACTGGAAGGCTGTGCTCACCTCTACCAGGCATCTAAGAACATCCACCACCCATCTGTTTGCGTTCAAAGCAAGCTTTTTTCCAAGCTGTTGCTCATGCTGCCCATTGGCTCTTGGAAGAGTTATGTTGCTTTACTCCCTCCTTCAAGCATTTCCTTGGTGTGATGCCCACAAAGGCTTCACAAAGGTGTTGACATGTTAGAGATCACTGCCTATCGTGGTGAACCACAGCATCTCCTTGATTTTTTTTGTGTCCTCCCCAGCTCATTCAGGAATTTCCTTTCATCTTTTACACAGATGGTTATTTCTGGGCACAATCTCCTTTTTTTTGTCTTGTTGCTTGCAGTTATTCAGCAGGATTAGCAGGATTTATAGGTTCTATGCTTGTACAAATAACATATAATAATTAACTGATTAGGAGTTTGGGAAAATAAATAAGTAATTCTTCTATTTTTCATGGATGGTATTTTCTAATTTACTTTCCCGCATTAGTACTTATTAACTCTACTCTTTCAAAAAAGATACTATATTTTAGGTTTCTCCTTTACTTTTTTTAAAGAAAAAATAATCCAAATATTAGAACTAAAGCTATTTCTATATATTAGAATACTGCTTCTATATATGAGACATAGACACATGGAAATACAGCCTAACTTGAAGATACCAATAGTATTTTTACTGCTGAATAGGAGCAACCTATATCTATGCCTTGTGGCTGGCTTTTCAAAATCCTCACCAGCATTCATAGATGTGAACAGAAAAAGCAGCACTATTTTAAGTTGCTGGAAGGAGACCATTAGTCACAATGAACACTTTACAGTTGGTGTACATTGCAGGGGCTGTTGACCAAATGAACCTTCAAAGGAGAGCAATTTTAAGCCCACTAAAACTCAGACACACGCCAACTCACGAGGAAAAAAATCTTGGGAATTAAAGAGAAAAACACTCCATTAAATCACATAATCCCCTTGCTCAACATGTGTGAGTATCCTTCCTAAAACCACAAGAACGTGGAGAATCCCACAGAAGGGCAAGTTGAATATTGCAGACATTTAGAAGGTGCTAATGAACTTGATAAGCTTTAAATACACAGAATAAAGGAGGTTAGGGTTGTTGATTTTATGTTTTAGTTTTTTTTAATAATTTCTGGCTCCATAATTTCAGACGATATTTTAGTTCAGCTGTTTAGTGGCCACGTGTCATGTAAGACATTCAGCCTAGTGAGAGAGGGGAAGGAAGTCCAGGCTAAGCAGTCAACTGGAAGCAAGAGAAGGAAGTTAGGAGGCCAAGACAGTTTCATCTGAATATTTCATTTTCGGGTAGGAAATATGCTGAGGAATTGAAGCTTATGAAACAGAAAAGAGTTGGTCCATATTTTCCCATGTTTTTGTCCTAAGTAGTGACGAAGGCCCTGCAGTGACAGGACAACGACAATCTTTCTTACAAGAAGACCTCCCATACAGCATTTTCCTTTTTCTTTTGCTCCTAATTACATTCCTTTGCATCACATAAAAACGCATGGCACCCACTGCCGGAAAGCAAAGCTGTAACAATGGAAAGTAGGTATTACAGGGGAAGTAAAAGAAATATTATTGAATTTACAGAAAGTCAGTATAATGCATTCCAGCCACCTTTTGCAATGCTCTAGAAAGAGCCCTACAGAGCTGTCAACAGAGGCTTCAGCACAGGAGATCTCATTTACTTTGGAAATGATCTCTCTTTGTCTGAGAGATTTCTGGGATACAATTTAAAATAAACTATAATAAAGAAAGTTACTCAACTTCAAATCTGCACTAACACCAACACCTCCAAAGATCAAGGGGACAAAGAAAAGCAAACAAACATCAGCAGTTTAGCAGCCAGCTTCATTTGCTTTCACATTTTCGGAAAACAAATTAGTGTTTTAATATTCCTGGGGCAAACTACAGTAGTTGTGCTGTCAGATTTCAAGGCACACCCCAAAGCTGTTCATCCTCTCAATTCTGTGTATTAAACAACCCATCTGGTTTGGGTCTGATCCAATAAGACTAACCTGCATCCTTCAAATATCCTTTAAATGCAACATGCTGCAGTTTTAATAACTTTATGAATGCAATGTGTGTTGTGCTCTTCCTACTCACAAAATTGCAAATCAAGGGCTTGCTCGCATTTCAGTGCTTAGTAGTCTGTGTGCCCCTCAAATCCTGCCCTCAGATGCGTTGAGGAATATTACAGAGTGTTTCAGGTTTCCTAGAAGCAAATTCCATTGTGAAATTTTATCTGTGACTAAAAAAACATTCCCCAAATTACCATAATATACAAAGTAACTATTAAAACAGAGTCCTTCAAACGATGTTCACCTTTCAGTATTACCAATTTTGTCTTGTATATAGTTTATAGGCACTGTGCTTCCACGTTCCCTTTAACATTTAAACATTTATATACTGATATTGCTCTGGTATGGCACACATGCCAATGACTTAGCAGGATGTAAAGCAACATTTGGATTAGTAGTTAGTGCAAACCTTGTTTGGCTTCTTAGTAACTATAAAGATTTCATCGTTATGTTACACTAAACCATGTTGTATGGTTGGAGATGTTCCAATGTTGTGTTCTGTAACCCACAGGACCAGGAAAAAACCCTTAGTTCCTTAATACAGGAAGTAATTAAGGTAGAATTCAGATGGGTAAATGTAGCTGTTTTCTACCCATTTTAGATATCCCTATGGTCCCCTCAAGGTCAGTGGGGAGACACAGACATTCTTTGGTCCTGATCCAGACAACTACACAAGTCAAGACACTCAGACCTTACAAATGATTTTTTGCCTTTCTTTCAGTATAAAGGCAGCCTAATACAACAGGATTAGATACAGACAAATACACTGAGTAACATGAATCTTGTCCTTATTGTTCCTGTTTGAATGCATCTTCCCTTCACTGAATATCACCTGAGATAATTAAAAATATATATATAATTTTTCTGGGATGCTTATACAAACAAACGAGGAGTCTCTCTAATGAACACAAGGTTGTTATTTACCTTCTTGACTACTCAAATCACAAACCCTGTTTTGAATGGAATAAATTTCTTGATTTGTTTATTTCCACAGCCTACAGCAGCCTATCAGCTTTCTTCCAATAACTCTTCTTTGGGCCTCTGATGCCAAATGGTGGATTAGTTTTGAGGGGTTTTCCAGTGGGTTTTTTTGTTGTTGTTGGGTAGAAAGGGAGAAGGAAATAGTAGTGTCTCATAATGCAGCTTCATCAAACAATGCAATGTGATGCTAATCTGCCATACAAGCTCTAGATGGGTCAGGAAGTAGGAAATTATATGCACAGTCTTCCCTCTTTTATGGATTTTATGTAAAATTTCTGCAAAGATAATCTGAGACTTCAGGTTCCTGAAGTCTCAAGGAATGTACCAAGTGAAGAGAAGTGACTTTGCTGCTTTTCCTAATACAAAGAGCCCAACCAC
Source organism: Pseudopipra pipra (assembly GCF_036250125.1). Lineage (NCBI taxonomy): Eukaryota > Metazoa > Chordata > Aves > Passeriformes > Pipridae > Pseudopipra > Pseudopipra pipra. Next base: position 4,696,977 of record NC_087549.1, on the reverse strand, counting down.
CAACCCTCCAGTTTGGCTTAAAATAAATTGAACAGGTATGTTGCTCAGATTTATGAGCGTTTCCTTTGGGAGTTTGTCCCTGATTCATACACATTACAACCAACAGTTTGTATATATCTTTTCATTCTCTAACCTCTTGTACTTCTCAGGACATGTAATTTCATTTCCTCCTCCTACTGAAACTCCAGTCACTCGTGTTTGGGCATGAATCTCCCCACCAGGGAGCCTGGAGATCAAGTTTATGGTCTTCTCGTTCCAAGAGGTCACAAATTAATCTCTTCTGGAAGATATTGGAGATTCAGCTTTCTGAAGGAGCTCTAATGGCCTCAAGCACTAAATTTGTATGAAGTAATACAAACTGACCAGGCAGGTAAGAGCCATGGCACGTCTCATGTTCACATGGTTAAACTCCCTTCCTCCCCAGAACAGTGCAGTCTCACCCAGAGCGTCACTGCAAGCAGTTCCTACTTATTCCACTCTCTAAGACTGACAGTAAGTGTGATTTGGGACTGACCACCAGCCATGCCTGGAAGAACTGCTGGAGAAATCTTTACAGATACAGATACTATCTTCCATATTGTCCTTCTCATTTTCTCTTGAAGGAAATGGTAGGGAAGGATGGAAGGGGTGATTCCACAGCAGGAGCCAGCTACTCTTTTTCTCTTATTTGCCTCTTTCATCAGCTAAAAGCTAAAATAACCCATTGAGGCATAGGGTTATGGGTTCAAAATGGACATAGAGACTGATGCTTTTGATTTTCTGGCTTTGCTTCCAAAACATCTGCTGGCAAAAACACTTTCCTGAGAGAGATCAGCAAAAGGACTGTTTTCCCCCAAAACAAGTGCAGTTGCAGATATAATTCAGAACTGAAAAAATGCACTGTGGAGCAAAATCATTATATACAAATAATTATTTAGCTGTTTCAAATACAGTTAGGAAATTCCATCTAAATGAAAAGAACTAGCAACCAGGAGAACCAGGAAAACCAATTGAGGCTCTAAAGAACCAAAGCTGAACTGTAGAACCAACATAACTTGCTCCACTATGGCCCCTAAAAGAGTTAATTTACCTTTATAAGGACCTATGACTGAGCACAATGTAGAAGGCTACAAATGAAGTTATTTACTGCAGTTAATAGTATTAATAACAGGTAATACATATATATTACATATATAAAGATATGTGTATATAAATAATATACAATTATACATAAAATGTGTATAAATATATATGTATATAAATAATACATACATATATACAACATAAATAATACACTAATAAATAAAGCCCAAATTCAAGAGAGTGGGAAACTGTTTGACAAACTGTGTAACATCCCTGCTTGGTTCAAAGTAGTGTGAGGAAGAACCATATTGTGGTCACTGAAATTTCTTGCAAAAACTGCAGCAGAATCTGCAGTGGAATGTCTATTTAGGGACCCTGTGGGAACAAGAGAAAAAGAACTAGAATCTTTACCTCTATATTAATTATTTCTTAGCTTTCTTTCCCCTCAGTCCTAATCTTGTTTTTAGGCAACTATTTGCTTTTATTAAATTATAATTTATTTCAGATAACTCAAAAGGAAAATAAACATTTGAATGCCTTGTACAACTGAAAGAGAAAACCAATATGACAAGAAAATTGCTAATATGATAAAAAATTTATATCCTACCAAGGCAGACTATCAATCCTGCTGTTTCTGGCCCATATTCAATCTTATAAAGAGATAAAATGAAAAAAAAATTTAAAATACATTAATAAATAATGCAGTAGCACAATTCAATTAGAATAAAAGTTTCTTTTTCCAGATCCAAAAAAATACCAGCAGGGACTTACACTAGGAAAAGTCTCAATGCTCACAAGTCATTTTACTCCTTTTGGGAATAAACTAGAAGATACTTCCCATTGCACAGGGTCTTTTAATGACAGATAGAGCAGTGGGCAGGAGTCATGCTGGGAGAGCATTTCTGCCCCCACAAGTGCTGCAAAAGGCAGCTCTACAGCACTTTCCTATGTGCTCCCATTTGCCAGCCCTGCTAAAAGCAGGATGCCAGGGCAAAAGGAACCTAAGCAAAAGCTCACTCTGAAAAATTTATAGATACAAGAATGGTAAATGGAGTAAATGTCAATTTCCCCCACCTATTTGCACAAATAAAATTATTAATGGACAAAAAGGAGTCAAGAATAATAAGTGCTTGAGAATATATTCACTGCATTTACAGTCAGTGACAATCAGGGGCCTGAACTTGGCCTCATCATCACTGGCAAAGGGTCACAACCAGTTGACAAGAAACACAGAGAGAAAGCCAGGAGAAAAATCTCTCCCCTCCCCAGATACCAGTGGTTACGGAATCACTTCCATCATTTAACATCACTCATTTGACTTGCTGCTGTTCACAGCCATCTAGCACCACCATCACAGCACAGTCACAGGCAAGAAACAAGCCCTGCTCCCCATTCTCAGAGGCAGCTCAGCAATATGTACAATACTTCCAGGGCAATTATGTTACACAATGCTCTAAAATAAATTCAATTATTAAACAACACCATATGTCACTTCCCTCCAGCTGAAAACACAGCACACAGTTACTTTGTTAAAAAATCAAAACATGCTGGAGGAAATAGTATTAGATGCCACCAAAAAGCCTCTTTCTTTGCTGCAGGAAGGGGTGATGGTATAAATTTTGGTAAACTTTAACCTCCTCTCTGAGCACTTGTTCAGCATCTCTCTCATTTCACTGTCCCACCTGCAAAATGTCTGCCTCCACAAGCCCTCACCTCTGTGCTTCTCCTCTTGCCTACAAGCCACTTGTTCATGAGCCACTTGCACACAAGCATTGCTGTGCATGGTCTGCCAGAGCATCTCCCAGACCTCCCAGTACATCACACACCAGCAACAAGTGGATTCTTTTCCCTCCCACGTCTCCTCTTTCCACGTCTGGGAATGGCACTCCCACTCTCGTGCTCCAGCAGCCTTTGCCATACACCACCCGCTCCAGTGGCATCTGGATGCTCAGCAGGTCCCAGCACTGCCCTGCTTTGCAATTCACTGAATATCAAACACTCCTCCTGCCAGACCAGCTAAATCATTCATCTTGGCCTTGATCATCTGCTGCCTCAATTACTGCAATTCCTTCCTACCTGGCTTCCAATTCCCACATACTGCCTTCCTTTCCAGCCTGTTAAAATTCACAGCTGCTGAAATTGTCTTCCTGCTCTGGTAATCTGGAAATGTCCTTCCCTTTCTTCCAAGACACATAAGCTGTTCCTGTATGGAGCAGTCCTCTCCACCCAACACGTCACATCTAACACCATCATGTGCATTTCCTTGCCTCTTGATCTTTGCTTTGTATCTTGGATTTTATTCCTTATGGTGGCCCTTCACTCCTTCTTGAAGCCACCAAACCCACAGCCTTAATTTTCTCCTCACTTTTGTTCTTATTATTTCTCTGTAATCCTCCCTCTATCTTCCACAAATGAAGCTGAAGAGTATCTCTTGCAGCAAGGCTTTCCATTAAAGGGCTTTTCATTACACGAAAAGCTCAACAATTTCCAGAAAAATTGCTCTATATAAAAAGTGAAAACACTTAACATGTTATAATCTTAAAACCAGTGCCTTTATAACAAGAACAAATTTTGGATTCGTAAAACTCTTCCTACTTTCCTCTGAAGAAATCATTACCTGCAAAAGTTTTACAATTTCCTCTGAGGTTTACAAGGATAAATTTTATGATATTAAGGAACATTGGCAACATGGATAGGCAATTTAAAAGCAAGTTCAGGTACTTTAAAATCTGTAAGACACACACTCTCTGGTACTTGTCTGTTAGTTGCAACCAAACAGTTTTTTAATTTCTGAATTTGCCATTATGTTAAAATGGTAAAAAAATATAAAAAGGAAAAGGAAACACTAAGAGACCAGGAGCCTACAGTGCCACTGCTTGGTGCTGGAGTTTGAATGGGGAGAAGTCAAAATCTTCCAAAAATACCACTCCCTGTTCCCTCCCTACCTTCACTCCTCTGGTTATGAAAGAGGCTATGGAAGGGAGCAAATATAAGTGCTCAAAATGAAATTCTCAGGAAGGTTCACAGCTCGGAACTTGGGAAATAAAATATGGCTGAGCAAGTGGGAAACAGAAGATCCAGAGGAGAAGAGACATAACACAGCCTCTGCGAGGAGAGAAGCTGAGATCAGAAACTGTATCTCCAAAACTGGATCAAGGAGGCAGGAGGAACTGGAAGTACAGTCTCTAAGCTAGAGATAAATACATTTTACAAGCTACAACTAAGACAGGACCAGTAAAATAAAGATCACTGGGGGACAAAAAAAAAAAAAAAGAGAGGCCCTACAGAGAACATGGACGATAAGAAAAGCATGAAAGAATAACAAGGCTTCCAGAGGAGAGACCATATTAAATATTGAAGCAAGCCCATTATTCCCTCCTGGTTGGTAGGAAATACACTGAACATTGTAGATACAAGATCACCAACAATTTAAGGTGAAGAAGCTGGAAATGAAAAAAAGAAAAGAAAAAAGAGACAATACTCTTAGAGATTCAGCACACCCTCATTTGGCGCCCCTTAAAATTATGAAAGATTCCTCAGAACTAAAAGAAAAAGATAAAGAAGAAGTACATAAAAACCAGAATGGACACCAGCATGGCCATGATGAAAAGCATAATCAATAGAGATTCCAATCCTAAAACACAAGCACTGAATGCTATCTGACAAAAATCTCATTAGCCCTGGAATTTAAACACAAGCAGATCTAAAACTCTATAAAGAAAACAGGGGAGGGAGAAACCAAGTCTCTTCAACAGCAAAAGACAAGGTAGAGAAAACAGTAGGGTGCTAAGCTTAAGGGAAAAAAGGAACAGTGAGGCCAGTCAGTTCATTACGGATAGCAAGAAATATCTGATAACTAGTTCAGAATAAACAGTAAAAGTTTTTGGACATGTTTTATAGAGGATTATGTGGAATAGATACATCTTCACACAAAAGACAACCAACCATCCTATGGATTGACACCAACTTCAGTAAGAAGAGGAGAGGATAAGGCTCTAGTAAATTTCTTTTATAAAACTTAGCAAAGTAAGAACATTTCCTTCTTCCACAGCTAAGGACAGTTGTACACAGCAGCTGAAATAACAGCTTGTTGTACAAACCTGTTGATAAAAATGTTTATGCAGAAATGTTTACTAAAATGCCAACAGATAGAACAAAAGCAATACTAATTGGATTTATGCACTTAGAAAAGGATTTATGGCAGACAAAAAAGCTCCAGCTGTAGGAAATCATAAGAGCTCCTTTAAGCTGCCTTAAAATACACATAAAAAAATCCCTATCTGTGATACAGGCACTGAAAAGTACAAGTGGTTTCAAAGACTAATTAGATAAATCAATCCAAGAAAGTTCAGCCTGACCTAATAAACACAAAGTTGTGGATCCAACCTCTGGTTCAAAAAGTGCCTAGAACGTGGTCTTCCAAAACTAGAAGGGCACTGATTTGGGAAAGTGGTATTTTAGATTTGACATTTTATTCCCTATAAAAAGACTCACGCTACTGGCCACTGTCAGAAAAAGGATACTGGGTTGGGGGGGGTCTCACCTACGACAGATGGTTTGGTTACTCCTTCTAGACCCCAAAATACTGAAGAGAAAAGCAATATTTAAGTGCTCTATGAAAACATTCATTTGTCAGTGTAACTTACGGGCACCTATTTCTGGATTCTGTAAAGGCCTTTTACCTGCTGGATTGAAAGACAGGAGGCTACAGGTGAGACTTTCTGCTATGTGACATCCTACAAGCTCAGATACAGGTGATGCTACTGAGAGGTTCAGCAGGAAAATGTAAAAAAGGGTTTGTTATTTATAGGCAGGCGCCAGACAGAGAACAAAGTGGCAAAAGGGCATCTCAGTTCTGAAAAATTCAGATCACTCTGTCTAGAAAATAAATGAAAACTCAGCTTCTTTTCAATGTGCCTTCACATCTCTGCCTAAATAAGAGAAGTTGTGATCTTCTACTACTGAAAGTTTTAAGGGAAGTAGGATCTGACTCTTTGGGGGCCAAATCTTCCTGGGGAAGTATAAGAAAACTTACTAAGAAAAATATACAATATCCTAAATCAGATAAAACCTTTTCTTTTCCACTCTTTTCCAAGAAAAAGTGAAAAATAAATGTGGAAGAGACCTTTACTGACCCCCTTTTGAGGGACTGAAAATGCACAGACCAATAGTTATATTTACTTGCTTCAAACGTAAAAGGGATGAGCTTCTTCCCTTGATGAAAATTTTCTGTGTTCTAAGAAATCCTCAGAGCTAAAAGCATACCTCAGTGCTATTTCTCAGACTAGCCAACTTTCCAGACTATGCACTGCAAAGACTGAAATGCAGCCCAGCTCTTTGTTTTAAGGCACTTCAGAAAACATCCAAACGTGCTCGGGGCTTAAATGTGTTTGTTACCTAACACAAAAAAAATCAACAGTAAAACAATGCATGAAAGTCATCATTATCATTATCCTCCACAGTTTGTCTCTAACCACGTGACCTTGAAACCTTTCCTATTCATCCTAGAATTGTCTACACTAAAAGACTTAAAGGTTTTCTATTTCTTCCTCAAAATGCATTATTACATTAAACGTATCTGCAGATGAAGATCTCCATATTTTTCCTTTTCATATTTTCTCCCACTGAACTTCCAGCATCGGGTGACACCTTCCAACAACAGCTGGGCCTCTAAACCTTAAAAGTAAATAATTTCTTTGATGGGAGCAAGTTTTCTAGAAGAGGTAATTGCTTTTGGTTACACCAACTATCATAACTACCTATCACAAGCACCTAGAGCTCTTAAGGTCCCAAAGTAAAACAGGAGAACAGTAATAATGATTTCTTGACCTACAAGATTGGCCTCATATTGACAGACACTGAGAAAGTAGATTCTACCAAGGTTCCAGAAATGCTGAATCTTCTGTAAGAACATTTTTGCCATCTGGATTGGGAAGGTCTCAATGAAGCTAATGAGGTGATCCTGTATAGAGTGGCAGCCTACATGTTCCTAAACTGGTGTCTTGCCATGGTGCAAGGCTAGGACCTATAATTTTCAAGAAAAAACCTGAAAGAAGGGTTTTGGCATAAAACAAGAGAGTAAATCCATCAGATTTTCCATTTTGGATGAAGGACCCCACTGCAGAGAAACTCTCACTGTGCAATTTCCAAGTCATTGCTTCCAAAAGCTGGGAAACCATTTGAGATGTCCTGATGAGACAGAGGACACCGAGGGACCATTAGCCCCTGACACAAAGGATGTACATCAGAAAGAAGTGGGGACAATGACACATAAGATATCTAAATAACTTGCACCACAGCTGTGCCCAACAAAGGGATTTCCTTTTTGGTTTTGTTTGTGTTGCAGATAATCTTTATTTTATTCAAATATACCACATGCCACCAGGCAATGGCTCACCCAAGAAATATGCAGCAGTCACTGCTTACCATTACGGGACATTTTTATGGGAGACACAAACGCATTTGGATGCATGAGGTGATGGATACACTCCACTCAGAAGATTGTCCTGGGCTCTTCCAATCCAATCTCACAGCCATGTGCTGAAAAGCAATCTAAATTCACCCTAGATTGGTACCTCTGCTGTGACAGTCAAGATCTGGAGGTTTATTGCACTGCCTATGGCAAGGCACAGAGCTTTGCTAATGTGTCCGAGCGCTAATCTTGTCCCCATAAAAAACCCACGTCCCCCCGACAGAAACATTTTGACAAGCACCATTTACACAGCACAAATATGTATGATTTTAAGGGCTACCTCTAGGCATTAGATGAGTCAGCTAACATTCTTTTTGGTGGGAACCTAATTATGTTCTATGGCCTCTGTACCAGATATCACAGCCAATCTTCACAGTTACACGTTTTAGATTCTGGGTGCTGGTAAATGTGTCCATCTAGACTTACATATAAAAATCTGCCTGCGAAGCTACTGGGTATAAAATAATACATTGGTTGTTAATCAAGACAATGAAAAGAAGACAAAATTTGTATATAAATTAATTATTGGAAACAGAACAAGGGTAAGGGATATTCTAAGTTTTCTGCATTTTCTAGTCAATACTGTTTACTGGGTGACACAAAAAGCTTGATTCTACACCTGGATATTCATACAGCAGTTGAAGGAGTCACCAGCAGGGACTTCTGATTGCAACAAGAATTCCTCAACCTGTAGGATAGAAAAGACCATTTCAGATCCACACCTTGCCTTCTCCCAGTCTTGTAGTTCTACTAATAATTCCACATTGCCAGACATATTTTACTGTCATGAATGAAGCAAGGCCTAAATGAACCCCCTAATTTGGGCTTCCCCAGGAATTTGTATGTAAACTGGTGGGATACACAAGTGGGAAAACTGGGAAAAAAGGAACAGCAATGATGAGACATCATTAAACACACTGTGTCCTTCAAGGCATGACACTTGACACAAATGCCACTCCTAAAAATTGAATTCTGTCATTTATGAGCAAAAAAGAGTACTCCATTTTTTAAAAAGGTGCTCAGTAGTATTTAACATTTGAAATAGTTTGACTGCAGCAGCATACACAAGACTGGACACACCAACCACCCAAGATGTGGGTGGCACCACTGAAGTGAGGGCAGCTTCGGAAAGCTGAACCTGCCTGTCAAGTTTGACAGTGAGGATTTGAATCCTGGCCAACATGCTCTTTTCTCTCATCAGACAAGTTTCAAGAGTCTCTTTGTATGAATGGTACAGCAGTGCTTTGTTTTCACATCAAATCCATAAAAGGGGGTGAGAGTTGTGGTGTTCGTAGCTTATTTTGAGCTAATTCAAAGGACCCAACAGAAAAGGCTGCAGAGATGAAACAACTTTCCCAGTCATTTTCAACCAGTTGTGAGACCTGGCAATTGATTAAAAACCTAAGCTAAGTATTAGTGACTGACACGGGAAATACAAGAAGGAAACAACTTTAAAAAATTGAAATTTCAGAACATATTAAAAACAAACCCCTTTTTCTTCTACTTCTAAGCTGAAGACCTGGAGGTGACCCTTCAGAACAACATGCTGTACTTACAAAGAAATATCACTTTTTATTTTTATACAAGCCTAAAACAGATCTAAGATTGAATGTCTACAAAGTTGAAAGGAAACATATGGCTGTTTTAAACTGTTATTAGCCTAATTCAACTTTATCATTAGCTCAACTCAGAGGTTAACACATTTCATATTTCAACCTACCCAGACATATCTGATACAGGCATGCTGAACAAATATCATATAAATCACAGAGCCTGACAAGACTTAATAGGAAAAGCTGCTAAATTGACCTATAAATGTAACATATTACAATGCATCAGCTGGTGTTGCCACTTTCTTGGAAACAGTGGAAGAAATTAGGATAGCTGTCTAATACCCTCTTTCAAGTTTTTTACATGACTATGGGTTGAATATTCAAAACTTAAACCCAGGGAAGCAATCCCACAATCAGTGTTTTACATCTGAGTTATACTCCAATAACGTGTTGAAATTTAGAGCAAGACTCCAGCACTTTCCCCTGCCTAATCATCTCTGATCTGTCCGAAGCGACAGTTCACCTCTTTGACAAGTGCATTTACAGTTATTTTAAAATCACTTTTTTGAAACCCAACAGTTCTGCAAATCCAATTTGCTTTGAATCTCATTCCCTCTTTGCTGGGGGAGGCAGAATTTGATATTCACAATCCGTGCTCCTGTAAGGGAGTATTTGCAATTCTTCTGATACATGTTACTGGGTTAATCATATTTTCTTTCTTGAAATGTAAGTATCTTTTGTTCCTACAAGGTAATGAAGGAGAGTTACTCATCTTCATAATTAATCTTGAATTTTAATTAAACCTATTAACTGAACATGTCAAATGTTTGTCACTTTCAAAGCAGAATAAAAATTACACTTAGTAATAAACGTTACTTATGCACAGATTGCCCTGGGTTATATTGCAGCCACAGTATCTATAACAAGATCCTTATGCTATTTTATTAGATATTAATATGATTTATTATAACAATGTATTTTATTCACTCCTCTGTACCACCAGCAGCACAAGGATAAATTGTGTTGTAGAACAGGCTGGTATGTTCTGAACAGTACACCGTGAAATAAATGAGCTGCAACAACATAGACACACTTTCCCTTATCTTCCTGAACTTTGCATAATAAACACAAAATGCACTATTTATGCACCTCCAATTCTGCAACCAGGCTAGTCAAATGAGCAACTCACATGAATAAACATAAGGATAGAAAAAAGCATTTGAAAGATCAGAGAACAAATTAGCAGGGTTGGGATATCCTTCCCCATGTTATCTGAATATCCAATAAAAGTACATGATATCAAGGACACTAGAGATGAGAAACAGACTCTGCTCCAAAAAGCATTCCTAGAATAACAACCTTGTGGCTTTCCATGCTAAGGATCCACACTGCCATGCTCAACACATCCATTCTGCTTTCCCCTAAAACCTGCTGCTTCATGATCAACCCAAGATCTAAAAGGGATCTGGGTTAACCTGTGTTATCATCTTCTTACATGGCATCACCAGTAGCAAATATCTCACCAGTTCCATCAACACCAGTCACGTCACGCATCCCTACAGTTCTTGATGCCTCCAAGTGATTTGCAGCCGAGACATCCAAATTATCTCAAAATACTTACTCTGGGGATAAGAAATCCATTCCTTAACTAAAACAGCACCAAAAGAAAATTGTCAGAGGACAAGAAGAAAAGAGTCAGAGGACAGATCCAAGGTGGAAGAAAATTGTAGATATCAACAATATTTTTCTTGGGAACACAGCAAGAACACCAGCAGCGTTTTTAAAGTGAGATGTCATGATGGATATAGTACAGGTAACTGCATCAAAGGGAACAAAAGAGCATGTTTTCAAGAATCAGCACAGTCCTTTCAGTAAGATTATAAAGCCTCCTGACGGTGATGCACAGGCATTAGCTGGCTGTCTTTGGTGAACTGGCTTCCAAGGTCCTGAGTAATCCAAAGCAGAAAAAACATTTCCAAACAACTCAGCAGATGTAACTACATAAATAGCAGAGCTATGAGCAAGTTTTGAATGGTACCATAAAGCTCCTTTCTAGGTAAAACCAGGTGAAATCAAGTATTTGCTTCCTATTATTATATCTGATAAGAAAACTCCAGCTTAACAAGCAGTCAGCTCTCTGCACACTAATATGTAAGTGTGACAATGTCATTTTAGTTTTCATTATTATTAGTCTATAGGACAGGAGAAGAAAACACATTAACATTGAGATATTTGGCTATTAGAAACTGTGGTTTCATTTGTGATTTGATGTGTTTTGGTAGAAATGCAAGTATGGAAGTGTTTTAATCAAGGTGGGAGATACAAGATAAAAAACTAACTGCTTACACAGTAGGGTTTAGATTGTAGCATAAAGTACCTTGTTTTACCCTGTTAAAACGTAGCACAAGCAACAAACAGGTCTCTTTATCTGGACTCAGAGGTAAATAAACACATGAACAATCTCCTTTACATAATTGTTGTCAGTCAACATCATCCCAGTCTTCTGAAAGGCTGGAATATAGAAACACTAAACAACACCAGAGACACTACCATAATTCACATTCTTAATGCATATAATTCTTGTTCCATTACACAGATATTGATTTACTCTGGATTGTAACAAATATTATGGAAAGCATCTTGACACTGATCAGCTTTGCAAGCTAGTAATCAAAGAGAAAGAACTATAACGACCAAATCTATAAAGATGCATTTTTTGCAATCAGATAATTGCCACAGCAAAGTATGACCATGCCAAATTCATGGAGATAAGGACAACAATAAAACAGATGGATGCTCATATGAAAAACGAAAAAATCCAGCTAGACCCCTTCCTTTACTTGTGAACAAAGTGCTAAAGCCAATGTGGCCATATGGAAGCACTTTGAATGATTTGAAATTTCAATGACAGACATAACTTGCAGAATTACAATCATACGCATAACTAGCCCTTGGAAAGCCACTGAAATAGTAGAATTAGAAAAAAAATATGCAAGCATTGTCTCATATCTGAGACAACAATAAATAAAAAGAGAAGAAAAAGAATGGTGTTTAAAACCAGATGAACATGTACGTGGACTGAAATAACAACCTTTGACCAAAGGGAGAATCAACCTTACACTGGCAAAAGTGAGATTTCCTCTGCATTTTCAAAAGCACTGTGAACTCTATGTTTCAGGCTCCAATTAGTGGAAATGACAGAGGACAGACCTGCACTAGTTATGGCAAAACGTGGTGAAGGAACTCCCAACAGGAGACACTGCTGGAGACCAAGGGAGGTGGGAGGGAGAGGAGGAAACCACATATCTCCTGCCAGATGCTTTGGGTAGACTTGCTTGCTTGCTCCAAGTGATAGTCACACATCCTCAGTTGACTGCAGAGGCACATTACACATCTATTTGTATGGATCTCAAAATGATCAACTTACATCTTTACATAAACACTTTGCCTCCTTTTCCCCAAACATTTCCAAAAGTTCCTCTAGGAGGTTGCGTGAGCTGGTCAGGAGGCTCCGTAAATCAGTTTTGCTCAGTTATTTAATCAAGCTGACCGTGGTCTTCTGTGACCCCTCCCCCAGCACATGCATAATTTCATAAATCATAGAATGGTTTGGGTTGGGTTGGAGGGACCTTAAAGATCATTGAGTTCCAACCCCCTTCTATGAGCAGGGACACCTTCCGCTAGACCAGGTTTCTCAGAGCTCCATCCAATCTGCCCTTGAACATGCCCAGGGGGCAGCCACAGCTTCTCTGGGCAACCTGTGCCAGGGCCTTGCCATGCTCACAGGAAATAATTTCTTCCTAATATTCAATCTAAACCTACCCTCTTTCAGTTTGAAGCCATTCCCCCTTCTCCTGTAACTCCATGCCCTTGTCAAAAGTCCCTCTCCAGCTCTCTTGGAGCCCCTTTAGGTACTGGAAGATGTTTCAAGGTCTCCTTGGAGCCTTCTCTTCTCCAGGCTGAACATCCCCAACTCTCTCTGTCTGTCCTCAGAGGAGAGGTGCTCCAGCCCTCTGACCATCTTCACGGCCTCCTCTGGACCTGCTACAGCAGTAGCATCCTATAGTGGGAGTTATCCCTGCCCACAGCAGGGGGATTGGAACAATATGACCTTTAAGGTCCCTTCCAACCCAAAGCATTCTATGACAATTCTCTGATTAAAAAAAAAGGCTATAAAATGGGTTACATCTTTGTTGCAGACATTAGACAATCAACATGCTGCAATTGTTGCAACTCTTTGCAGTTGATAGGTTTAATTGGCCATTGTCTGATACACAACCAAAACTATTTTAATCATCTGTCTTAAATAATTATTTACAAAACAAAAAAAAGAACTCTGACCACAGAAAAAACCCCAAACAAACAAGGTACAAGTAACATTTATTCTCAAAGCAACTCCAGAGTTGGTGAAGGCAAACCCCTCACCTCTTGCAAGAAGAATGATTTCTATAAGCCAAGGACAATAGTTTAAAGATGGAAATAAATCACAGCAACTTCCCAAGGCTTGCTCTGTGTGTCCAAATATAGACTGCCTTGAAATTTGTCATGATACTTTATGGTCACAGAACTGATTTAGGAAATTCAGACCAGTATGTCTGGAGACGTTCAGAGAAAAGCAGATAAAGAGATAAAATCTAGAGACAAAAAGGAAGAAATGATTTGCAGATCTCTGAGCATAGGAAGTTACTAACTGAAATACATGCAATTACATTAAAATAATTCATATTTTAGTAAAAGTATACAAACTAAAAAGATTAGATGACTGTAGTCCCTCACTTAAGATACAAATTCAGAGCAGTGTAAAACTTCCAGGAACAGATGTTTCCCCACATGTCCAGACAAGCCAATCTGTGAAGAAGCACATCTGTTTCTGGTGGACTGATACAAAGGATGTAAAGAAGATGTTAAGATTGCCCAGTCTTATATAAATGCATAACTATATTGCTTCACTTCTTTCCCCCCCTCCTCTTAAATATTCATTCAGAATAAGCAAGCAAACACTTTGTAGCCTAAAAGATGTTTGTTTCATTTTTCTCCTACAGAAGACACTGAGCAAGGATGCTACAATGATGATTCACTTCAAGAGAAGCAGATGGATGTTTTTGGTCTGATGATCTGATGTTGTACCACATACCAATGCTGATTAACTATTACTACTTAGCATATGAAAAGACAAAGTCCAGAAGCGCAGCCCATTCATTACTTTGCTAGTTCACATGTATTTTAAATAAATATTTAAAAATGCTGCATCCTACCGGTGATGGATACAAAAAAGTGATCATCAACTTACAGGCCTAATTATGTTTAATCTTCTGTAAGTGAGATGAGGGGTAGGATTAAAGAAAACATTTTTCCTTCATTCACCCAACCATTCAGAAGGAATGTAACACCAAAAGAAAGCTGCCCCTTACTGATGCACCTTGTGAAACAACAGATAATATATATATATACACATATATGTATCAAAAATTATCCTAAAAACTGTTTGTCCTCTCCCATTTCTTTGTCCTCCACAGTGAAACTTTTCTGTTCTACAAGAACATAGAATCATAGAATGGTTTGGGCTGGAAGGAACCTTAAAGGTCTCCCTGTTCCAAGAAGTTGCCGGAGGGGTAAACATCTATCTGTTATGATATAACGATATCATAACATATCCACAGAATTACACATGTAGTTTACATCTCATCTCATGTAGGGTGCAGACCAAAGATGTACAAACGTGGAGCTGGTTCTCTGGCCATGTCAGTCTGAATTTCTGCAGTGTGAACATGAATTCCACTGGTTGGTATGAAACAGTACAAGTGTGTACCTGTATACTCACAGACTTCTCCTTCTGGCAACGAAGGTGCAGATGAGAGAGAAGGGTGAATTTTATGTAATGCAGTAATAAAAAAAAAAGCCTTTATCTGAGCATATGATCAGATGAGTTATATTCCTCCTGAAGGTCTTAACCCTGAAAGATTAAAAAGTGTAAAATGTGCATATATTTCTTTGGGAGGTAGAAAGAAGAAAAAGTGGTAGAGGTGGAGGAATCAATACACACTTTGCTGTAGGTGTAAATTAATGTACTGCCTCACTTTCAGTTCAACCCATTCCACCCAGACAAGCCTACATACATTTTGAGCTTCACTTGGTACAGGGGACAAAAAGGGCCATATGTTGTTACCATGATCCTTTGAAGGGAACAAGGGGAAAGCCACTTTCAGAAAATCACAGAAACACAGAATGGTTAAGAAAGATAAGAAGATATTAAGCCATCAGAGAGCATCCAAAGGAGGACAATGAAGATGGTGAAGGGCCTTGAGGGGAAGCCGTGTGAGGAGCCGCTGAGGGTATTTGGTCTGTTCAGCCTGGAGGAGACTGAGGGGAAACCTCATTGCAGTTACAACTTCCTCCTGAGGGGAAGAGGAAGAGCAGGCACTGATCTCCTCTCTGTGGTGACCAGTGACAGGACCCAAGGGAATGGCCTGAAGTTGTGCCAGGGGAGGTGTAGGTTGGATATTAGGAAAAGGTTCTTCACCCAGAGGGTGGTCAGGCACTGAACAGGCTCCCCAGGGCAGTGGTCACAGCACCAAGGCTGACAGAGTTCAAGGAGCGTTTGGATGACACTCTCAGGCACATGGTGTGACTCTCAGGGATGGTCCTGTGCAGGGCCAGGAGTTGGACTCAATGATCCTTGAGGGTCCCTTCCAACTCAGGATATTCTGTGATTCTGTGAAATCTGTGCCTTGTGGTTCACGAGCCTGAAACAACGCAGCTTCCATAGACCTCTTGAAAATAAAGGATGAGCCATGAAGGGCCAAGTGTTCCCTACTCTTTTTGTGGTCCTTACATCAATGGCATTTTGCATACTTAAATGCTTGCATACCAAGCTGATGTGGGGAGGAGAAGCACCTTCTGAATATGACTCAGCACTGACTTTCCAGGGAAAGGTGTTCTGACATTCTATAGCAATGACAGGTATATGAAGCATAGGCACAGAGGTATTCACATCATACATGAAGAAAAAAAAGGAAGCATCTAGAAAAAGATTAAATGAATAGATTAGACAGACAGCAGGAGTCTATTTTTAACGTCCTAATAATAACCACCTATGAGAAAACAAAATAATAGTGCTTTGGGAGATCAGCCCTAATATCAGCTGCCCAGTGTGCTCCTGAGCTTTAGGGACACAGAAAACATGGAATGAGAATTTAAAAGCCATTTTAGTAATAGTTTTATGCACTTTAAGTTCTTGCTTTCTTGATACAATATTAACTGTCCATTGACAACATAATTCTGCTGCCATACTTTCCCTATTAGAAAGCATTTGCTTGGTATTTTTTAACTGAAAACCCTGAGAAACTTCCAGGACTACATCCACCTGACTTGGGATGAGTTTGCAATGCACAGAGATGTGGTAGTTTACATTATAAGGAGACAACGTCAAAATAAGAGATGTAATCACTAAGCACACAGAAGTTACTCCTTCCCATGGAGCAGTGTTATGGATGTTATCCCATTGCAAGTATGATTTAACACATATATTCTACTACTTGTAGAGCCCGCAGAGTCTAAAGAAGGGCAAAATAAAAGATTAAAATTAAAAAAAAGTCTTTCCACCCTAAATGCCAAAATCTGAACTCCTGTTTCTGCTCTTTGGAGACGAGCAGTAGTATTTCTGGTTTTGCAGAAGCAGCTTAGAAACGTGTGAAATACAAGACATGACTGGACAACATCCATGCAGCTCCATGCTGTATTTCAGTCTGCTGCCTTTTCCATGCAGAACAGAAGGGCTCTCGCAGAGCTTAAGGGCAGGTGATCAATGCCAGGCACAGTGCAAACCTCTCCCATCCCGTGACACAAGCTGAACAAATAATGAGCAGGACTGCAGCCCGAGCACTGAGCGGGGAGTGCTGCGTGAAGCTCTCTCCTCCTCTTCCAAATGGATTAATTTTTAAAGATAACTTGCTTTTCTTTTCCAGCAGAGAAAGAGTGGGGACAGACTTCCAAAAATAGGCTAGCCTGTCACAACTGCTAACTGTCACACAGTGCCAAGATTGGAGCTGATCTCTTGGGGAGGTGGCTGAGAACAGAGGGGAGTAAGGAAGTAAAGAGAAAGAGTAATTTCTCTTTCCACAGCCCAGCCAGAAAGAAAATGAATAGGCAACCTGCAATCAATCACAAATAACACATAAGCCAAAAATCAGTCATTCTGAGTAAAAATACATAAACGTATCAGTTTACCAGCAGTTATTAGCACAAGTGCTATATTCTACAGCATCAAAAATGATGCCCAAATGTACTCTCTTGTCCAAGGTCTCACCGGGACAAATGCAAGATTATTGTCCATTTAAACAAATTGACCCAGCAAATTAAACCAAAATGCTCTCTTTAAATTCAATTTTCAAAATGCTGTCCTGAAAAGGCTCCTGTCCATAGTGGCCTCTGCAGTACATAGACACTGAAGTCACAAGATGGCTAAGAAAAATTATGTTTAGACGTTTGTGAGATGAGGTTCCATTCAGAGTACACAAATTGAAAGCTTATTTAGGAAAGAAAAGTAATAAATAGACTCTCTTAAATCCAACCAAAATTTGCTCAGTGCTAAATATTTTAAGTTAAAAGAGAAGGCAGGAAAAAAACTACAACAGCATCATTATTAAATGGATGAGAACATAATCTCATTCAACAGTGATCTTAGCTCTGTGCACTCATTTTATTAAGAGGTCTGAAGCGGAATATTTAAAACCAGAAATCATATTAAGAAAGTCTTTATCATCCTTGCTGGCATTTTTCCTTCTCACTGCATGAAGGAAATGTATTTTGTCTGTATAATCTTTGCCAATAAGGGACTAATTTTTTTTCATTGCCTGCCTTAGTCACATGTTGTTGTGGAACATTAAATATGCACTTAGTTAAGCTGCAACACCAGGTGTTTTCAGCTGCATCTGTGTAAGATGTTAATCTCAGCATCAGGACAGAAAAAAAAAAGGAAAACATAAAATTGGTTATCATCACTAATTCATGAATTTAATTTCCCCTTTTAGGTCTAAAACGCAGCCCACTTGTCCACAGACAACAATAGACTTTTGTTGTGTGGAGTCATGAAACACTGATTTAATAAGATTGAGATACTGACTGACAAAGATTATTTGATTTTTTTGAACCATGACCATACCCAGAGGCCCCACTACTGCCATACCATGATTTTAGGGGCTGGGTACAAACAGTGCCAGTGTGGGCTCTGCCTAATGGCCATGTCCTCCCCTTCCTTCAATGAACTTACTTCTTTATTTATACTTCTGTATAGCACTATCATGGAATAGAACAAGCATGGTAGCTAAATTTTATTATTATAATATTTCTTGAATCCAATATAAAGCACTGTTTTGCTCCAGACATGAATGTGCAGTACAAATACCATTTATTATCACTTTCCATGGATAAATACTCCAGTGGTGCTCCAGTGTTGCACACTAACAGGAGGCAGCTCCCATGTCCAGAGTCCAGGAAGGGCCAAGAGAGCAACAACTTCAATTCCTCCTCCTCAACAGCAAGTTCTTCCACTAAATGTCTATGATAACCCAATAAAACGAGGTTGATTTGATAGGGAACAGAGATGAGTAAGGACTGTGATAATGGACTCCAGCATTATAGTCGTCATAGATAAGTGAGGGATCTATCACAGGTGTATCACAGCTTTTTCCTCCCCTCCAAACTTCAATTATCCAAATAAAAACCTACTTAAAGGAATAACAACCAGTGACAATTTTTTTGTTAATGTCAGATATAAAAGCAAATTAATTCCAGTAAACCACTCCTGAGCTGAGAGTCTGAAAACCAGTGCATGAGAAATACAACACACCTTTTCAACAAGCCCTCGCCGGGGGCCCTTTATCCTCACATGGTGAGTGTTTATGAGAGCTTTTACGAGAGCTTTCGTAGGGCTCATCCCTATCATAACAGATACAGAGATTACTGTCGGAGAGAGTGCACTAATAGCACACATGGCAACTTGCTGCAAGCCAAAACACCGTGGCAAAATATCACACACATCACAAAACAGCTGAGATATGAACAAAATAAGAGTCTCCTCTGGGTACAGCAGAAGAAATTCATCTGCAAAGAGAAGATGACTTGAGTCCTCAGGCAGTTATTTTGTTATCTAAAAGTGGCTTTCAAAGTCAGACAATTTGCCTCAAAACCCCAGAAAAAGAAGTGTTTAGATGGCTGCATGTAGGTATGTTGCAACAATTTTTGGATACTAACTCTCTTCTAATACAAGTAGCTTGGGGAGAACCAACACATTATACGTATATCACTAGATGTTTCATCCCCTCCTAATGAAAAATTAGACCTAACTTGAATCTTGTTTTTATATTAAGGACACCCCTGAAATATCAGTGGGGTAATAGAAAGGAGGGGGAAAAAAGCTGAACATCTCTAATAAAGAAGTTTTAAAAGACCATACCTGTAAAGCAACCGATTCTGCAGAAAATGGGGCATTTAGAAACAATTAATGCAATTTCTTCCCTGATCTGAATCTCCTTAAAGGTACTTGTTTCAGGCAGATGGCAAAATAAAAATACCAAATGTACAACATGGCCACTTTCTAACTTATCTCCTGAAAGACCTTGGCAGCCTCCAAAATTGGCACATCCCATGACTCCAGCTCAGGGACTGATCCTCACTAAGAATGTCCATTTTATACAGTAATACTAATGAAGGAGCCAGAGCCAAGAAAAAAGCTTCTTCATGCTGGGGGGGAAACAACCTCTCCATTCCATATTTTTGGGTGGAAAGGCAGGATGGGAAAGACAACTCTGGGGGACACACAGAAAATACTCTTCTACTTATTTTCTCAAGTCAAATCTAAAGGCCTGCCAATTTGCTTGGACATCAACATGCATTTACCAAAGTAAAACACTGATTCATTGCCCTCACTGGAACACAGTGATAGTTAATACTATTTGCCAATTATCTGTTCCTACCTTTCCATTACTGAGATAGCAATTCATGTGTCACAAAGGGGTTTTGAATGTGTGACAAAGAGTTTTGGCTACTGAAAGACAGTGCTGCACAATTTACAAAACCAGAAAGTTATTTCAAGACAAAATTGCCATGAAACACTGTCATTTCAATAATGAATGGCTATGCTTGCTTGCTTGATTTCTTTCTCCTAAAATAATTTTTCTTGCTTTCTGTCAGTTGGCAACAAATACATCTTAACATTTGCATTTCGAGCAAGAAGACAAACCCAGACAGTTGCTCCAAAAGGACTGGAAAATGTACTGTAAACTTTCATGTATACAAAGCTACCAAAGCCATTCAAACTTAGGCAGGGAACTCATCAGCAGTTTGTCAGAAGTTCAGAAGGAACGCCAACTTTGCTCAGAGGATTTGGAAATTGCTCTTCTCTCCCATCTGAAAATGCTGCTCAGGCTCATCCCAGCCTGTAATGTCCATTCAAACACTCAGATCAAAAGGGGGCACCTCATCCTGCTCACTCCCCATAATCACAGCAAGAAATGTCCTTTGCATAATTAATGAGCAAACAGCTCACACAGGTCTCAGGTTTGTTGTTGTTGGGTTAGGATTGTTTTGGTAGTGGTGTTTTATCCCCAGGTGTTTTATCATTGTGGAAACCACAGGTCAAGAAAAAAATGCCCATCCAAGAATCATCAGATAGGTTCAACTATCATTATTATTCAGTAAAAAACTAAAAACGGGCTCAAATGCTGCCAGAGTTCCTGTTTGCAAAGACCTAAAATCTGTCTGTCACTTAAGCAAAAGAAAGATGTGGAAAGAAACCCCATTTCAATTGCTTATACTGTTACAGAGACTGGGTAAATTTCCAGCAACAGCTCTTAGCCCTATTAGTAAGAACACAAAACCAGAGCATATGTTTGGGCAGAAGGGAAAAAAAAATAACACCCCCTTCCAGGTTTTGTACAAATGTTTGGCTATGAGATGCCTATGAAGCCAACTGGTCAAGCATTTTGTCTGATAATTTAACTTCGCTGTCTCATGGACTCAAAGCATCTCCTTTAGAATCTGTCTCAGTTGACTTCCTTGTGTACCCAGGGCACTGTCAGAGAGGTCCCAGGTTAAAAGGTTGCAGCTGTGGCATGTTCTGCTTCCCCCTCAAATGCAAAGGAGCACAGAGCAAGTCTTCCTAACCATAAAAATCTACCCCAAAGGCAGCTTCACCACCCCTTTGTTGCAACATCTTACCAAGTTAACAATAAAAGAAAACACAGTATACAGACAACACTGCTCAGGAATACTCTCGGATTTTTAGACTCTAAGATGATAGATATTATTAAACATAGTTGGTTCATGGTTCATGGGTGAATTGTTACCACCACATCAGAGATCACCATATATAATTTACTGTACGTACTGGCATTTAAATAATGATATGTGATAAATAATGAATGTAAGGCATAGGACGAGAAATCCAACTGGGAAGTGGACATGTGAGTTATATCACTTCAAATACACACACACACACATACGTCTATAAATGCTTATACAGAGACAATAGAGATCTCCACACACATTTCCACTCCTGACTCTCAGCTCAGATGCTGCTGTGTTTGGGTTGGATGCTTTTTAAAACTGTGTCATTTTATCTTTGTCTCTAAGACATCAACCTTGGGAAAAGAGAGAAAATATTCAGAGTTTAATTATTTTTTTTATCTCTTCCTGAGCAGTCAGCAATCCCTCAGTGAATGATTTTCACTGCATTCAAACAGGCAAAATAAATCCACCATGGGCTAACTTCTAAGACCCTCCTACCCACAAATCAATCCTAACTGTTGCCCACTTCCAAACACAAAAGAGTACTAAACAGCAAACCCACAGACTTTCAGGTTAAGCTGAAATAACAGAGAAGCAACATTCAAAACTATTTTAACACATGGGGAACATTAAAACCATAGAAGAAAGCCACAAGACACAGAGACACCTGCTGAAAAATGTTTCACTGAGAAGACTAGCACAAAGAAAACCAAGGAAAACCAGGTGTGAGAAAACAGAGAGTTCTTATCCACGTTATTTAAACAGGCACAATATTTTTGTTATATATGAATATATATTAAGACTGCTGAACTTGTACACGCAGAGGGGGTGAGATGTCCTCCAGAGACTATCATCTTTTGAACTAAAATTATTCTATGGAAAGGAAGAAAGCACATTACAGGATGAAGTGAGGGTGGTAAATTCCTGTGGAGAAAACATCTTCCTTGGTACCTGAATAATTTACAGCAGTATGATGCAATGGTCACTCCAGGTAAAATTCTGCTATACTCAAAGATTCTACAAATTCAAAAGTTTTCATCATTTCATATACTGAGCTTTCAGAATTAAAAAAGCCTTCACAGTAGCATATCAAATGGATTATTTTAATGGTCTTTCAAACACAATGCCAGGCAGAGACTTCAGTTACATTGCTTTGAGGGGAGAAAGTGAATTTAGAGGCAGCTATTTATTTCTTCCTTATACTCAACTTTATTCCAAAATATAACACTAATTCTAAGGGATTATAAATTCAAAATTTAACACTAATGCCTATTTTTGGGGTCTCTAATGAAGGAATTAAACCACAAATCTGTGTGCAGCCTCATAAAATTGCCCTTTGCATCTGTGTCTGTAAAGATGCTCTAATTCAGAATGGCTTTTGGCTACATTTTTTCTCAAAATCTAAAATAAATACCAAGAGAAGCTGACAAGATTCAGAACAATCCTCCCTGAGCTCAAGAGACAAAGATAATACCCCCAAACAACAGTTATTAAAGAAAAGAGGCAGAAAGCAGTCCTGTCATTAAAATCTGGTGGAACAAAGCCATCTCACAGACAGCTACAGCACCCAGGAGATGACAAAGGTGTGTATAAAACCTCACACAATTCCCAGCATCTCAAACTTCCCAAAACCTAGCAGGAAATATACCAAAGCTAGGCAATAAACCCTGACTTAGGATACAAAATGTGGTCCATCTTTGTGTGGGGGTATATCTATACGTGCACACCCCATACAGTTTAGGCAAAAAATCCTCCCAATTTCTGTCATGTGCTCCACAACCATTGCTCATTTTCACAATATCTGCTCCCTTATGACTTGTTGCATTTTTTTATTCCTGTGAAATAAACTCATGGACAATGACAGTGCAGATCTGAAAACCCAGCTAATGAGAAATACTGGTAGGAGTTCAGCCTGAAATCAAACTGTTCCTTTTTGAGATGCTCTGTACACAGGTGCCACTCAGCAGTTTTCAGCACTTGCTGTATCAATGTATCAGGGCCTATTTTAGCTTAAAATAAATGGCTGCAGACTCCCAAACCAACAACTCCAGCACAGCCTGGCAAACCTGGAAGACTTCAGGGATCATGTTCTCGTCTTAAAATCCTAATCTCCTCATCCTAATGTTAGGATTACTCCTAATACTAATTGGTAAAGCAAATTTGAAACATTCAACCAAACTCAGCTAGGAGTTTATCAGGATCTTTAGCCAAGTTACAAAAATCTCTTCCTTGGATTATTCTGTGTGTATTCAGACTACTATGCACACTGTGGATAAGGATGGCTTCAAAGTCAGCAACAGAAAGACCCATCTCTCATGCATCTCACTCCTCTGAAGAGTCATGGCATTTTTTTCTTCAGGTTCATAAAACCTCTGGTCCTACTGGCCTCAGAAGAATAACTTAGGCACAGACATTAAATGTGCCCTTTGGTACCTTGTAAGAATACAGTGATCAGAACCTTGCAGTATGTTGGCTCTTCCCAAGGTAATTTATTTTCCCCATTTTGTCACCCAGAAAGTCAATCACTGAATGTAATGATTTTCCTCTCAGGATCTGGACTTATTTTTAAAACATGATTAATGGGACTTAATGTAGTAGCAGCTCTTACACTTGACAGAAAATAAAAATTCAACCGAACACACTCTACTTTTAAAAATGCATAAGGGTAACTAGAGCAAAAACAAAGCAGTTATGTTCTACAATGCCATCTCAGGTCTGCTCCCAGAAAGCATTAGCAAACTAAGATATATTTAGTAAAAATTAAGATGGCACTATATGTCTGATTTATTCAAAAACCTCATAGGAACTGGGAAAAAAAAAAAAGACTTTTTCTTTCATCCCTGCTTTTGTGCTTCCTGAAATGTTGGCAACCATGGCTACCAGACGTCAGTGCGCTCTCATTTTCATCACCATGAACTACCAAAATGTAATTCACTCCCATTAAACTTTCCTTTTTTTTTTTTTTTTTTTTTGAAGAAGAAGCTTCACATAGTTCAGCATCAGCTGCAATAATGGAAAGGTGCTCCCACATATCCTACCCACTAACCTGCAGGGAAGATTAAACTCAGGAGTTACACTGGTAAAAAACCATAGAAACCTAGAACCTCAGAATATCCTGAGTTGGAAGGGACCCACAAGGATCATTGAGTCCAACTCCTGGCCCTGCACAGGACCATCCCTGAGAGTCACACCATGTGCCTGAGAGTATTTGCCAAATGCTCCTTGAGCTCTGTCAGCCTTGATGCTGTAACCACTGCCCTGGGGAGCCTGTTCAGTGCCTGACCACCCTCTGGGTGAAGAACCCTTTCCTAATATCCAACCTACACTTCCCCTGGCACAGCTTCAGGCCATTTCCTTGGGTCCTGTCACCAGAGAGGAGATCAGTGCCAGCTCTTCCTCTTCCCCTTGTGAGGAAGCTTCAGATGGAAACTGGACAGAATCAGTTCTAAACAAGCTTAGGACACCGGTCTTAAGTAACACCTGGAACAACACAATCCATGAAAAGAACGATGAAGCCCCTTTTCCTCAGCCCTCTTAATTTGGAGACAAGGAAATAATTAAACAAAAAATGTAACCCCAGGGAGATATGAACAGTGGTTGTAAACGCTGGGAGGCTAAGGTTGGTCACCTTCAAACACAGCCTGGTTTTCTCATTCCAGGCCAGAGCAGCATCTGTGGTATAACAGGCTGCCTGTCTCCTCTCCTCCCAGAATGTGTTTGCAGCAGCTTAATTATCAAGTCACAAATAAACATATTCAGCTTGGTGCATACATTCAATTACAGATAATGAGCTCTAGACAAAAGCTATTGAACTATAACTGATATTCTGGTACACAACAAACCAAGATTAAATGATACAGACTAAGGACAAGAAAAGAAATTTTTACTCCTCCCTTGAAAAGCATGCAGAGGAAGGAGATTTTTCTGGGGAGAATCTGACAAAGAGGTAATTGTCAATACCCATTATTTTCTCTAGTCTCATACATTTTTCATAATGTTCCAGTGAAAGTTCAAGTGGTACTCAAAATTTTTCACTCTGACTGTTGTTGTTTAAATGAGATGTTTACAAATAAAAGCTTACAGTGTTTGCTAAAAGTCAAAGTTTATAGTACCACCAGGATGCACCATAATATGCTACATGACTGCAAATGAAAGCTAAGACAAAGTGAAGCCTGAAGACAAATTTTGGCAACTTCATTTACAAATCTGTAGTGATACACCAAAAAAACTCCAAATATTAGAAAGTCAGGAAATTCATACTTACAGTGTACCTTAAAGGAAATGAAAACTTCAAGAGTACAGACAGGGAGAAATGAAGTCAGTGGAAAACTCTGACGTCTGTCTAATGCGTCAGACACAGTCAGGAGCTGCACAGATTAATTTTCTCCAGCTTCAAGACAATTTACAAACAGCACATGTAGTTCTTTGAACACACTATGACTATGAATGGTTATGAAAATGTTCTGCTCTCTAAGTTTTATGACATATGGGAATGTTCTTTAGATTATCCTTTTTCCTTATAAACTGAGTTTTCATTTGCAATGGCGTAAGGATTGGAGGATTCTGCATGCAAACCTTATCAGAAAGAGTTTCTTTATGTATTCAAAAAGGGGCTGTTGTACTGTTCCATCTGGAAGGTTTGCTGTAATCCTTCATCCTGGATTTAGTTTATTCAGATTCTAAATATAAAATAAACTGGAAATGCCAACAATTGCTTCTGCTCGGTATCTGTCCAGTGGTTGCAAGTTCATCGTAATTTTTTATTTTGGTCAAGTCAGTTCAGACTGTGCTCTCCTGATAGCACAAAATTAAAATCTCAAGTGCTGCCTCCTACTCCCAGCATAGCAAAACCAGGACACAGACAAGCAGAATGATTACAGATCACAGAGGGCTTTTGCAAGAGGTATTTCACTTTGTTACCATTGCTAGAGAAAATTGATTTCTCTAAGCACAACCTGTGGCAAGCTTTCACGTGACTGCAGCTATGACCTTACAAGCATCCCAGTCAGTCCCTGCTTACCCAGGGGGAGCAGGTGACACTGAACCGTGGACAGGATTCAGCTTCCAAAGTTTACTTCTTCCAAGTCAACAGGTTGCTGAGAACTTGCTACAGCAAGAACGGGCAGCTTTTCCTCCTTTTTGGGATAAGTGCAAATTACTGCGATCCACCAACAGCCCAGGAAAGTTGACCTAACACAGAATAACATTTTCCCGTAGTCCTGGAGCACGTAACCCTGACAGAACCCAGCTGCTTTCTCATAAGTATAACTCAGCTGTCAGATAGCCACAGTCTTGAAAAATCTGCTCTGTGAAAATACCCGCCCTAATAACCAATCCTCACTGTGTTCCATATACAACCTTTCTGCATCTGCTCCTGCAGCCATCACACTCTGCTCCCAGGGCACTGAGGCCAGGTCACTTTCTTCCCCATCCTAATGTTCCAGCTGATGACTGGAGCTGTATCTGGAAGTGGTCACAAGCCTGGCAGAGCTCCAGGAGTGTCTGAACGATGCTTTTAGTCAAGTCACATGGTTCGGTTTCAGGTACCTCTGCAAGGAGCAGGAGCTGGACTCGATGATCCTACTGGGTTCCTTCCAACTTGAGATATTCCATGATTTTACCATTCCATATAACCCTTCTTCTGTTATGCAACCTCTAAAACTGTCATCTGACTGCTGTCATCCAGATCTTATTGTAGGGATGAATTTTCCTTGGAAGATACAGTCTGAATGGTTATACAGACTGGAAAAATGGCTAGAGAGCAAAATCAGGTGAACAGAAAGTAAGAGTTTTGTGTGAAAGAGAGTTGAATTTGCTTCATGTTACTGTACTAGCCATTGGTCACTGCATGGCAGTACCCCATGTGTCAGACTTTCTAATGAGGTGGGAGCCAAGTCATCTTTTCCAAGGATGAGCTTTGGATTTATTTTTTCCATTTTTTTGCAGCATAGGGCATTACTTGATAGGGTATGAGTCTGAGGAGACTTTTAACACCCAGCTAAGACAAGTGACACTGTTGGCAACAGACTCTCTCTGAATGGGAGATGGGACTGGATGACGACCATGGGGCTACTAAAGTGTCTACAACTCTGTGGAAGCTTAAATTATATGAACACTCCAACATTTTCAAAAATATCCAAAATCAATATAAATAAAATAAATATTTTGCCAGAAAAAAACTTCTTCCAGCCTCAGACAAAAGGTTGTTCTAAACAGAACATGTAATATTGAAGGTCAGGAGGACAAAGCAATCAGTAAAACCACAGTGGAGATTAACCAAATAGGTCCTTTGGCTGTATTGTTACTGGTACCCAAAATACTTTCTTTCCTACATTGATTCCTAATCTTATCAGAAGGTTGATTTAAATTCATCCTTTTGGTCAGCAACCTGTTTTACAGATTGAGTTAGCTGTCATGTCTCCACCTCTCTACAGTATATTTCTGAAAATGATTTTCTACTTATGGCCCTCCTGTTAGCATAGTGCAAAAAAACAAGGAAAAGAAAGAAAACAAAACCGAAAAACAAACTACAAACTTGCTTCTCTTAATAATGTGCAAGCACATAAAAGAAAAATCAATACCTAATAGCACCATTGTCCCATTATAATTGACATGTTCTTTTAAATAAATGGTTATTATGGCACAATTTTAAGAACATTGGTGCCTTTAACAGTCTCTGTTCCCAACAAGGCTGCATAGCTTTTTACTTCCTCAATTCTTTCATGTAATGAAAATAAGACAGAAAAGCAATATATCTGCTCAATAAAATTACAGGGTATATTCCATTAATTCACCCAAAAAGCAAGAGACAGATGAGCACATAAAAGCTCTGAAATATTAAGGCATTTCCTGTAGCAGGCAGCGATGAACAAAAACTGCAAAGATACTTCTTAAAATTATTTTTCTTGAACTTAAATCCAGTAGTCACCAATGAACCAAGGCACAAGAATGACCAAAAGTCTTACCCTAGTCCCACCAATTATCTCTATTTTATTTATACACTGTGCTTATTTGTGCATTGCTTTCAACATGCAGAAGACGAAGAAGTGGAAATCAAAGAAGCCAGACATGGTAAGAACCATGGCAAACCAAGATGGCATTTATTCTGCTACGAATAATACTCAATGATGAACAGAGACAAGGAGTGCCAAAGTACCACATCTCTGTCAAGAAACGAATTTTCATCTCCTGGTCACTGTCACATTTTCAGGATCTAATTTTAGAAAAGATTTTGTGTCATATTTGTAAAAAGCTCGAGAAAAATCATATGCAGCGTATTTCAGAGTGAATTCCTAGCAGTAACATTACCATTTAACTAAAAACAATTCACAAAACTAAGTCTTTTGCTACTAGAACATGGCAATGTCTGATGCAAACACTCTTAGGATGAATCAAATTTATAAATGAACTTCAAAACCTCTGAAGCTCTGTGGAACAAAGAGCAAAACTGAAACACAAATCTGAGGGACAAGGCACACAAACTGAAGTGAGGTGCAACAAAATAGAGTTTGGTGTAGGATTTGCATGAATTTACAGTCTGGTCAACAGCGGTTTAGGAAAGGGAAAGAACCCTTTTAATCTCAATTTAAGCGAAACAGTCCTGATGAGGAACCTACATGAACTTAAATGTGAGCCAAAAAGTGTTACAATATATGTAAGAGGCCACATAAGGGGAAGAAAGGAGGCAATCTGCTGAAAAGCTGAAAAAACTACAGCAAAGCAGAGAATGTAGAGCTTGATTTGGGAGGTGAGAACTGCGCAGAGTTTTGAAAGTGCAGCCAAAGCTCTTGTTATCCGATCAAATGATGAACCAGGGTCCATCATTTGAAGTGTGAAGTGTGTGATACATTCAAACACGAGTGAGGACATTCACTACAATGACTTCAGTTCATATGGTACAGAAGGGCGTCAAAGGTGGCCAAAGAGTGTCAGGGGGGTCAGTTAATAGCATTTATGAGCAGCTGAAGGACACTACCATGAATCTCTCCAACAATCTGAATTCTCTAATGTGTTTTGCATCCTGCATCCAACGGCTGGGCAATACACTGGTTGAAATAGCACTGGGTGAAACAACACACAGTGGTATCTTTACATAAAAACAAGGGTCAACATCAAAATGCAAGTGTGAAAGAAGCTAATCCTTGAGCTGGATTTGGGGGTGCTGGCACTGCTGTGTGGACTAAGTGTGTCCTGTACTGCTCATACCCATGAAGGGAGGAATTCAGACTGCCCAGCTACTGCACCCACAGCTTCTGTCATTAATATATGCTAAAGTCAAATTCTTAAATAAGGAACCTTAAATGCATTTCCTGCCTTTTCTCTAAGAGTTACATGAGTCTAGAAGAGATACAGCAAGTAAAATACAATAAAATCATACCCATAGCATATTAAAATAACTGTCATCAACTGATGATTTTAGCATGCACATTTTAAAATAAAAATATTATTTTAAAATATTTTAAAATAATAAAACTGTTCTGACTCAGAACAGTTCTGTTGCTTGATGTAGTACTTGAAGGCAGCTATAAATGGAACTGTAAATGGATCCACAGATGTTAGAGTATTCCCCCTCATCATCTAATTTCAGGCTGGCTGAAGTCACACACCTAAATGGGCAAGTGTGAAGGACACCTGGGCTGAGGAGTTGCTGCTGCACAGACTCCACAGAGCCAGGGAAGCTCCAGAGGAGGCCTTGAGCTCAGCTGGGAGGAACTGTGGGAGGTGACAGGTGCATCTTTACATCCTGCCCCTCACTGAGAGCAAAACCCTCTCAAACAGCAGGGAACCAGTTTTGTTTTACTGAAAGCCACAATCCTGATTCATCTCTGAGTGAAATGCAATTGTCAGCCTTCTTGAGGGAACAGTCACAGTGCGAAGAATTGGTTCAACCCTTCTTGGATGCTCTCAAAATGTGGGAGTCTGCCTCTCCCACTGCCCTCAGCATGAAAACTTCATATCAGGAACCCCACACTGCTCCTGTTGCATCTGTTTTGGGATCAATAAAGTATCAATTACTCAAGCAAAAAGAAAAAGATGATGACAATGGCTGTGATGCATTGTTTCCAAATGAGATTCTTTGAGCCAGGTGGGTTGAAGAATCTTTACATTGTGGGTTGTGATAACAACTTTATTTGTGAAGACCTATGGCCAGTCTTCCAAAAGTCATGCAATGAGTGTGGTTCACCACTCCTGTAACAAATGTCCTCACTTCCAATCATTCAACAGCTTTGTTCAATCTTTTCTTTATCACTTCTGCTAATAAATTCTCTGCATATTTCACAAGTAGTTTGGCCACAAAAACATTCACTCAAATAATCAGCAGTGAGATCTCTCCACTGGTACACATGTATTATTCATCACTACGTAATCTCAACAGCTTGCTCAACATATCAAGGCTTCTCTAACTTCCCACAAAAGGCTGACAGAGAACTTCTTTCCTGTTTTTAAGCACTCACAAATTCAGCTAAAGCTTTCCTGCTTCCTCTTCCCTCAGCCCATAAGCACAAAAAAAATCACAGGAAAATCCATCAGCTGAAAGTTTGACTCAATGATTTCTCAATTCATCACTGGACTGTAGTTTCAATCTGTTGTTAGAAATTAATAAGCCTGACTGTGTTTGCACTCTTCCATTTCTATGTGCATAAAGGACAAAGCAAACAAAATAACATTTTGACCTGTTCTCTGCACAGGAATTAAAAATCCCTCATGTACGATTCCAAAATCCCTCCTTTTGCTTCAAGAGGCAGAAATTTAAAATGGACAAAAATCCTTATATAAGTATTTAAATATGAGTGCCACAATAGGAGAAGGGGAAGGAGAGAGAAACAGATGAGAAATGGGGCAATCAGCTGGGCACAATCTGAAAAAGATTTTTCAAGGAAACACCTTTGAGTGAAAACACCTCAGTATGAGCCTCACTAGATCTCACTCACCTTGTAGCCACCAGACGCCTTTTCATTGCTGAACTTTGGAGCTCTCAAATGTAGCTTCAACCAGAGTCATGAACGTTGCCAGTCCCAGAACAAATCATTTGTACTTCCTGCCCATTCCTGCAATTGTTTCTTCTTAAGGTGAAGGTATCAGCTACGCTAAACCAAGTAACCAGAATATCTTCCCCAAAGCTCTGCAGTAACTGATTTCTGCTATTGCAAGTGAAACCAGGCAGAAAAGCAAGACTCTTTTTGAGAATGAATGCCATTTTTAGCTCCTTTCCTTATTTTCATTGTGTCTTTGTCCTCCCCAGCTGGGAGCATGTGAGTGCTTGTCTTCAGCTCAGTGCAATTCCAATATGCCATGTTATTTCCCCAGGGATAATGTGCTTTCTCCTAAACCACTAAGAGATGAAGGATTCTGGGTTGCCCAAGAAAAAAAATCTTTTCTTTCCCACCTTTGCACATCCTGCAAATCTGTTGTATCCTGATGTGGCTGAGCTGTGTGCAAGTGTGTAAGAATTGACTCTGCACCTGCAAACTGCATTTAATGTTCTAATAAACCAGTCAATGAGCAAATCACTCAAAGCACATACTAAAATTGCATCGAAAAAAGCATATGAATTTGATTCAAAACCAGTTGAACAGGTAAACAGCAAGGTACCAGCTGTGTGCAGCCCATGAGAAGAAACATGAAGCATCTCCTCAAAAGCCTAAGTCTGGATTCTACTGGCAAATAGATTTACAGGGTCTTTTTTTTTTTCTTATGAATTTATTTTTAAATTCAAAATAGCTACTTGTGATTAGCCATCAATAATGCAAGATGCCTTTGAAATAACAGTTATTCTTTTCATTCCACCATGAAAAGTGCCAAGAATAATTCTTTACATTTTTTATGCTAACCGCGTAATGGAAAAATTCTACTAACCTAAAGCATATTGCACTGAATCTCACTAACTCTCTGATTCCAGCAAAGAAGCCTTTCAATGACAGCTCAAAGTCATATGGCCAATCAGGAAAGAAAAATAAAGTATTTCTAAAAATCAGAGCCTGTGTTTATGGCCTGTTAATTAACAGATG
Organism: Pseudopipra pipra; assembly: GCF_036250125.1. NCBI lineage: Eukaryota > Metazoa > Chordata > Aves > Passeriformes > Pipridae > Pseudopipra > Pseudopipra pipra. Next base: position 4,664,596 of record NC_087549.1, on the reverse strand, counting down.
ACCAAGTTCTTGAACAGCTATTAAGAAAATACTCTGCTTTGCTGTTAAAACTAGTGCTATTTCAAAAAGGTCTCTTGTTGATTATAATAATGCCCTCCAGTATTTGACATAGAGGTTGGAACATCTTTTTACCACATATGACAGAGAAGGTCAGACCCTAAAGAAGCAGGTTGTGAAGTTCACATTGGTAACAAAAATAATTGGGTCTGTAACACACCTTGAGAACTGCCAGAAATGTATGATTTTTAGGAAGAAGCGTGATCTTCTTAAGCATGACTTTTGATGTCGTACAGCACTGCCCCATATGTCCAACCAAATGCCATTTTTAAACCCCGAGGATATATTTAGCACAACATACATCATCCTACTGTCGTCATTTCATTGAACAAAGCAAAAGACAGGATCATCCTAAATGATGCATCCTTGGCTCGTGTCAAGAGCACAGCAGTGAAAGGACTGCAATACCAATGAAGTCTAAAATGTAGTCAAGTAAGCTAAAGAAATAAGCAGAAGATGGCACGATAGTTATCAATGGACTTGAACTATGAAGTCAAGAATAAAGAATGGAAACATAAAATATGCTGACATACCAACTATATCTGTTCCTGACTAATCTCTGCTCCCCTGCCATTCACATAAGGCACCATCTGATCCTTCAAGTTTCTGCATGCATGATGAGCTTTTGGCTACAGCCTGAGCTGGTGCAGCCAAATCTTTGCGATTCCACCTGGGTAGGACAGAATGCAAGTTATCACTTCCGACTGGCACAGTTTCCTATGCCCAGAGTGACCCTGCATGACAACTATATGCCTCATTACACCAGCCAAGAAATTAATGTACATCACCAGCCCAGTACAGTTTACTGCCCTGTCAGTCGAAGCTTGAATTCAGTTACCAAAATTCAGAACAGCTGCTGAGTTTTTTGGATTTTTTTTTTAAGAGCAACATTTAGCAAACAATAAAATGTAACTGTTTTGGCTAAGAACTGTAGATATCTTTTGTTATTTTGTACTCAATGTCCATCACAGGAAATCATTTGTTCATCTCACCTTACTGCCTTTCTGAAGCTATGCTCTTTGGAGCATGGTCAATCACTCTGTAAAGGATGAGGCCCCCTTTCCCCAACAAACTTGAGTGTGCAATCCTTTACTGCACAAAGGAGTACGAGAAAGCAAAGCCAACTAATTCAGCCAGTACGGAAGGACAGGACCAAGCAAAACAGCTCTTGGCATTTTTAAAGTAGGCTGTAGAATGTGAGTTTTGCTCAGTTTTTACGTAGGTATTGAAGGTACTTAAAGACACACTTCAGAGAGACACTTCACTATCAGATGCTGCTGATCGAGCCTAAGGGAATAATTTCGTTCAGCATTTACCCACAGCAATAACTGGTCTTTATGTTGTACAATATAAACAAAAATATGATCTAGTAAAACAACAGCAGAGTGAACTGGTTTTAAAAATGAGAAAGTAAAGCACAGCCACCAGCTTGCTCCCTTTACTTGGGCAGGGTGAGGGAGTCCTTGATGCACTTCAGGTGTCCACACCAGACGGCCACTATTTCCTACACCAGTTTGTTCAGAGCTTGCTTTGAGACACAAATAACCTGCCAAAGCTGCTAAAAAACACCAGTGCAAAGAGCAGAAATGCCAAAGGACACGTGTGCTCTGCCTCTCCGTCCTCTCCATCATCAGATCACCTTCACTAAGCAAAAGCGATTAAGTACTGGGGTTAATTTGGACCTACAAATTAGCTGCTTCCAAACACAGAATTATTAAGGTTAGAAAAAAACTCATTGGGGTTTAAGGTTAGAAAAAAGATCATTGAGTCCAAACATCAGCCTAACAGTGCCATGTTCACCACTAAACCATGTCCCTAAGCACCACAGCCACACAAACCAGACAAATTTTCCAGATTCTTTCTGATTTCACTAACATTTGGGGTCTTTTTCTTCCATTTTTTGTAAAACTGGTTACCTAATAGGTTAGAACATGGGGGCGGGGGGAGGGAGTGAGAGAGAGAAGTAAAAGCACAGAAAGCCTCATTCCACAGGAATTGGTCAAAAATACAAATAAATGCAGGGAATAACAACTGAATTCATAGTACAGCTGTGCAAGAAATGGATTCTGCCCTCAGCTGAGATGATTGCCCAAAGACTTGATATTAAATGAAATCCTTTCTCACATAAATCATGTCAGCAAACACATGCTCCTTTCAAAATATATTTGGAGAGGAAATGGTTAATTTTGTTTTATTCCTTGAATGTCCAAGTTAAGACATTTCTCCTAAATAAGCAATCCTTTTCTGTATTGATTTCAGGGATTATCATGACCATTAGCTTGATGCACAGTTCATCCAGTTCTTCAAATTCAACATTATCAAGGTTAGATCAAAAAAAAATCCATATGTAGACTTTCTTGAATTTTTACAGTATTAAGGAAGGGAAAATGGTTCTCTCTTTTTTCCCCATGACAGGCATTTTATTTCCCTTGTGTGTTTTCAGAATACATATACTGTGGCCTTTGTTTTCTTCCAAAGCTAATGAAAGCTTTAGCTTAATTTGTGAAAAAACCCAGGATCATAGAATCAAATTATCTTTGAATGGTTTGAGATGGAAGAGACTTTAAAGATCACCCAGTTCCCTGCCATGGGCAGGGCCACCTTCCACTCGACCAGGTTGCCCAGAGCCCCATCCAATCTGGTCTTGGACACTTCCAGGGATGGGGCAGCCACAGCTTCTCTGGGCAACCTGTGTCAGAACCTGAGATCACTTCAGCTTTTAGTTATGGGGTATTTAAATAACAGCACTTCAGATAATTCAGGGAACTTTGTAATTTCATGGGACACATTTCTGCAGTGAAATATCCTCCCCGTTGGCTTTCCAAGCTGGTGGTTTCTCTTTGTCAGGCCTGCATTTGACATTTATGAAGATTTGGTAATGTGTTCAACTCTACCACACTTCGCTCCATGTTCATTAATTTGGAAGTTTTTGACATGCATGGAGATCACCACTAAGGGCCAGGTTACCCACTACATTCTGCTGTGCTACCTGCTGCTGTAATTAAGCAAAACCTCAATTTCTTCTCAGCAATGCTTGTTTTGCAGTGTTTGCTGGGCAGCTGAGACTCCAGAGCTCCCACACCTGCTCATTCTCTGCCTACACCTCTGATACACCCAAGGAGATTTTGAACTCTGCTCTTCTCGTGAGAGAAGTAAAACCCAAACTACCAAAACAACTTCATACAAATACAGAAAAAAAGCCAGAGTGTGAAAGCAGATAAAGTCCAGGGTCTCACCCATGGAGGGAGAAGACCGAGCATTGCTACAAGTGCCAGAGTTAGAAACAGCACACCTGAGGTTCTCATTAAATCTCCCATCTCAGTTCACACTTCTCATCATCTCGGCAATCTCTTCACTCTTCAGGGGTGAAACATCCAAGTTTCAATGGGAAGAAGATCTACAGAGCAAACACGGGATGGAAGCAGGGCAAAGAGAGGAAAATCTCTAATAGAAGGCAAGTGGGAACGAGAGGATAGTCAATTTAGAGATATGCAACACTGTGTACCAGGTATACTGCCAGAAAAACAAACAATGATAGCAGCATTTGTCAAATATACTAATTATTTCTGGTACCAAACAGCCCAAATCACAAATGACTGGAAACTAAACTACAGAAACCAGGCACAGGAATCATCTTCTGGTCATGACTGCCAGTTCTTTCAGATAACAAGGACTGAAAATTTCAGAATACTAGAATAATTTCCAGGGAGTCAGACTGATGCCTGTGGCTTCAGATACAGAATATATTCATAGCAGGAAGGGTGGAAGGGCAGAGCACAGGTGACAGTCTAAGGCTGACTTTTTTCCCTGCAGCACAAATATTTAGAGCTGCTACCCAGAATGCCTCGACCCAGAAAAACATTTTTATTGTGTGGCTTGATTTACTCTGAATCCAAATACATTTTCTGTTGCTACACTATAAAAGTGAATACTAAGAATACAACAGTGCTGCAAGATAATCGTGCGAGAACTGCATGTACTATTTACCTTGTGTATATACACTGTCTGTGTGTGTCACACAGCATCACGATGACATATAGTTTTCCATTTCATTCTGGGAGTATTAAATATTTAAAGCATGGCCAGCCCTTCCATCCCAACTCCATCAGAGATTTCCCATGAGACGGACTTTCCCCTCCTCTTACCGGTTCTTTCATGATCCCTTCGCTGAAGAAGCCTCTCAGTCATCAACAATAGCCTTTCTAAAGGATATAAAATCTCCTGTTTGCAGAAATGCCAGGGTGCAGGGAGCATTTTACAGTGTGACACCCTTGCTTTGAGAGTGATGTGCTGAGATGAAACACTTCACCTGTGTTTAGACAATGCTCCTCTTATTTAATCACAGTCATTCAGAGCCGCACATGCCACAGCAGCATGAAACGCATCAAACCCTTACTCCCTATTTCTAACTATGACAGTATGTTTACCATGAAGCTGTGTCAGGGGAGGTTTAGGTTGGATCTTAGGAAAAGGTTCTTTAGCCAGAGAGTGGTTGGGCACTGGAACAGGCTCCCCAGGGCAGTGGTCACAGCACTAAACCTGACAGAGTTCAAGAAGTTTTTCAACAATGCTCTCAGGCACACAGTGTGACTCTTGGGGTTGTCCTGTGCATGGTCAGGAATTGAACTCAATGATCCTTCTGTTACCTGCCATCAGATCATTAGTCTTATTTACCGTCTTCTCAGGCTATTGCCAAAGAAATTAATGCCAAAATTCGTACATTTTAGAAGAACTTTTACTGGAAACGGGTTCATGAGCAATTTAAACACTTCAAACTGACTGCATAAACCATAACACAAATTCTGCCTTTCCCTTCATACTGAGAAAGTTCTGCCTCTATAATAAGAGGCATAAACCATGGGGACATGATGAGTTTCAAGGCTTGGATGCAATGTGTGGAGAACAGCTCGATGCCTATGCAGAAAAGACACCATTGTTTTCTCTTGGGAGTTCCCCTCTGTCCACAGGGGAGTTAAAGCAAAGCCTGTTCACTTTATTCAGTGACTGCTATAAAATGGTGATTGTGGACCACATAAAGATGTCCCTGGATAAATTCTGAGCAGAAAGTCCCACTCCTCTGGACATTTAAGGACCTTGGTTTGGGTTCTTGACTCTAACGTGCAAAAATATTTTTTACTTTTTTAATAAAATTCAAATGAAAAATGAAAAGGCTTTGGTATAATTTTTAAGGATCCAGATAACTTGCCTGATGCTCTGAAGATGCTCTGAGCATCCAGAGAGTTCCAAAATGCAGTTTGGTACTGTGTTGGTCATAATTTCTACATGAAATCAGAAGAACTGCATGAGGTTGGGTTTTGGGTGGGTTTTTATTAAATCCCTGGGCAACTTCACCGTAAAAAATATTTTTACCAATCATAATTTAGCATTGAAATATCTGTAACACTGATTTACATGAATCTATTAGTAAACCTAAAAACCTCAAGGCTACCAGTGGAGTCCTTATGATTAACACTACTGTCACATTTTTGAAATTTAAGGTTGGTTTGGGGCTTACTTCCATACCTGAAAATTAGTCAGGCAAAACCAAGTAGCACAATAAAATCAATATTCAAACCAAAAAAAATCCCAAAGAAACCAAACCACCAAACCACCAATAAAATACACATGATTGCCAAAAGAACATTAAACAGCCTGTAGAAATGGAGGCTCCAGGGAAAGTTGCCACCTACAAATTGCTGTATTTAAGATTAGCTGATACACAAAAATTACTGAAAACTTGCTCAAAAAAAAGGATATTTTAAATGGATTTAACTAATTCATGTGAACACTGTGTTTTCAAAAGCACCAGTTTATGTAGGAGTACACATGAGCAATACGGCAATTTGACAGCTGGACTCCACGATCTTAAGGGTCTTTTCCAACCTAAATGATTCCATGATGTTGTGATTGGTAGCGTGCAGCTATGGCACTGTTTCTCAGCTGCCCAAAATACAGGACCAAAATAGTCCTCAGCACCACCACTTGCCAAAGTTTAGCAAAGACAGAGACACGACTCTTACACTGGCTCTATGTTATTGTCCTCTTAACAAAGGTAATAAACCCTGACAGAGGGAAGAAAGAGGCCATTTCATATATCCAGAAGATCTAGAAGGATATCAAACCTCTTCTGCTCCTTACTTGGTACCCTGGGTCTCAAGGTTTGTCCCACATTTAAAACACTAATTTCAAGACTCTGTAGATAGCACGGATCGTCGTTTTTAAGATGTACCAACAAGCTGTGTTCAGTCCTTAATTTTTGGCACTGATGTGAAGTTTCCATTTGGTAATGCATCTGCAGTGCTGGGGAGGTGTTTGAAAGGTGGAAGAGAGGGTAGTTTCCCTCCTTCAGCATATGCTGTGATTACTTGGTGATTTCAATACACATTCCAAACACCAGCTGTGGTCAATGGGACCTTCTGTTCCATGGTGTGCTGTGTTTCTGTTGTACTGTTGCGGCTCATAAAAATCACAGAATCACAGAATGGTTTGCGTTGGAAGGGATCTTAAAGACCATCTAATTCAACACCTCCCACTAGACCAGGTTGCTCCAAGCCCCATCCAACATGGCCTTGGACACTTCCAGGGATGGGGCATCCACAGCTTCTCTGGGGAACCGGTGCCAGTGCCTCACTACCTTCACAGGACAGAATTTCTCCTTAACATCTAATCTAAATCTCTCCTTTTCTAGTTTGAAGCCAGTCCCCCTTTGTACTATCACAACATGGCCTTATCAGAAGTCCCTCTCCAGCTCTCTTGTATCTCCTCCAGGCACTGGAAGGTGCTCTACGGTCTCCCTGGAGCCCTCTCTTCCCAGGTTGAACATCCCCAGCTTCGTGGCCCACGCCACAAAATGCAACTGAGTTCTGTGGAGGAACGTTGTTGACAGGCGGAATTCTTGTTCAGATATGCAGATTTTTGCAAAGCATGTATTTTATATCATCTACTGCACCTATGGAACTTCTGGGTGTGAAACAGACCTACAGATACTTCTTTCTAGCATTAAGTATTCTGTATGGTCTTAACAGGCTAACTACAAGTGAACAGCGTAGCAGTTATACACTAGAAAAAAATAAGTTAACTTTTAGAATTCCTTAGGCCCAGTCTGCTTTACATGCTTTTGCTTCACTTTGTTGTGGGGTTTTTTTCCTGGAAATACTGGTAGAAACTTTATTCTGTTTCCCTTTGTACTAAATACTGTAGATAAATAGCCTGAGAACAAATAAGAAAAGAAAAGAAATAATTCATCCTGTGATCCTGGATTCTGCTGACACCAAACCTTTTCTAAGAATATGCATTTCCTACTCACAGTTCTGTTAATTCCTGCAGCACTCTTATGTTTTGTTCATTAACTTCCTTTTAGCACCACTGTAGATTATTTCTAGGGAGTCAGAAAAAAAATGCAAATGGAGTAGAAAAGAGAGCAAGGACTACGGAAGTTTGTTAGTTTAACATGAAGCTCCAGGAGCAATAACATTTTCAAACAAATGCAACACAAAATCCTCCCACACTGCAGTGTTACAATCAAATTGTTTGCCCAGAAAACTTCTAAAGCTCTCATAAGGGAAGAAAAAAGTAAGACAGACAACTGAACAATATTGGGAGATGGAAATCCTTAGCAAAAACTCCCTACAGCAAACTGCAGGCAAAAAAAGAAAGCTTCCAATGAAAAGACCACGTATTCATTAAAAAAAGTAAGTAGCAGTAACACTGACCCCTTTTGCATAAGTTTGCATGCAGAAAATGCTCAAAATAAAGTGCCAAATTTGGGTTTTTTTGCAAAACTGTACTCAAAAAGACTTTCAGTGAAAAACTGGAAAGTTGTAGGAAGTTGGAATGCTCCAATAGCACCTTCCTTCAGAAGCAATCAACTCAATCTCATCCCCAATGCATTATCTGCACAGTAGAACTATGAATAAGACAATACTTCTGTGCCATTTTCACAGCAAGAATAAATGAGAACATAGATACATTCGAGAGAAAGAGGGAGAGGACTTTACAGACACTCAGAAATACATTACAAATAAAGTCATCACGAGTGAACACACCAACTCTAATACTGCAACCCGTGCCCTTGTTTCCCTTAAATAAAGCTCACTGCAAAGACGTATTTCATCGTAAATTCTACAGGTTTAAAACAGATAGCTTCCCCGAAAAAGAGATCTTTAACAAAGACAGATGCTCTGCCGATGCATCAGTGCTTGTTCATTTTTCTTCCTTCTAATTAAAAGACCATTCTAACTCCTGGTTGGATTTTCTCCCATCCAAATGCAGTGCATTCCAGAGGGCTGCAATAACATGACTTTGCACACGCATCCAAACAGGATCTCACATCTGCCTAACGGGAACTTCGCCTCGGATTCCAATTTACTCCATAATGGATTACATGGCACAGATTCATTCAGCTGATTTCCATAATGACAACAGTAGCTGAAAAGAAGTACTTGCCTACTAAATTGAAATGTGGCATCAATATTAAGGTAAACATTCAAGTCTGTTGAATACTTCATTGGCAGCCACACTATTTTAGCTTCAAAATAAATTTTCCCCAATAGCAGCTTTTATTTTATTTCAAATCCATCAGCTCTTCTGGTTGCTAATTCCCAGAGCTGCCCCTTCAAGTTTTTAATCTTATCTTCCTGGTGTGAAAGTGCTGCAGACCAGCACTTTTAAACACAATAATGCAACAGTTTTTGAAAGCTATATAAATCCTGTGAAAGACTATCCTATTAATTCCCTTTCTTATTACCAATTTTTCTCTTTTATTTACAGGGCTTAGGGACTTGAAAATTCAGTTACTCCGAGGGAAGGAAGAACTTCAATTTCACTGGGACCTCCCCTCTGGCTCTTGACATTTTCAGAAACCTGTTGGACAATAACATTCAGGTCAGTCCAGACATGGAAATTATGCTAAGCCTAAACCAGATCAATTCTGGTTTGCAGCTCTCAGATAATGACTTTGTGCTAAAGGCGCTTTACAGATACACCAGCAAACAAGATATCTATCTTCAGAGTCTCAGACTGGTAGTACTAAGAAAACCCTGGCTGGAAAACGGGATGGAAAACTGATTAAAGTGCACCAGAGGGTAGAGAAGCAACTGGTTATTTTATTCTGCTTAAAAAGACCAACATCTTTTTTGCCAGGTAGGAAAGAAATTATCCTGTGAGCTCTAAATAGACAACTCTCCTGGTTTAGATGCAAACATCTGCAAGTAAGAGACACAGAGGAACTGAAAACAAATATTTATTAGCTAATTAACAGAGTGCAAGCCTAATGTTTTATGGGACTTTTGTTTTTTAAACATTAATTCTCTGAGGAGGAAAAGGATTAAGATGATGCCACATGCCACTAATGAGCCACTGCTGAAACATTTTATTTATCTGCTGCTCTGAGTTAGGAGGACTGACCTTAGCTATCTGGAAGCTATGAATATTAAAGATAAGCTAAAAAACTTGTCTCTGAGGCAGCAACTTCTTGCTGATAATGTAACCTTTTGCACCACTCTAATCTGGGCCATAAAACTCCACCAGCCATCTGGATCAGGATTTCCCTAGACCAGCCTCCTTTTCCCTCTAGTGCTGCAGTGGCAGCTGGAAATGCTCTAAGAAAAGAAGATTTGCATCTCTCCAAGTCCCCTTAAAAGAGATGTCACACACAGAAAACTCTGTGCTTGCCTACTCAAGACAAAAAACTGATTTTGCTAGAATAGGTGATCTTAAAAATACTAACATCTGCATGGCCAACTTACAACACCGAATGACCTCCACCAGCTCACCCAACCTCTTGGATCCCCCTTCGAGCCCATGTCTCCATCCCATGCATCTCCCTGAGTTCAGGCATCGATGGCATTCAGTGCCTTTGTGACTATCTAGACATTTCTGAAATTTCACAGGCTCAAAAGTTTCTTGCCTGCGACCCATCCAAAAATAAACCTTCAAAGATATGAGTACCCTTGAGCTGTGCTCAATTCTTCCTTGTCACACATTTGGTTTGCTGAGAGAATTAATTGGCTTTGTGGAGCATGAAGAAACAGAAATGGCAATATGTACCTCAATTAGACTCTATTTTTAAAATAATTTTTAAACTTCACAAATGATGAGACTTTAAGGACTTTAACAAGTTTGCTTGATTCACTTTGATCAAACAAGTTTAGGGACTCATTATCCCGTACATGCAGCTGTTTAACAATATTAAAATATACCATCAAGTCAATCTTTCTGTAAGTGACTTCCCATCACACAGCAAGCAGATCTAAAAAGCCCTGCCATTTGCAGCTGGCAACCATCATTCTGGTAACACTGTAAGAGGCTTTCTTAATTCCACTGGTGTTTAAATTCATGAGCCAAAACTCATCATAAATTGTCTTTTATGGCTGTCAAGAACAATGATACAGATTCTCTTATTTCACCTTTTGTGACTTACGGGGATCCTCTGAGTGTCTGAGAAGAGTTTGCTTCACTGAACAGTAGAGTGAGAGTCTTCCATTTTTATATTGGAAAGACACAGCATATGAAGTGACAACCTTAAAGCCTGCAGTCAGAACCCACTGGCTCTTTATAACCAAACTTACATCAGTTCTTAATTATTAGACATTTTTAGCATGGCAGTGATAGAGGGTGAATGCAACAACTCTGAAAGAAAATGCCACCTTCTGCCAGAAAACTGAGGTTGCTTTGCCATGCACTGCCAGTGCCTAAAAGGAATATAAATGGACTGAGGAGGAAACACAAGATGTGTCACTGATAAAATAATCTGGCATCACAAAAGGACCGGTAGCTATGGCTCCACCAAAAGATCAATAAATGCGCAAACAGCAGCCTTTTTAGAAATCATTGCTTTCCCTCCCATATGTGGTGACAAACTCGGTGACAACATTTACTCCATGCCACCAGCTTCATTAAATAAAGCAGCCTGTCCACATCCACCCACAAAGCCAACTCCAGAAGTCTATGCAAAATATTGATTTTTCTTGACTACACTCAGGTCAAAGATGCAATGCAATAAAACAGCTTAAGACAACTTTTCCCTTTCCAGCTTGTAATTAGAGCCTTGAAACCCTGTTTCTAGGTCTTGGTTTGGGATCTGTGGTCAATTCACTCTGACCTTAGGCAAGCACATTTCAACACTCATGAGCCTGGTGCTTGTTGTAAAACGAGCACAGTTAACTTCTCTCAGAAGGTTGGGTTTCTGGCTTTGAGACCTCTCGCTCTTTTAAGCTTTAATGACTGAATAAAATCCATTCCAGTTCGAGTTTGTTAGATCAAACACATCCACTAATGAAATCATTATATGTGAATCGTTATGCATCTGAGGATCCGTGCTGGAGTTGAGTCTCCCTGTATGTTGAAGAAGAAGAACGGGCTCTCCGGAGACGATTTCCAGAACCCACCCTGCACCATCAGCAGCAGGAGTTTTACTTGCATTGCCACCCCTGGGGGGACCCACGTATTTTCCTGAAAAAGGATGAAGTTTTGAACAGCAAAGAGACAAAGTTAAAGAAGTTAAATCCAGAAAACAAGTAACAGCAACTTCAACTTTTACTATTACATAGGACACAGAAATATTTCTCTGATATTGCAAGGACCAAAATAGACAGAAAATTTTAGATATATAAATGGTAGTGAGATGTAAGCCCAAAAAAAGGTATTCCTGCTGTCCAAATCAAAAAAACAATGATAGCCACTTCAGCCCACTGTGATCCACAAAATGTGGTTGGACAGAAAGGGATGAAAAATAAGTAGTAAAGCTTATAATTAAATTTTCTCAGCTCTAACCTAAATATTTAATACACAGCAGAGATATCAAAGCTCATTGAGCCAGACCTTCCATATAAGCTTAGAATCATCTTTATGGAACAGACAAAGAGCATGATCATTTTTCTTCCTTGTTGGATTATTTGATCCTTCATAAAATATTTTTTACAGTGAGCACATATAAACAACACTCTTTCTTCAGTCCAGAGTGCAGCTGAGAGCTGAGGTCGGTGCACCCTACAACAACTTCAGGAAGAACCCTTAATTCACACTCTACACACACAAAAGGAAAAACAATAAAAAAAAAATCTTCAGGTTCTGAAAGATATTACTATGAAAACAGTCCAATGTTTTAAGAGGAGTAGAAGCAAAAAAACCAAAACCTACTCGGCTCTTCAGCAGAGTCTTATTTAGTCTTTTATTGCTCTGCAAATTTAGACAGTGACCTATGGGGAATTCCTGTGTGATTCCAAAATTTGGAGTACAATGCTTTTCATCCTAAAATCATGCTCAGACCAGCCTCGACCACAGAACCAGGGGTTCCTGTCTCCACAGACCAGGATCAAGCAAACATTAGTAATTCACATTATAAATTCAACCTGTTCTACCATCTTTCCTCATGTCGTGTCCGCTTAATTTTTTCGGACAAGAACCTGAGTTTCGTGTCATTTCTACCACAACCCCTTTCTAGGTTAGGAGCTGAACATTGAAGGCATAGCAGTGGGCTTTTATGAAGCGTCAAGAATCCTTAACTACCTTGCACATAAAAGATTCACAAATTCCCACAAAGTCCTTGAAACACTTGGAGTTTGAGCCTCAGCTTTGAACCAAGAAGAGCTCTCATCTTGTTTCCCATTTCTGAGAGTACAGCCCGTGACAGCAGTGTGCTGACTGTGCTTGCTTAACTCTGTGATTTCAAGGGGATTTACTTTTTTGGGGCACTGAACATCCACCTGCTGAGAGTTAAACAAAACTTCCATCTTTCTTTACTGTTTTGGTAATCACACAGCTCTAGAAGGAACCACAGTTTATATGTACTAAAAATATCCAGCCAATCACACGAGGGCAAATGTTCTTTTCCCCTCTCTTCCTTATGGAGTACAGAGGAATAAAGGGACAGTTCTCGAGTCCTAAAGTTGGTGCCAGCTCTCTATATTTTTTTCAGCTTTTGGCTTATATTTTCCCAGCAGTACTCTAAGGAGCAGCTGCATCCCAGAAATTGTGAGCATGAGCTACGCAGTCTCAAAACTATTTTGAAGACAGAAACGCTATTCGAGAGCGAAATACCAAAAACATAGGAATTTACATCTCTAGATCTCATTTTTGCAAGGTAGGACACAAAATGCACATTCAGGTTGTTAAACTGTCTCTTCAGACTGTATTTATAGGAGTCGTATGAGCGAAGAGAGTTCCACAGAGGCAGAGAGCTTTATTTCCATGGAAAAACACCTGCTCCTCCACCAGGAGAGCAAGGGGCTTACTTGAGCCCTTGTGGAACCTCGTGGTCAGCACTGGGTTTGAGTCAACACTGCCTTATTTCGTACTTCAAGCCAACTCCACCATCCAAGAAGTGACAGGAGTCCAATATACAAACATATATCATAGAATCACAGAGTGATATAGTTGGAAAGCAACTTTAAAGATCATCTTGTTCCAGCCTCTTGTCATGGGCAGGGACATCTTTCACTAGACCAGGTTGCTCAGAACCCCATCCAGCCTGTCTTTGAAACCTGCCAAGGATGGGGGGTCCACAATTTCCCTGGGCAACCTGTGCCAGGGCCTCACCACCCTCACAGGAAATAATTTCTTCCTAATACCTAATCTAAAGCCACCCTCGTTCAGTTTAAAGCCATTCCCCTTTGTCCTATCACTTTATGCTCTTGCCCAAAGTCCCTCTCCAGCTCTCTTGGAGCCCCTCTACGTGCTGGAAGGGGCTCTAAGGTGTCCCCAGAGCCTTCTCTTCTCCAGGCTGAACACCCCCAACTCTCTCAGCCTGTTCCTGGCCCCAAAGCCAGCTTTAATCTTGTTCCCAGTGCCCAGGCTGGCCCTGTGGTGCTGTACCATGGGCTGCTTCACCTCTGTCTCTCATAGCGGGAATGAATCACAGCAGCAGCAAGAGCACACAGACAAGAACTCCTTCTCTATCTCCAAAGCACAAGTGCTGTCTGAGTGTGGCCTTTTGTACCATGAAAATAGCTCTGAGTGACCCACCAGAAATGGGTTTTTTCCAGCAGTGAGAAGACACAGCTCGGTAAGACAACATCTCATTGTAAAGAAAGTGCTTTTGGTTTCTCAGCCAGCAGATACCTGACACCCACATGCTGTGCAAACTCTTTATGTCCTGGTGCAAACAAGACTATTTCAATTTACAAAGGATGTGAGATTTAAAATATAGGACTAACAAAAATATTTTTTTAATGTTACATGAGGCAGCTCTCAAAACTGCTCAGAACAGCAAATGGCTACCAGCAAAGAGAAAGCAGAGAGAGAGAAATAAAACTGCATCACCTAATGAAAGAGCAGATTCTAAGTCTCTCATTTTTGGGTGCTTTCACCATAACTTGTTGCCATGAGCACACTAAGCTCATAATATTGGTTTTATACTGATATAGGAAAAAACCTGCATAAAGCACTACTTATAATGCAACCCTAATGTATTCAGCTTATTAAAACTGTCCTTTTACTTAGCTTTATTAAACTGCAAGAAAATCAAGAGATCTTAAATACAAACACAGGCTCCAATTTACTAGCAAGCAGGAGAAGGGCAGAAGGAAAAACATGAACATGCTGAAACCTACATTTTCCTGAAAGCCATCAGGATTTGAAACTTATTACTAAAAAAGAAAGTTACTATTTGATGAAATCAAAAGTAGAAGTTATTGTGGAAAAGGCTGGGATATAGAATCTCTTCAGTATTTGCCTGCACAACGCAGTGGGATTTTGTGAATGCACCCTGGTACACAGCAGTGGAGGGATTTTATCACTACCCTCTCTTATGGTTTGCTGCATGTTATCATACCCAGTGACTGTAAATGGGTGTTTGAAAGACACAAAGTCTGGTACATGTGGTGAAAAACAGACATGAAAAATGAACAAAGCAAGAATGTGTGATGGTTCAGGTCAGGCTCTTCTTATCAGTGCAAAGTATCAGCCACAATCATCTTCAAATATTACACAGCTTGACAAAGAGTACTAAGGGACAGCCAGAGGGAGCTGGAAGCAATCCTTCCAACAGGCTGCAGCACCAGGCTGGACTCAGAGGCTGCAGGGACAGTTCAGGCTCAGGACTCAGAGGTGAGCTGGCCTCGCTCCTGTAGTGCCTGCCAGGAGCCTGTACCTTCTCCAGGGGAGCTGGGCACTCCTGCACCTGCAAATCAGTTGGAGCCTCCCCTTGTAATAAATAATAATAGTAATAAAGAAAATCCTGACAGCTTTTTGCAACTCTAAACCTGGTCCTGTTTGTGATGAGGGAAATACAAATGACAACTCACTGACTTTTGGAGGAGGGGGGGAGAAGTCAGTGTTAACATGCAAACACAGTTAAGATTATTAAATGCTTAAAGGTCTTTGTATTGTCACCTGTTACTCAAATGCAAGCTGCCAGAGATGTGGGTCTTGGCTCTCAGCAACTCTTAAACCATTATTTGAAGGAACTGTTAAAATCCAGAGTCTTTGGAAAATCTCCCAGGTTACTAAATTCCAACAAGACCAGGCTTAGGACTTTGTTTTCCTGTTCTCTCATTTATCCTTAGATACTTTGCTGAACCTCAGCGTGTGTTTTCTGAAGAAAGGTTAAAAATAAAAACTTTCTATTCCTCCTTTTCCTATCTTCTGCAGACCGTGAAACATAACTTCACCACTTAAAAATTAAATGTTAAATGTGCAAAGTTTACTACACATCCTTCTTCTACTGTTAATTAACAGCTTAAAATAAAGACATTCATGTTCTGCAACTCTGCTGGAACACAATTATAAAACAAAACGTTGTAGAAAAGCCAAAGTTACTGAGACAGAGTATTACTAAAATGCAGTACCAAGCAGGAAAGCAAACAGCAGTTCCTGTTACCGACGTCAACTTGTCTATGAAGAAAATATCTACTGGGCAACAGAAGCTTAGAAGATATTCTGGGGAGCAGTGTGAGGATATCTATTGGAAGGAGAGTAAAAAATAACTGGATTTTGGTAGCAAAATGAGTCAAAGCAAAGGAACAGCTCTTAACAGCATTAAGCCCTTTTACTTTAGTTTAGTTCTATCATACTATAACAGCTACAAAAGGCAGATTGAATATTTATGAGAGACCTGGAACAGCAGCAGCTTTGCTGTGCCTTTTCCATTTAAAATCATCACGTTTCAAGAAGTGGCTCAAGGATGGAAAAAATCTTATGAGAAGACCTAAATCTTGAAAAAAAAGGAAAAGAATCAATCTGATCATCCTAAGGGACAATGTGAAAACCAACAACTTTCAGGCTGGTATTTCTGCCAAATATTATTTATCTGCATGAAAGGAAAAGCCATGACCCTTTCTGTATGCAGCAATCTCAAAAACAAGTTAGAACTCACCGACTTTGGGACATGGTGTTACACTCAAGGATTTGTTAGGGACTAAAGCAACAGTTTAGATCAGAGACAACATCTGGCAGGATGTTGTCTCTGATCCCAGGACTCCACTGCAGCGAAAAGGTTGCCTCAGACAGGGGAAAAGCTGTTGCTACTGAAACCTTGCTGCATCCAAACTTTGCAGCTCAACTTCCAATCTGTCAGCTAATTGGACAATAATCAAAGGTCCAGGGGGAATTTAAATTTAGCAGCATGTTTTGAATAGTAGGACTATTTAAGAAGCAAATCTATTTTCAAAAGGTAACGTACAACACACAGTTAAGTTGTGAAAACAACTCTTACATCCCTGTGTTCTTCCTCTTTCCTAAAAGATGTTCTTCTATTAAAAAAATCCTTACTCAGACCTTCTGTCCCATGTTGTTTCCCTCACCTTTTCCCTAATTCCTAGGCAGGCACTTTTCTTGGAAAAATCTTGTATTTAAAGGAAAGAGTTGAGATATAACATAGGGAGAGACAGGCCCCACTGTCTACCCACAAGTCTACCAAAAATTACAATTAAGAGGTAGTTCCAGTACTTTTGTTTTATTCCACAAGTTTGAAACCTCCTTTACCATACAAATGAATGATGAGGAGTAGCTAAGCTGTAACTGCAATTAAAAGGCAAGTGCTGCTTTGGTAATTAATGCTCTACACATGTGCTGGGCAAAGGAAACCCTCCATGAGCAAGCTTAGTGTTTCAGTATCACAGAATCACAGAATGATAAAATGGATTGGATTGGAAGGGACCTTAAAGATCATCTTGTTCCAATCCCCTGCCATGGGCAGGGGCACCTTCCACCAGAACAGGTTGCTCAGAGCCCCATCCAATCTGGCCTTGGACACTTCCAGGGATGGGGCAGCCACAGTTTCTCTGGGCAACCTGTGCCAGGGCCTCACCGCCCTCACAGGGAGGAATTTTTCCATAATATCTAATCTAAATCTGTTCTCTGTCAGTTTAAAGTCATTCCCCCTTGTCCTGACACTTCATGCTCTTGTAAGAAGTCCCTCCCCATCTTTCTTGTTGGCTCCCTTCAGGTACTGGAAGGCTGCAATGAGGTCACCCCAAAGCCTTCTCTTCTCCAGAGTGAACAATCCCAATTCTCTCAGCCTTATGGGTTGTTCTTTTTAGCTTTCCCTGATTTGAACACCCAAGTGCAGCAGGGCAAAGGTGATGCTGTTGGGTCCTACAGCCTGCACAAGCTGTAGGACACCATAAGACACCACTGGGCTACTTTAAGACAAATTCAAAGAGAGATTTTTGTTATTTTTTTCTGAAAATATTGTGGCATAAAAATAATTTGCTGTTTGGTGTCTCACATAAATTGAATAATAGCAGCTAAATTATTTCTAAACATTTCTAAATAACTAAAACACTCTATTGCCTTTCAAGGGAGGTTTTTTTTTAAATAACTGAGCATTATTAAATGTCTCAACACCTGCTTCTTCCTTTGGATTTTTAGATTTCAAAAGAAAGCTTCTGGTAATGTTTTGTTCACATGTCAAAGAGTTCTATGAGTTGTTTTATAATTAAGCAAAATTTAATACTGGGTAATTAAAGTATTAAGTTGCTGAACACTGAGCTTCTCCCATATCTTATTTTCAAATAAATTGAAATTCTAAATAAATTCTTAATTGAAGAGCAAGCAGCAAAAGAAGCCAAGTTCTACTCAGCACTTACTTTTCCAAAGTTCTGCTAAAACAATGCCAATCAATTCTTAGTCTGATATACTTCCAGTATAAACACTTACAGCTTTCAAATGTTAAAAAGTACACAGAATGATTAAAAACCAGATTACTAAAGCTGGGGTGGAACACAATCCCTTGGTAGATCAACAGTTTCTGGTATTCTGCCTCCATTCTTTTTGTCAACTGCAACTACTCAATCACACACAAATACACCAAATTCTTCCAGAAGACAGATGGACATTTTATATTTTACCTATATTCATAAGCTTTTGCTTCTGGTAGAAAGACAGAAAGGTAAACCCTGGAAAAAAGAGATAATTCAGCATTCAACACGTTTGTATACATGGAAAGCCATTGGTTTAGATGTTTTTATTTGAAATGCTGTTTCTCAACTCTGCTGATAAAATCAATAACAGCATGTCACAATTGTGACTGATTTTTTAAAAAAATGAGTAATTCCAGTTTTGTACATGATTCTTCTACATTTTAGAAGGAAGACTAAATAAAAGGAATACTGAAAGTCAAATTGAATACAAATTCAATAATATTCATAATTGAATATTATGAAAGTTACCTTTTTTGAGAGTGAGCTACTAAACATACAGAAAAACAAGGAAGAAGTTCTGGTTATTAAAAAAAACCCCAAATATTAAAATGTTGTCTTCTGTACCACCCTAGAATGATGCTGTATCAGCAGTAAAAAAAAAAGGAACTAAGAAATTTACAGCCTTCTGCTTGCACAGCTTCAGTTAGACACAAAAATCAAGGTGTGGGCTGAATTTCACTGAATCAGTGAATTTATACTGACATAAAACTGCAGTGAGACAGAGCTGAATGGGAACTATATTCCTGCAGGCTCAGCTATTTCACCTTCTCTAATAATTCCTGTAGGCTACTGAGTTGTTGACATAATTTTTCTCACTATTAATAAATGCTGACAATAAATGTAAATGTATGTATATATATATATTTCTTGATGATAAAAAATGTAATTTCTACCCCCTATATCACTCCCTTACATATTTCTGCTACATTCCATTATGACACATCTTGTGCAATTTTTTACTTTTTTTAGAAAGCTCATTTTTCACTGAGATTATACCTCTTCTCAAAATAATAATTATTTTTCTTTTTGCAATGGCAAATCTCCAATATGAATACTGTTAGGGCTTGGGTCCACTGACTTATCTAACTTTTTATATTCACATGATTTTAATCATGTGAACAGTGTCCTTGAAATTTAATACTTTATGGACTGCCCTGGGTGGTGGTGGAGTCATCATCCCTGGAGGTGTTCATGGTCTAGTTGTCCTGGTGGTGTTTGGTCAAAGACTGGACCTGATGATCTTGGAGGTCTTTTCCAACCTTAATAGTTCTGTGATTCTGATTCTGTGATACATATATATAACACATAATGCTGATCAAAGGCATTAATAGCTTCTGTATCAAGCACTGTCTGGAAACATTAAAAGGTGAGCTTTGTTCTTCAGAGTTACAGAGAGGACTAACCCATTCTCTGCAGCACACTCACTATATCACACACTAATGTTGCATCAGAGGAATAACAAAAACCTCATCTTTAGCTTTTCATTATTATTCACTACATGTGCAGGGAATCCAATTGTTTCAGATTCTTTAGGAATTAGACTCAACATGTTGCAAAAACAGCCCTGAAAAAGCCTCAAGTTAAATTGGCTAAGGTAAATAAAGAAAAGTAAATTACTTAAATTCTTCACCTCTCCACTTCCAGCATAAACACAAGCTAGTAGGTTGTGCCTATTGCCCGCTGTCTTCTCATGATAATCAGTTTCACAGAAATTGGAGATAAAAAAGATTAGCAGACTCTTGCATCCACTCCCTTGAAATATTAACAACTTCTGCATATTCTCCAGTGTTTTCCACCAGAGGAGCAACTTGGGCATGGAGACCACTGCCACAGGTGATTTTTCATGGACCAGTTAGCCCCTTCTCACCAAAGGACTTGTTAAAAACCCTACCTGGGGGTAGGACTCAGATCAAGAGTAGGACATGTAAACTGAGTCACCCACATGTAGGTATGTCCATGTGCACTTGGTGTTTACAGTCCCATGTGGATGGAGATGGAGCTGCCATAGATGCAGGAGAAGGAGGAGCTGGGCAGCCAGGACAGAACCACTTCTAGGAACTGCTCTACCAGCTCCAGCCTTTTACTCCCTAATATCCAGCAGACAGGTGATAATGCTAAACAGTCCTTTTAAGACGCATTATAACACATGTATTATGCATATTGCAACTTTTTACACACATATTATAACAGCATAACCTATCATGTCATGTAGTTGACATTTTTCATAACACGGCTTTAGTACATTTTCATGGGCTTCAAAAGTATTTTATTCCGGGCAATTTCAGTATTTTCTGTAGACTGATCACCATCAGACAATAAATTAGGACAGTGCCCATTGAACATATGAAAAGGTCCAACCCATTTGGATTCTGACTTGGGTTATTCTCTTGATGCAAAATGTAATGCTCGCGAAAGTACCCCCTGCATTTCACATTGAGTGCCTGATAAAGCCATTTCACTTCCCACTCTTCCACTTGTATAAGAAGCCACAATTTAATACCTTTGAAGAGCAGCTGACACCTTGTGGAAAACTTAAAAAAAAATTCCATTTTGAAGGAGTTTTCATCATATCAGGTATGAGGTTTTGTTGGCTTATTCAGGATATATAACAACAAAGTACTTGTTCAGGCAACACGTCTTTTAAAGATCCCGTCCTCAAAGAGAATAGGAGCTCCTACAGCAACCAGATCTGAAAGCTCAAGTCCAGGATTAGCACATAAATAAAGCAAAGTGTGAAGGTTCTGCTATAAAGAACCAGAGAAAAACAGTCTCAGCGAAGAAAGTCTAGTGAAAGAGCTATACATAAACACAAAGTTTTGGGAACTTTATCAGCTACCAATTTACCACAAATGTCTTCAGCAGTTATACTGAATATAAAACATCCTCATCCTGTGTGCCACGAAAATGCATAATTCTCAAAGTCTGTTCTTGTTTCACATTTATCTCATGGGTTTTTATACCTCAATATTTTAATGCCTTTCTTTCTGATTCTCCCCTTTTCTTTTTGGCCTAACCAAGCGGAGTCGAATCTCTCTGGAGGTTCCAGTGCCTGAGCAGTGTGTCACATGGAAAAAAGCATATTTGGAGGAAGATCCAACATAAGGAGCATCACTGGGGCTATAGAGATGGATTTATCAGAGGGAATACATGTAAACTGAAAAGGTCCATGTGCCTGGACAATGAGTTGAGCACCCAGATGTGGATGAGATGATAGCACTGAATGAGATGAGAACAGGGAAGGGTGCTAGAACATTTGCAAGCAGTCATGGGGTTATACTTTTAAGCAGATATTAAGAAACTAATTAATTGATTAATCAAAACAATTAACTAGATGTCAAATCACCACAGCAGCAAATTTAAACAGTCAATTAATTCATACATTCAAAAGAACAGTAAATAATTAATAAGGAATTAAAGAGTTTGTTAATTATGTGGCAGTAGATTAGTTATGGAGAAAACTAAGTGAGAAGCAATTAATTAATTATGCAGAGAATCAAATGAGCCACGAAATATTTATGTAAAGAATCCCTACAAATGGGCAGTTTAAAAGCAGATGGTGGGAAAATGCTAAGATACATTTTAAAAAAATGTTTAGTAAGTATCAACTGCTGGCAACTGTAGTTAGCTGAACTATTAAGAAAACCATTTGAAACAAGAATGAAAGGTCAGGTCAGGAATCAATTGACAGAGGAGAATTAGGTTATCAAATAGATTCTATAGCACAGAGTCATCCAGTCACTGAGCGTTATTGACAGTTCCAAGGGGCAGGTCTGGTTTAGAAACACAGACAAATGCAACAGAAACGAATACTGGAAATAGACCCTTGTCACAGCATTGTATTATCATAACGTCATCACCTACTTTGCCTCTTCCTTTTGCTTACTGCCCTAGTGCTGTACCCTGCATTGTGTTCAGTCTGGACTATAAACTAATTAAGATTCATGCCCTTACATTCATGTGTAAATTGTCGTGCATACAACTGTAGCATCAGACAAAAATAATACTTTGCATGAACATTATCTCCAAAGTTTAACTCCCACAACATGCCTTCATTAAAATTGTAAATGAGCTTGCAGAAGGGATCTGAGAAAAAGGCTCTGTTTACTTTAGTAAAAGGGAGGGAGATTTACATTATGGTATCAATGTAACTAGAATGTAAGTTACACAGATGTGATGCTACAAACTTGTCTGAGCCGTGCCTTCGCATTCAACCACAGATAATACTAGGCCTCGATAAGATACAGTGTAGTGTCTACTCATAAGAGCTGTTTTATTTCAAATGTCTGATTACTCAAATGACTGAGATGAATTTTTAACACTTCAGCTAATGCTAACTTATGGGAAAAAAACCCACAGACTATACAGGTTCCATACACTGGAAGTGTTTAAGGCCAGGCTGGATGGGGCTTTGAGCGACCTGGTCTATGGAATCAGAATAGGTAAGGCTGGAAAGGACCACAGTGGGTCACGTAGTCCAACCTTGCTGCTCAAGCAGGGTCTAAACCACACTATGGTTCTATGATGTCTGTGTTATGAAGCAACGTAAATTTTAAAACACAAGACTGGATGTGGTAAGAATTTGCCCACAGTTACTGTTCATGGTGCCAGGGACTACCCCAGACGAGGGAAGCACAAAGGCTTCCTTAATTTTCAAATCCAAAACGCACTCTGGAGATCTGAGAGTTTGTTTATATAGAGAAATTCAAGGAAATTGTATGAAAAACAAACAAATGTCAACCTCAGTAGCTGAAATGGATTAAGGTCAGGAATAAATTCAGGCAGCACTGGGCCAAGGCTTCCCAACAGTGGGTGTCTCAAGTATGGCCACTGCAAGGATGACAGGACAAGGTTTATCTCCTTCCAGGACAGGAAAGACACATGAATGACTTTGAAACAAACTGCTGGTTTTGGAAGACCCCAAGTGTTTGCAGTAAAGGTGCTGCTCCACTTTCCTTGTGCTCTCCCTAAGAGACATCAGCTGGACTGGCAAAAGATGGAGTGGAATCCTGGTTGGGGTTTTCAGTGTCCTTGGCTTCACTCCCCTAAACAACTGAGTCTACTGCTGTACCTACAGTCAATTCAGAGGGGAAATTTCCTTTCTAGCTTCACTTTTCCATGTAGTCCTTATTACAGAAACAGGTTCTGGAAGTAGTGAGGAAAAACACTCACAGTAGTACGTCTCAAAGTGGTCTGCACACTGAAAAAAGGCAACAACTGCTGCTGTTACTGATGAGATCCAAAATCACCAATGTAATTCACATCCAAAACTGCTTGGGAAAACTCCTTTTTTTTTAGAGACAGTCCAATTTTCCATATGCAATGTAAATATTTTTCCCTTTGTCCATCATAATCCTGCAGCCCAGGAAAGTCCATCTCAACTTGTCTTGGGCTCCACAAAGCTTTGTTTTAGCTTGTCTAGTTTATCACCTAATTTCCTACTAAACAGTTAGCTAGGCTTAATTTGTTTCACTTATCTTTGTGTTTTATAACCACAGCAAGTAATTGCTTGGGTTAAAGTGAAGCATTTACGAATATGAGTATTTACACAGTAGTTTTTATTACAGTGATATAGCATGGAACAACACAGGCCTGGTATGACAGCAGAGGCCTTTGAAAGCTGGGACATGGGATATGGTGTGGAGGACAAAGGCTATGGTAGGAAAAAGGCCACAGGCTGATGCTGGAGACTCAGAGCCATAAACAATTTACCAAATGCAGACCTGAGAGCGGGAAAAGCACCTTGAGGAATATCAAAGAGATCAAACACATATCCAATGTATGCAGCTAATATATGCAAAATACACCCCATACAGCAAATACAGCTGTACTGTGCAGTGCACAACAATTAAGAAAGAGCAAGGAGGGAAAGAGTATTGGAAAACTCAAAACCAGCCTCAAGTGGCCTGAAGAACTGGAGGATGCCAATAACATGCTGCAACCACTGGCTGCTTCTTCAGGAACATGGGGACCATCAACCTCACAACCCAGAAAGGGAAGAGAAGGATTAGTGTAACAGCAAGGATTCTATTTATACATACATAGAGAATATGTGTGCAACAACTCAAACTATGTTGTTGTTATTATTATTGAGACTAATATCCTTTAAACAAACTGCTAATATTTCAGTCATACCAGCAATTCATTCTGGACTTCATAAATAAGGGCTGCTTTATTTTTGTCTGCAGTGAACATTCATATTGTGCCATTCCCTTGGAAATTCATGCATTCACCTAACTACGACTTCAAATTATGGATAACTGGATCCAAGGTCAGGTTTCACCAGTCTCCACAGAGTGAAAATCAACTGAAAAATGTGAGTGCTCATGCCCCCCACAGAGGGGTTTCCAAGCAGTCTCCAAATTCCCCTTTTCTATCCCTACCTTCCTACATAGAAAGGCAATTCATCAGAAGGAGGTGAATTATTTCTCTTTTTACCTCTTTCCATACAGCAAGATACAGACTTTTGTAATAGAAAAGAGAACTGCTGGTATTTTTCCATGCTTAGGAAATTTCTCCTGCAAGTTTGTGTTCAGAATTTTAAAATAAAGACACCTTTTCAACAAAAACAGCCACCCTCTTCCTCTCTCACACACACAGAGCTTCCAAGGAGATGCCATAGCAGCCTGACTTGAGGTCTGAAGCTTCAAAATGAAACACTTCAACAGTTGTGTGAACTTTGGGATTGAAGCACTATTTATTAAAGAAACATTTTGTGGCCAGAAACAACTCAAAGCTTCGCAAATCTGTATAGAGCAAAAGTGAAACAAATAAATGGTGACAATAAACCACCATATTAACCTCTTTTTGTTTAAAACTGACCTCCCACTCTTATTGCAAGACAAATCTCAACAGAAAGAGACAATTACCATAACTGAAAAGGCAATCGTGCTCCCTTAATAGCTGCAATGAAAACCACTTTTAGAAACAACAGTTTAATCACCCAGATGCGTTCTGAAAGTTGATTTGCCAAGACACCCACAGGTTATACACACTGCGGTGAAAAGTAAAATAATTTTTATTTTTCTGACACAAACCAACTATTTAATGGTGTCATAAGAAGACAATATGGAAACTCATCTTGTTGTTACATAAAGGCAGCTAGCACCAGAATTGGAAGGCATATTCTTATAAGCTCCCTCTCTCTCAGGACTTATCTCCAGGCACTGTGATTGCCCCTTGCTCTGCAAGATGCTCAGTCATAAATAAAAAAGAAAATAAAACCAGTAAATGATACTTTAAATAGTATCAGAGAGAGAGTAGAATAAGATTCTTGCCAGGTGGGAAAAAGAATAAATCAATATTATTTAACACATTTCTAGATTGCCAACCACCACAGCACACAGGAGCTTACAACAATAAAAATACAATTTCAATACAGTAGCAAGAGCGAGCAGCAACAAAATCGATCAAGAGCTAAGTGAACTGCATGAGGCTTTGGTTCTAGCAGACAAAGTCTGTCCTCCCAGAGCAGACTGTAAAAAAAAACAAGAGTGGGCCCTGGCCAGAAGTCTTAATGGTTACTGCAAAACTAAGGAAAGCAAGGTTACAGCCAAGGTTTAGTATCTGTTGTTAATACTGAGGAGAAAAAAATGTTATTAAGTGAAAGAAAAAATAAGTAAATGTAAATGTACCGAATTATAAAGTGAATCAAAGATAACAAGCGATGCAAATACACCAGAGTATTATTTTTCAAAGGCCTGTCTGAATTCATCACAAGACTCCACATTAAGATCTTGAAACACATACAGAAGTCAGATAGACACAAGAGACTTTCTTCCAGGAAGTTAAACCTAAAACATTCAATGGCAAAGTCAGTTCCACCAAAGATCTTACTGTATCACCTCACTCTGCCCAAGGACTTACTTGGAGCAATGAGCATTTCCAATATTCACAACTGAATTTTAAGTGAAGAATTATTTTCTTCCAAGTGTTCATTCATTAGTAAATAAGAAACAAGAGAAAAAGTCATTGAATGCCTTTCCATACAGTGCTTTATCTGACTGGGAAATCATTCTTGTTTTCAGGGTAAATATAGCTTTTTACACATACTCTGAGTATCCCCCACCAAAAAAGACATGTCTACATTGCTGTGACTCTTAGCAGCTCTGAGTATGTGAGAAAAATGGGGAGGTAGCCTTAACCTTCTGATTTAGATAAGGACTGACTAGATTTTCCCAGATATCTCTGCTAGGAAATGATGTTCAGACAAATTCTGGGGTATTTTTCTAGATAGTTGAGAGACAAGACTGAGCTACAGACTCGACTTGGCTGTCCAGAAATTAGACCTACAGTGCATGTGCACATTAACTCCATGGGCAGCAATTCCACAGCACCCCTGGAGCACACAAAAACAACATCCAAATGTGCGCTGATATCCCAGAGATTCCAGAGACCTGGGAGTTAACATGCAAATGCTACATGATGTACAAATCCTGGAGAGGAATACACAGACGTGCTATATGTGTGATACACACACTCCAGCTGCTTCCTATCTGCTGCTGCTCTCCTCTCTGGCTCTTGATGGTTGCAGGACAAACAGATCTACCGAAGGGCACAGAGCCACATGGTACAGAGAAATATGGGAGTGCACCAGTATCACCACCAAACAGCCAGTGCAAAGCTGATACCACTAGGAAGAGTAAGGAGAGAGGCACAGGAGGAAGGCTCATAGCCAGGGGAATCTGCAAGTGGAGGTTCACAAACCAGAAAACTGAAACTCAGGCAAAAAGGGTTCCAACCCCACCCTACCCAGTCACAGCAGTGTTTTCATCTAAGTTAAACTCCTCAGCTCAGGATCTGTTTCACTGGATGAAATGTAATGTTTCCAGCCCTTAAATTAAACCAAAAATTCCGAATTTTAGTATTGGGCCTGGCAGTGTGACACCACTCAGGGCAGTGTCATCTTCTCTCAATCCAAAACTTGGCTTTGTAACATGCAGAAGCAGAACATCTCACTTTCCAGACCTTCGACTGGCCTCATGCCTTTTCCAGTTAGGCAGTCTTTATTAATACAAAGGAACATATGAGCCAAATGCTTTTCCTGCTTTACTAATCACCTTTACTGATATTTGCATGAAACCTGACGATTTTCTGAGTCCATCTGTTCCTGCTGCTCATTTATAATGTGAATGCTTAATTCTGCCTTGTTAGAACTGGCTCATATGGAGGTAATTATGTCAGCAAAAACAAAGGATCATGATTTCTAATGGAGAATGGGAAGCAGAACCTACCAGACTTGCTATTAATGTAACTTCTAATAATCCTTAAATAGAACTGCTTGTACATACAGACCTTTTCAGGATGTATTGACTGCATTAAAAAGTCAAATAAATGTTATTTTAAACTAAATAGCAAATCTTTTTTTTTAGGAGTAAAAATATTATCTCTTCTAACCTTTCCTGAATGCAACCAGAATAATAAGTAATAAGATTTAAGGTGTTTATAAAACACCAAGCTAATTTCACCACTACGTGTGGACTTCACAGGAGCCACAGAGACTGTAGACAACTCCTCATTTGTGTACCACAGACTTAGGTACAGTAACCAGAGCTCTTCACAGGTATTGTCTCTCCAGATCTACAAGAGAGTTCCTAAGTTATTTATAAACTGACAGGGCATACACTCTGCCTTTGGTGTCTGGGCCACATCTCTTATCACAATGTGTGACCTAAACTATCCTGCAAAACATTTGCCAGCACATCTTTAAAACATATCAGTTGGTAGCATGTCTAACCTGGTCTATCCTCGCTCCTTGGTCTCCCCTGGCACAAACACCTGCTGTTACACCTTAGGTTACTCACATAACACACTTCCAATAGGAACAGAGGCCAGAGGGTAATGCAAATGGAGCACAGGATTTGAATTTGCTTCAATTTTGATGATGAATTGCACGTGAGAGAGGAAACCTGAAAGCCCTGACCACCTAAACCTGGACTATCTCACCTCACAATAGTCAAAACAGCACCGGCTGGAGGAACCATCGTTTGTCCAGGTCTCTTGCCCTTCTATTGATCGAGTTTCTGCCTCAACAACAAGGCTGGAATTTGCTTTCTCTTGAAGATGAATGGTTCTTATTATAATGCTGACTATAGGGCATAGCAGGAAATCCTTTCCCCTGTGTGCAGAAAACAGGGATAAGAGGATGCTTTTCTATGCAAGTTTGGTACCTTTTGTGGAAAAGTAATTACAACAGCCAAGAAAGGACAATTTTTGACAGGATAAACTATATCTCCTCTATACCACCATAGGAGTGGCTGTCCCACCAAAACATTGGTAATGCAGACTATTGATTGAGTGTCTCATTGTGCCACGGTTAATCTAAGATTCAAGCTTGCTTCACACATCCTAACCCACATGCCCAATTCTATTTTTGAAATAAATATACTTGAGAAGGAGCTGAAAATTCCCTGGGCTCACATCAGGCCTATTCAGGAACCTATTGAATTAACCGCAGTTCATTTTTCATTGGGAAAATAAAATAGTATGTGTAAGACATTCGCTACTTCATTAGGAACTTTCAAATATTTCTAGTTTGAAACTCATTTCAATTTGCAAAGATAAATGCCTTGATTTTTCCTCTTTGCTTAGTAACAGCATGCAGGGTAACAGAAGCTGGGGAAGGCGGCATTTTTCTTTGAGCAAATTCTACTCAGCAGGATCCAAAACCTTAACTGGAGAAAATCAGCATAATTTCTTGAACACTAAATGCTCAAGACACACTCAGAGTCTCACCTTTCTGAGAAATTCTGAAAAAAATATTTTTTTTTTTATTAGTATGTTAGCCTGCAGAAGTTAGATTTGATTAGGGTGGTCAATATTGCTTGGAAACCCTGATACATAACACCAAAGAGCTCTTTCCTAGAAAACCGAGAATGTAATGAATGAACAAGGCAGAGCCGCAATGCAGTGCTTCTTCCAACAGCCAGACCTGCAAACTTCCCCACCACTTCTCAAAAGAGCAGCTGTGATTTCTTTTTCTAATTACAATTCACTCTTTTCCCCCTCCCCAACTAATTTTAACACAGCTTCTTGTTAATTAACGATGTTAATTGGTAATGCTTCTTGGCAAATTTAGCAGCTTTCTGCAAGCGCTGGCTCTAATATCTATCCCTAAATGCATAGTCATTCTGATAAAATTCAAGAAAAATCCCTCCCTCCAGTCTTTACATACTTCTCCTAATTCAAAAATCTATCTTCTTCTCCTTACCTAAAGTCTGGTGGAGAAGCCCCAGAAAATTCTGAGAAAACCACTGCTGAATACACTATAAGCCAGAAACTGAATAAGCACACCCCATGCTATAGAGCTCTATTCCTCAGGATATTTTTTCCTGAGGGTCTTTGGATATGCTGTAGTTACTAATTTCTGAATTTATTAGGGGGAAAAAAATAATACGCAAGTGCAAACTAATTTCATCCAGCCCTGCAATTACATTATTAAGTGCTGAATCTTCTCTGAGGTTTGGAATTTAATAAATTAAGGAGTCCAAGTCACCTGTAATGGCATGGAGCTGCATTTAGCCACAACTGTTATTGAGTTTATGGAAGCCACTGGGATTTAGCTTCACTGAAAGCTGTTTATTTATTTAGGCTTTCAATTATTTATTTACCCAGGCACTAAGCTAACTATAGATTTGAAAATGCTGGCTTTTTATTACTTTAAATTACTTTCTAAACACTTATCTGTACGTTACAGCAATGCAACCAAATGGTATAATCACAGTGAGGTTTTTTACCAGGATTTTAGAGATTCCCCTTTGATTAGCCAGCATCTCCTACTCCAAGAACCTTTCATTGATAAAGTGCTGTGGACCTCTTTTTCAAACCAATCTATATTGGAAATACTTGCAGAATCTTACTGCACAACTCAGTATTCAGGTTTCATGATTTGAAAGATGGTAAAGATAATACAGTAGCATCCTCTTCACTTGTCTTACCCTTCTTCCTTGTTCACGTTGCTCACAGTCTGGAGCAAGACAAAGGATTTTTAGGAAACTACTTTCTAGAAAAGCACATGCTTTCCTGCTATCCTGTTCACTGCAGGGATGATTCTGCAGTACCAGAAATGAATAACCTCCCCCAGAAGCGTGGAAATCACTCCAAGCTGTGATTTCAATTTGTGGTAATAGGCATATCCAGTAGAGGCCATTCCCACTTGCCTCACTGCTGCTGTTCTCAACACAGGACCACTTTCAGCGAGTTCTGCAGCGAGGTTTGTTAACCACAGCTCTGCAAGGAGACTGGTGAGAAGAGAAAAAAAAAAAAAAGAAAAAAAAAAGAAAAAAAAAAAAACCAAAACAGAAACAAAGGACTTGAGAGCATTTGAAAGTAAATTTAGAATAAATTCTGCAGCCACAGAATTCTGCACTGGGCTCTGGGAAACAAGAGCTGCCAACTCAGCTACCGGTAACTGAGTAAACAGAAGAGTGAAAGGGCTGGAAAAGAACTGCTAATAGGGCTGGGAAGAAAAGTGCCAACTGCTTCTGTAACAGCAATCACATCTACAGCAACCCGTCTGCCTGACCTGCAGCACTACAAGGATTTCACAAGTCTCAGTCTATAGAGTAATGAACAGCTCTAAAAGCTATAAATTTTCCAATTGTTCGTTACAAAGTGACAAACGTTACCCTGTCAGAAAGGTGTCATCACTAATTTGTCTCTGCACCTCTTTAATGAGCCATGTCTTGATTTCAATGTCTAAAAAATATACCATGATTGCACTGTCTTCCTATTAAATCTATAAAAACACTTTTCATGGTTTTGTGTACTGTTTAAATTTTTCTTAGTGGAGTTCAGAAGTATTACTGAAGCTTCTCCCCTGCAAATCCAGCACAGACTCTTCTTTCAAAAGCCCCTCAAAGCTGAGAGATCACAACTTGAAGAAGAGAAAGGACAGAACCAGCATCATTACAAGAGGAAGAAGCAACTGGGGAATAAACCCCTGCCTGATTCAAGACTATCTTCTGCAAAACCTTCACAGATCATCAGTCCAAAATCCTGCCAAGCTTATTAATTCTGTTACAATCCAACCTCCAGCACTGGGGAGAGTAGCCAAATGCATTAGCAAACCAAAATTATGTGTTAGTGAAAGGACCAAGTACACAGAAGAAGCTCATAGAATACATCCTCCATGCAAACACAAACAGCAGTTGCCATTTGCCTGAAGTGTGTCATGATGGTGTGTGATTACTACCAGATTTCCTGAACAATTTCAGTGGACAGCCAATAAAATATTCCATGCCATTTCACATTATAGTAGAGCTCTCAAGCTTTAGCTACGGTGTTATATTAATTTAATTAATTTAACTTCAAAATCTGGAGTTCCTCTGTGCCAAAACTCTAAGAAATGTACCAGTCTTCAAAACCCAGGGGTATGTTTGTCTAATGACCAGTCATGTAAAACAACTTTTTGCATGAACAATATTTCACACATTCTTTTTTATTTTTTCTTTACTTCCAAGAAGATATAAATTCAACCCCTAATACTAATGAGCCGAGTCTCCAAGGGTTTTGTACCTTCCTAGTACAAAAAGTATAGAATGAAAGAAAAGCCAGTGCATACAGCTAAATGTCAGAAATTTTGTGATATTCATTGAATTTAACTTCACAAGGTCAATTATCTGCCATAAATACCATATCATGGCTTGCTAATAACAGGCTGAGTTACTGCTGCCCTGCATCTAATAACAGGCTGAGTTACTGCTGCCCTGCATCTATTTGCAGGAACACCATAACTTATCACAGAACAGTAGAATCACGGAGTGATTTGGGTTGCAAGGAACCTTAAGGATCATCTTGTTCCATGGGCAGGGAACACCTTCCACTATCCCAGGTTGCTCCAAGCCCCATCCAACATGGCCTTGAAAACTTCCAGGGATGGGGCAGCCACAGCTTCTCTGGGCAACCTGTGCCAGGGCCTCACCACCCTCACAGGAAAGAATTTCTTCCTAATATCTAATCTAAACCTTCCTCCTTTCAGTTTGAAGCCATATCCCCTTGTTCTTCATCTTATATTCAATGAATTTGTGCTGTGGCTTGGGAGGATAACAGCAGCAGCAAAGGCTAGGCCAGCAAAGCCTCAAGCTCCAGCTCTGTAGCAAGCCTGAGTGCTAATTCAATGGACAATCCGTGTGGAAACTGGACCTTCTTTCTGCGTTGTCGTTACCCACCAAGGCATGATAGAAATAAATGCAAATAAACTTACAACCTTACAAACAGCTCTGGCTCTGAAGAGTATGGTCAGCTGCAGAATTGTAGTCAGCTCTACCTGATAACAGAGAAACGTTCTCACGATTATTGTTAAGTTTTTGTAGAAGTACTAAGAGGGATTTACTTTAAAATGTGGGCAGCTTAAGTGCTAGAATCACACAGCAGTCTGTCTTACAACAGTGTTCCAGGGAGGGCACCCTGCCTGCCATCATTTCTGTAGGAACCTTCCTCAGATTGACAGAATTTGGCTTTCTCTTACAAAAAAAAAATAATAAAACCCCTGCAATGTAAATATGTCAATGTATCTGGTAAACAGCTCACACGATGGCCATTAAAATCTATCAGTGGAGTACTAATAAAAACTATTTCAATATAAACTTTTGATACATTATGTTGTCTCAAGTTTTATTCCATCACAGTAGCATACACTATCTTACAATTTAAGGAAATACAGCAAAGGGCATTAAATATAGCAGCACTGATCAGACAGTTCTGGCTTTGAAAAAAGGGATCATAAAACTGAAACATGTCAACATTACTTCATTCTGATGGCCCAACTAGGGCCATAGAGCAAACCAACAATGGGAAATTGTACTTATGTGCATCTAAATATGGGGAATATCAGATGATCAATAGTTTTTGCTTGCTATTTTTCTGTCTAAAGATTCACAACACACTAATGGCTGTAGCAAAAAAATCATTGCACAGCTTCATAAATTCCCCCCCCCCAAAAAAAGGCATTTTGCATTTATGAGCAATATCTCAAGGCTTATGATGATTCATCCTTAAATGTCCATTTAATCCCAAAAGAGGAGCTGATGCGAATCTCTCCCAACCTGAGAAAGCACTGAACGCTCTCTTCTAACCAAAACAAACCACAGAGCAGATGAAGGGAGGTTACTTCAACACCCACTCAAGTCCTTCCTCTTTCTCAGTTGTAATGTGATGGTGCAGAGAGCCGTGTGCAGAAGACCAAAGAGAAAACCACCAAATTCTTTACATACAGATCACTGAAAAGCTTCAAAAGAGAGACATGTTCAGATACCGCAGGAGAATCTACAGTATTCTAAAATTACAGCTCTCTTACCAGTTTTACACAGCAGGAAGACAAGAGACCTGTGCATTTGAAAATATTAGCACATGATCTCAAAAATGATGGACTAGCACAGGGATGAATTTTGCTGACAATAGAAAATCATTCCAAATAATCAAAATCAAAAGTTTGCTGCAAAAAAAAAAAAAGTGGCCTTGCATAAACCACCATGATGGGGTGATGAAATGGCAGCTGAAATGCAAAGGAAGGCACATAGATCTGAAGGCTCTATTGGTCTTTTGTGGCAAAGTTTTGGTAGCAAAGGGGGCTACAGGGGTGGCTTCTGTGAGAAGCTGCCAGAAGCTTCCCCTCTGTCCAACAGAGCCAATGCCAACTGGCTCCAGGATGGACTCACTGCTGGCCAAGGCTGAACCCAACAGTCTCTTTCAGAGACACTGAAAGAGCCCCTGGGATAACATATTTAAGTAGAACCAACTCTGCAGCACAACAAAAGCAGTGGAGAAAGGAGGGAGAATATGTGAGGCAAACAGCCCTGCAGACACCCAGGTCAGGGAAGGAGGGGCAGGAGGTGCTCCAGGTGCTGGAGCAGAGATTTCCCTGCAGCCTGTGGTGCAGCCCATGGTGGGGCAGCTCTGCCCCTGCAGCCCATGGAGGAACACGGGGGGGCAGAGACTCCCCTGTGTCCTGGGGAGGATCCAGGTGGACCTGCAGGAGACCCAGGCTGGAGCAGCCTGTTCCTGAAGGATTGACTCTGTGGAAGGGACCTGCACTGGAGCAGTTCATGAAGAACTGCAGTCTGTGGGAAGGACTCATGTTGGAGAAGTTCATGGAGGGCTGTCTCCCATGGGAAGGACCCCACACTGGAGCAGGGGAAGGGCTCCTCTCCCTGAGGAGGAAGGAGCAGCAGAGACAACATGTGATGAACTGACCACAGGCCCCATTCCCTGTCCCACTATGCTGCTGGAGGGGACGAGGTAGAGAAAGTGGTAGTGAAGGTAAGCCTGAGAAGAAGGGAGGGGTGAGGGGAAGGCATTTTAAGATTTATTTTTTATTTCTTATTGTTCTAGTCTGATTTGATTGGTAACAAATTATTTTTTTCCCCCAGTCAAGCCTGCTTTGCCCTGTTTTGGTGAGTGATCTCTCCCTGTCCTTATTTGGACCCACAAGCCTTTTGTTGTATTTTCTCTCCCCTGTCCAGCTGAGGAGAGGGATAGAGCAGTTTTGGTGGGTACCTGGTGTCCAGTCAGGGTCAAACCCACCACAAAAAACCACCCAAGTGATGGGGTGACAAAACAGCAGCTGGAAAAAAACAGCAGAGGGAAGCAGGCAGGTCTGAGGTACAAGGTAAGCACTGACAGGTTCTTAGTTAGTCATCACCACTCCATAAAGCAACCTCAGCTACGGGGTCGACAGCTCTCTGAGAACTACAGGAAATACAAACGCTCAGCAGACAACACAAAAGAAAACAGCATGTAGAACATTAATAAAGAATGGGTTTGAAAGTAAGAGGGAAAACACGCTGCTGCATGGAATCCATGGTGTGCCCCTATGCCCAGCACGGCAGGAAAGGCCATCTCAAAGAGAGCAGAACAACAACAACAACAAAAAACCCCAAACAATATGACAAAAAGGAAAAGGGAAAAAAAAGGAAAAAAATAGAAACATGGCACTTTTAACATGACAAAAACCCAAGCATTTTGATTCTATAGCTGGTAAAATAGGATCTGATACAGATGTATAAAATCATGAATTATAAAATAAAGATGATGAGGGAGCAATTCTTTCACAGTTCCACATGACACAACCAGGACACGAATGAAGTTATTGAGTGACAAATGTAAAGCAAATCCTAGAAAATACATTTCAGACAGCATAGCTGAGCTGTGGGACTTCCCCACCACAGGAGGTTATAGGGGCCATGAGTACAGAAGCTCAAAAAGAGCTCAGGCTCACCTGTGCAGCAGCATAACACCATAAGCAGCTATCAATCCATTGTAGCTGAAGATGGGAAAATCCTGAACCTGCTTGTTCCCAGAAGCTGGGAATGTAAACCCTAGTCATGTACATATGGGAAGGATCACACTGTATTGTCCCTGCTCCTCACACTCCCTTCTGAGCCACCAGACATCAGCTGAGATTAGAAGACAACTGGGGCCACTGCTCGTGGGGCAGATAAATCTGTGTCCTCCTCCAGTGGCTGCTCCCCTTGATTCCCTGGGCAGGTGAACAAACACCTGCTGAGGGGCCCAACCTCTCAGAAAGTGAACCAGAGAGTCCCAAGGGGAACACAGTTTAACTGGGAAGTTAAAACAAACATTACACAACATTACACAACCCCCCATCCTCCTCCTCCTCCCTGCTTTTGTCTGCAAAGGATAATCTGACTTTTGAGGTACTGAGCAGTTACCTCACAGTTCCTCCTAGTTTAAGTACTCCAGGGCTGTGCAATCCCTTTCCTTTCCTGTTCAATTTACTGAACCTCTGATATCACAGATATATCTTCCTGCTCCTGGAGAACTTCAGACGGTCACTTCTTTCCCAAGAGAATATTTAAGGGTAAAAATACAGTTTACGATACCAAATTGTGTAATGTTTACAGTCTGTTTCTGTGTAAAGGGGATCATTTTTCCATGCAATACTGAAGAAGAAATACAACAAATAGCAAGAGCTGGATAAATAGTTTCCTCTCTCAATTTAAAATCTACAGTATTTTACACGAAAGTAATTTTAACTGAAAGGAAAATCTAAGTGGTCATTCATCACTGGGAAGAAATGCTGTTATTAGTCTCCAAGTCTAACTGCTGAAGCCTGTGAGAGGCTGAGATCACTGTTCCCAACAAGTAAAAACCACTTTTTTTTTTAAGTACTGATATAAAATTCTGGTGCTTGGTACTTCCATTGTGACAACTTCCAAGAAAATTTTAAACCTGTGATACATATTTAATAACATGGATACCTTACACATCATTAACTTCTGCTGACACTTTATCTTTTCCCCTCTTTTCCTTTAATAATATTTAAATTATAGAGGCTCATTTTAAAGTATCATTTTCCAAATCTTACAGTACTACTGCTAGTGTCTAATAGATCTGCCAGCACTCTTCTAAGGAGATCTTGGGGATGGTATCTAGTGTTGCAGTTGAGTTTAGACACTTGAACAATCTGTAGGTAATGTGTAGGCAACTACTTCAGAAAGATGACAATTAAAAGACAGTTACTTGGAGAACACTCAAATTCCCATTATTTGCTTCTTTTCCTGCAACTAATACACAAATTTAGGAATTTAAAACCTGAAGGGAATTAGGAAAAAATGGTACATGCATAAATAAAGCAAGCAGTGTGGTGATGCTCCCTTTTTTAGTAAATGCCTTTAAAATAAATAAATGCCTTCAA
Organism: Pseudopipra pipra; assembly: GCF_036250125.1. Lineage (NCBI taxonomy): Eukaryota > Metazoa > Chordata > Aves > Passeriformes > Pipridae > Pseudopipra > Pseudopipra pipra. Next base: position 4,627,747 of record NC_087549.1, on the reverse strand, counting down.
AATGCACCATTATAATTTTTCTACAGTTTTGTGGGCATCATAATGGAAATAAATCTTCTCAGGGGATTTGAATGTCACAAGGAAAGTTGGCATTGGCCTGGCCTGAGGAGAAATAAAAACAATGTGGTTCAGCAGGGAAAAAAGGCAAGAAGCTTGATATAACAAAGGTGATGGACACTGCCTAAAAATCTAGAAGCAAAGGGACAATGAAAAAATCAAAGTATACGTAGAATAGTCTGCTTAAAACTACAAGATTAGAAAAACTTTTGAAAGCCAAGAGAATATAATTACGTGGTAGTAAAATGAAAATGAAGAATATCAGAGGCAGACCTAAAGTCTCCATCTGATGATTCAAGCTGACATCGTCTTTTAGGTTCAAATCCACTGTAAAAGAATTCCAATAAGTGTTTAAGAGTTAAAGTAGAAATATCTCCATCTAGTAACACAGCAAATTTATTTCTAGACACAAAAATCACATTTTTGTTCAATACCTCCAGTACCAGTTTATTTTTATAAGAAAAAGGTCAACTTGTAACATAGATAAGGAAAAGACCTTTCTGAAGTATACGTTATCCATTTCTACAATTCTGAGCAAAGTTTCCAACTTGAACAGTTATTTGTTTCCACACTGTTCATCATACAATTTCAGAGTTCATTTTATCAGCAGTCTTCAATAAGAGAACATTAAATTTCAGTGGAACCACTAAAAATCATGTATTAAAAGACTCAAGGAAGAGGCACTCAGGTACACCAGACAAGGCAACGACTCTTCGAAGACTTAAACAGAACCTAAAATTCTACGATAAAATTGGTGATTTCAAAAATTTTTATATTACAAAACGATTTTAAACCACAAGCCCTAAAGTTGTATGTATATATTTGATGGCAGAAGTTTACATGACTTGCCAACTCTCATGGGTTTATACTCATAAATTCAAAATAGCCATTTATGAAGACATTGTTTGGAAGGCTTGATACCTTACATCTACATCCTAACAAAAAGGGGGAGGTCTCTTATATGTGATTATCAAAATTTATGAGCTAAAACAAAAATAAAATAACAAAAAATAGGCTGTCAAATCACCTCCAGCTACAGGTTTCTCTAACTGCATATTCTGATGATAAGGACCAAGCCAGTTCTTAATTACGAGGGTGAAGAAAAGCCCTGATGCAGAAGAGATTGATCAACTGATTGATTGATTGATTGATTGATTGATTGATTGATTGATTGATTGGAGTTTATGCTATTCAAAAAGACACGTTTCATAAGTAAAGTCCATGCCACTTGAAAAATGCTGGAAGTGCAAATTCTCCATTTTGAAGCAATCATAAAGAGGCACATTCCAAAAGTCAAATCTTATCTCAACAGAGACAGTGCACAGAGACATTTTAAACATTTACCAAGAGAGCAGAAATCTCCACAGCAACCACATTGTGCCTATTTATGAAAAAAACTCAAAATCCCAAACATTATTTGAAAAGTACTATAGTTTTCAGAACAATTGAGCTATACCTTGCAGTCACTTTAGACTCAATATTTATATGTCACTTCCAAATTTCACAAACCACAATTTCAGAAAAAAACAGTATGAGACTGTGATAGTTTTAAATGTCAATTAAGAAAAATACTAAAGATATCTTATTCCCTAAATCCAAGAAACTTTCATTACATAAGCTGATGGCTTGGGCATCTTAACGTGTGACACCAAAGGTGAAATCCTTGTTGTCACCCAAAAATCAAATTCTTACCATCTAAAGTAAAAACAGGATTTCATCTCTGAGAAGGTGAAACCACACCATGGGACGGGTGAGATGTTCCATTACATGGAAACATGCAGCACCCGATGAAGCTCTTAGAAATACACTGCCCAACATTCAAATGGAAACTAAAATGGTTTCAAGAAAATGATTCTTGGTTTTCACTCATATGAAGGATGGTGGACTGAAAGCTCAGCACAGTTAGTTCCTGATTTTGTAAAGGAGCAGCAGGGTAAAGTTCCCTTTCACCACAGCTACAGTCGACTGTCTCCAAGGAGCACAAATATTCAGTAATTATGAGGGTCTACAGCTCCCAGGACCCACCTCACCATTTCATTTTCTTAAGACTGTCAATAAAGATGCCAATTACAGCTAAATATAACAGAGCAAGATATGCTCTTGTGAAGTACAAAGAAGGATTATGTTTCATTTCCAATTGGTCATCAAATAGCTAATAAATTGTAATGGGCTTTCATTGCTTTGATTTTGAATACAAAAGAGTAAACTGCATAAAAAAAGCTTTCAAAGCAGTTGTACTATAACTCAGCCAACTCTGCCAAGTTTGGAAATGTGATAAGTACATACTTATTCATACAATGACAGAATTAGGAAGGTTGGAAAAGACTCCTAAGATCAACTATTAACATAACACTGCCAGGTCCATCACCAAACCATGTCCCTAAACACCACAAAGTGAATAATAGCATAAAAGATATGTATGCTAAATTTCCAAACTCTCCCCCAAAATATCAATAGTAGGGTTGATAACCCACACCATCCTAAATGAAACTTTGAAAACTGAAATGAGATGATAACCACAGCATTTCACTTATTCTCCTTTAATCAGCCTGGTCTGCTCTGAAAAATAATTAAAAAAAAAATAAACCCCCCATGTTCTACCTGCTCTACTTACTGCCAAAAGTAATCCATCTTTACACACTGAGTAATTAAATACTGAATATAAAAGGCACTGACACTATTAGAGCTTCCTCCCCCCAGCTGAGTAGCTCCACAAGTAATGTGCAGCGCCTGCAATTTTGTTTTTACTCAAGGAAGTCATATACCCCTTAAGGCTGCCACAGCACAGCTGCTCATTTTGAACACCTCTCATACATCTGGATCAGTAAACTCCAAATGGGAATGAATAAACAAGGTAGGTGGTGGATTTTAAAAGGCAAGTGAAACAAAAATAGAAGGATCTTTTTATAGTAAGAAAAGCCTGGGGGAGATCTCACCACCTCTTTTCCCTGCTGAAAAATGCTACTTGCTTTTTAATTAAAGCTTTTTCGGTCTCTTTTTGCAGCCCAGTTTTCTCTGAGCACCAGCACGTCTGTGGAGATGAAAAATGCACAGAGTAATGAATTTTAGATTTGGAAGAAGTCAGCTCTAGAAATAAAAAAAGACTTCCACACGTAGCCAAGATCTGAAGGTGAAGTGATTTAATGGCTGACTCGACTCATTATAATTATCATTATTCATGTTGTGGTGCCACCCAGAGGCTTTGTGTTAGGTACCGTACTAATAATGTAATTTCAACCATAAATCTGTTTGCAAAACTACGCAAGGATTTAAGAGAGCAGGCAGACTTTAAGGAAAAGGAAGAGCATGGCAAGAAGATGGGAAATGAAGCTTTAGCAGACAACTACCAACACATTATCCAGTATGGATTGGGTTGTTAAAACAGCAAAGTAAACACTTCTCCAGAAAATAACCTGGCATAGGTCACTGTCCCAGGGAGCAAGGGAGAGAGGGCACCAAGAGTGACACATCCCTCAAATATTGAAGCAAGGCACCCACAACAGCATGGGATGTACCCACCTTTCCCCCTGTGTTGTGTACTTTAACACTCAAACAGGAACAGCATGGAAAGAAGGAAATGCAGAGTACACCATCAAGTTGAGGAGAGATGGAAAGGTGAAGGATGAGTATTTAGGAGCAAGAGATAAAAAAAACCAGAGAGGGCACGATGAACTTGGAGCAAGGGAGGTTGCTGGTATTAAACTGCCAGTCAATACCATGGAAAGTTTATAATGAGTCAAAACGAAAGATGTGTGATAATTCTGGTGTAATGGAATGGCAAAAGGCAATTTAGTGCTTCCAGTGAAAATCTTCAGGCTTTTAATTTTAGATTATTCATTGCCAGATGACTATAACAGAGTTTCTTCATAGTGAATTTAGCAAAACTCTTTGCTGACAGCTCTCAATAACTTTTCTGATCCAGGAAAACCCACTCTTTATATAACTCTCTAAATTAATAATTAAAAATAATTATGTACAAATTCTGATTAGACATACTCAAACAAGATCCATGCATCAGAGTAGTAGGATGGGGCACAACTTACAAATGTGTAAAGAGGAGGGAGAAGTGTCAAGTTATTGTAAGGAAGAAGTGGTTTTCATGACGTCTCAAATTCTGCAGGTCAAATCCTTCCCTCAGCCAATTGCAGAACTCATGTAAACTTCTGACCAAAATTTAGCTGCAATACAACTGATATGAAACTCAGTTTTGTTAAATTGATAGAAATCTGACCCTAGTTGCAACCAAAAAAGAAGGAAAAAAAAAAGTCAGTAACTTGCTACGATGCTGTGGCTCTGCCCTGGGAGCTCTGCAGGGTTTACTTATGTTTAGTAGTGATCCTCAAACTCTCTTCAGAGGCTATTCATATCTGGGATGATAACAACCATTAAGTTGTTTTAACTTATGTGCTTATCAGATCCAACTAAAGGAAACAGTAATAACACTAAAATAATTCTAATTATCACACCAAAAAGCATGCTCTTTTTGCAAGTATGTTGGGGCTCAGCTGTAGGACTGTAAAGAAAAATATTCTGTATTTGCCATGAGAACCTAAACTCAGCAGTAGTTATATTAATGTATATTTTCTGCTTCATTTCCTTTGAATGTATCACTGTTCATCATTCACAAGGGTTTTTTTTAGTCCATATTTGTGAAATCAGAAGGTTATCAGGTACCAAAAATCTTAAAGAGAACGTTTAACCAGCCTATCCTCTATGTTCACTAAAGACACACATTCATTCGTTCTCAAAGGCACAGTGCTACCAGTTAAATAAAACATACCTGCAGCCAGTAATTCCCAGTCAGGTCTGTAAGGATACAGGGTCAATTATTTCATCCTTGTAAATGAAAGGTTGGAAAAAGCATAGCAAATACCTAAAAGCCTAACAACAGGATGTTTCCATTACACTTCATATCAATAACAGTTGTCAAAATGAAAAGAACTGAATTCAAGCTTCATTTGCTTCCTACAACCCATTAGTAAATGTGTAAGCTTCTGTTTTGATGGGCGAGGGAAGCCTGTACAGTCTCATAAATGTAAAAATAAAGAGCTAATTTATCCACTCATCAACAATGGAGGATATGGCTTGACACGTTTATATGCCTGAACACACACCCACCAATTAAAATGGTGAGGATGGATGATCACACACATTTCTGGTGTACCATGTTCAGCAACCTTGAGAGGCTGTCAGGAAAATCAGAAGATCTTGATCCTGGAGAAGACATCTGCTCCATCTCCTTTTCCCACCAGAGCACCCTGCTACACCTAATAATTTGTGTGACATTTCTGTCTGGTTGGATCTCAGAGGCTTCCATGGTTAATCCACCACGGCCTCCCAAGACAAACCCTTCCATAACTTTGTGATTTATTTTTTTTTCAGATACACTGCATAAACCTCTTTTCCTAGAACTTTACTTCAACATTGTTTTAACCAGAAAAACAAACAATCTGTTATTTTTGTCCTTCTTTTTTACAACAGAGGTGTTGTGGTTATCAACACTGTTTTCATCACAAATACAAACCATAGCACCATACAAGCCACTAAGAAGAAAATTAACTGTATCCCAGCCAAAATCAGTACAAGAAGTAACATATTAGAGGGCTGTTATGCACCTCCTGGTCTTCTGTCAAATTAAAAAAACCCAGATTCTCTCATTCTCCTCCTCAGACCACGCTGTGCAGATGTCTAACCATAACCATGACTATAGTCTGAGTTTTCTATGGGCTGTACCCTATTGCAAAGGCACAACAGAGAATCAACAAAGTGCTCCCACCTAAAATCAGTAGTTTGTTCTCACTGCTATGAGAATTCTTACATTTTTCAGTCCAGTTCTCCAAGTTTCTCTACCAACTTCCTTACACCTGCAAATCTAATAATAATGTCTTATTTCACACATTCACTACGTCCTTCCAGTCTCACAAAGAACCACTCCCAGCTTTCCCATAGGTGGTTTTCCAAGGAATTCTGCATTTGCTGCATGGAAAATCTAAATCATGTGTCTTCAGCTTAAAGTGTTATGAGAAGGAATGCCAAAAACCTTACTAAACTCCCCAAAATACATCATCTACTAGTTCTTCTCTCTCCTTACAGATCACCACTTCCTCCTGGAAAACCAGAGCTTCCTTTTCAATTACTTCCTACTCACTGAACTTTATTCTCTTGCTTGAGGGTATTAATGCCTTTGACTAGCCTTTTTTAATTCAAAAGGATACCAACAGTTTTACTCTGTTTAATAGTTCCAAGTGATGAAGTGGACATACCAATATATCAAAACCTGTATTATCCTCAGTTAGATGAGCAGCACGCACACAAAATTCACTAGAAGTGCCAAACAACTGCACCCAGAAAATTTGACTGTTTGAAAGAGCAGAAAAGTTATACACATCATATTCTTTACAACTCAGTCATGGAAAATAGGCTGTTGACCACTTTAAAGTATGAGTGCAGTGCTCATTCTTGGTGGACTTCTGGTTTATGCCTCCTTTTGTGCAGAGCTTTGTGGCTGTGCCACATGAGACTCTTTCCAAAAGACAGTAACAAATGGCTTTGTAGGAACATTGATATTTTTGTGAGTCAAGGTTTCTTGTCTGCCAATGACTGTAGATTAAACTGGCTGACTGTGCAGTTAGCAGTCCTCTTTTTCAATTATGTACCCTCACAAAAACCTCAGGTTGATAAGAGTGTCATAAAAAATGAAAAGGATACACCATACCTAAACAAAGCATTATATAAAAAAGAGATTTATATTTCTAAACTAACAACAGCAAAATACAGCTACCTTATCTAGAAGCAAATATGCACCAGGACAGCTGCTAAGTATTCTCGAATTATTATTTCTTTTTAATGTCATATTTTAATCATATTCTTAGTAGAGTATCAAATGTCTTTTAGCTGGGTGGTTTGAAACAGAAAATCAAAGAGAATGAGAAGCAGGAGTGCAGCAAACAGGTAGACATATCCTAGTTCAAAACCTGGGATTCCCTAGGTAAGAGCAGCTCTACCTTCACTGTAGAGAAAAATTAGCATAAGAACATTAAGAAGAAATGGAGAATGTTATTGCAGAATTATAAGAACTTGCTGTACACACACACCCTCTCTATGAGCAGAGCTTCGTAGAAGTGCAGGGATTTTAAAAAGCACTGAGATTTTAGAAAATGCAGACTCGTTCCTGAGACGAGAATTCAAATGAAAGTGAGAAGAAAAATATTTTGTCCTGCTTTTGTAAAATAGAATTCACACTTTTAAGACCAAACAGAAATTTTTATACTTTCACATCACAAGCACGGGTCTCCTTTAACACAGCTCACCCAGTGGAGTTCTCAAACCCAATAGGAAAGAAAACCTAAGGGATTTGTTAGTGAATAGCAAGTGAGGTGCTGTGAAAGTGTATCTTCAAGACAAGAGCTTCTGATGAAAGGCTGTTCAACACCACACTTCCCACTGCATGGGGAGGACAGAGGAAGCCTGTGAAAAGCAGGGAATAGTGGTCCCCAGTTGTGTCTTTTCCATGCTTATTCCAGAGTGCCTAAGAGCACAGTAGTAGCTCTTAACATCTTCACCTTACACCAGGAAAAATTCACAAATATTCAAGTAAAATTTCAAGAAGATCAGTGTATTTCACTGTAATCACAACAAAATCCCAAATACATTATGCAGAATCTCAGGAGTTAAAACTTTATCAGGGAAACTTGACAAGTTTGATACAAAATTCAGAGGTCAATGCTAATGGCCCATCTTTAGACATCTTTCTGCTCCCAATTCTTCCTCTACCCAAAGCAAAAATTGCAGCAAAATAGAAACAGCAACAGTTTAACTGCAAGACCATTAAATCTTTACCAACGATCCTGCCTTGGATTAGCAAGAAAGAAATAATTTTATTACTCAGTACTTGCTTAGGACAACCTGTGATTGAGATTTAATTCTCATATGTGATGATGAATCTCATCAAGATGGTTGGGAAGAAAGACTTTATTGATAAACAATAGTATTTTTCATCAAATGTTTTGTGGTGAAAGAAAGCAGGCCCAAAGAAAATAAGTGACATCCCATCTGGTTTAAAGCATACGGTTATTATCCTTCGGTAACAAATCTTGTTCAGATCCAAAAAATTATACACTTCAGTACTTCTCCCTGTGCTATAAAAATTAGTTCCAGGGGAAAATCAACTGACAAAAAGCAATTTTATAACAGTGTGACATTTATAAAAAATTAATGTTCTGCTAATTGATTGGTTGGGGGAAAACATGGAGCAATCCAGCTAAGTTTGAGTTTGATGGCAACACTTGCAGAGAAAAAAAGGCAAAAATCTCTATGTATCTCAGATTTGCTCAAGTGTATCAGGTTTCATAATTAAACAAGGTTTAGTCAATCACATCATCTCTATATTAACTTTTCCCTTTCTACTAACTTTTTTTAAAATACTTTTTATTATTTCAACAAAATTTGACAAAATTAGTAGAGTTAAAAGTGTAATATTCTGAAGAGCTTCTTGAAAAACCAGTGTTACAGAGCAGAGAAAGTTCACCAATTCTCATACTAAGCTAAATAAAAGAAGAAGCCACTCTTTAGCTACTACATCCAACAATTTAGTTTTTAAGTACCCCTCTCCATCCCTACCAAGGAAAAAAGAAATCAAGCTCCCTACATCTCCAAAATGTCACCTTCCATCCTGATGGACATCTTCCCAAAAAATAGATGTATCATTGGCATCTTTCCTTAAAATTAGCTAAGTCTTCTTCTTTGTTTTCCTCTTTTCTTTTTTTTTTCTTTTTCTTTTTTCTTTTTTGTCTTTTTTAATTTAAGCTCATCCAACTCCACAGCAGACCATGCTGCCTTTCTTATCACAGCTGTGGTGATTGGGAATGAATGACAAAAATGTGCATTATGAAGATGATGGTCAGAGTCTGCAGCAGACAGGAGAAGGATGACACTCAGGGAGAGATCTGGTAAGGCTGCAGGAGGTTCTAGGCAGGGAAAAATGCATCCCCAAATCTCATCTGTTCTCCTCCCCTTCTCTTCATGCCCGAATAAGGAGAAAGCATGGAGCACCTCTCAGATCCCCACCAGAACAGTCAATCTGGATGAGTAATTGCAAGTCATGAACTTGGGAGGGAAAAACTGGCCTAAAAAATTTGGCTTACATTTGTGTCTACAGAATTTTAATAAAATATATACTGTATTTTTTTGGCATGTTAAGTGTATTTTAATTTTAAAAAACTCTTTTGTTTCCATACTTTAATTTTAATTAAAAAATACTTTCAATTCCATGCTTTAAATACAGCTTTTAATTTGGCTCCCAATAGCTATGTCTAATGGTAAGAGGTTTGCTCCTCACAGTTCCCAAGAGTCCTGGACCTCTTACTGACAAGACCAGTGGTCGAACTAAATCTGCAGCTTTGTCCCACTTCACATCTGCATTTCTTCCCAAAATCATGCCCACCACAATTCTGCTCCCACATGATCTTACAACACAGGCCTGAGGATACACCTCGGCATCACTTGTGCAGAGCACTCTGGTATATTGTTAGATAAACAAAGATAACTTTACATTAATGCAAATGAAAGCTGTTATGGGGGTGTTGTTTTGTTTTCTGAAGTGGCTAAACCTGAAATGGGAGATAGCAGAGTTGGTTCAGGTCTGACACCATCTGACAGTCCATAGCAACTTTTGTGTTCAGTTTAATTCTTTCACACAAGTATCAAATGAAAAAGAAAAAAAATATTTTTAAAGAGTAAAGGAAAAAAAACCTTCCTGTCTCATTTTGAAAAAAAAACAAAATATCAAGGTCACAAAAAATAATTTTTTAAATCTATGTTGAAGCTTCCACTTTATAACCAACAGAAAAACCAAAGACAAGATATGGGACTTGAAACTTTTCCTCTGCTTTCAGCAGCAGAAATTAGCTGTGCTGAAATTAGCACTAACTAGATACTTTCTGTTAGTTATCAGTGATACATCTTGTCTAGTCATTTGGGGGGTTCTTTTTTATTATCAGTGAATTTTACTGCAACTATATCTCTCTTTTAAATTTTTTTCAAGATCTAATTTGCATTTAATTTGCCATTTCATTATGACAAAATCCCATTTATTTAGACACCTATTGCCATGAACTATGATAAATAGTTCAAAATAAACTCTCTAAGATAAGTTATTTTAATAAATAAATGCAATTTGGACAGTTTTTGGAGCAGTCCTAAAGAAAATGCTCCCACTGCTCATTACAGCAGCAGCCTACAATAAGCAGGCACATTTTTCTGAAAGCACAGCTTCACAGTGAGGTCATGCTAGCCAATATTCTGCTCAAATCTGGGAAAGAAACTTTACAGAACTCTAGATTGATAACTTCCCTTCCACAGTGATTGATGCTGACCTTTCTGCCAAGGTATGAGATGCCATTTGCAGACCAGAGATTTCTTCCCTCAACATGCAAGTTGATAATAATATTCTCACGTGCACTAAACACAAAGTGCCATCCACAGCATCCCGTTATATTTCACATTTCTAGCTCCAAACTGTTTTTCCACCTTATGACATATTCTCAAGTCGATATTTCCTGGTTTTCCTCCCCAGGAGGAATTCACGATGCTAATGAACACTTGGAAACTAAAAACCACATATCAAGTGTTCTCTCATCCCACCAATAAATGACAGCTTCAAGTCACTGGATCAGCATCCTGCAAATCACTGAGGGATTATTCCACCTGAGGCTATGTGGGTATATTACAAACTATAAATACTCATAAATAGACCATCAGATTTAAACATTATAGAACATCAACTTTATCTTCTTTTTGTCTACACAAGCCAGTTGACCCAGGATAGCTGACAACTTCCAAACCTGCAGAGCAAACAAGTGCACTCTTAGTTCAGGAGATGAGATTACTGAATGACCTGAAAAATTTGCAGAACTTTGTGTTTCCCCAGAAAAGCATCCACCAGCATTGTTTGAATGTAAAAGGTCCTCTCCTGAAATTTTTCATAATTAAAAATAATGTTACAAATTCACACTTCAGAAAACAAGTTGAAATTATACTCTCTCCTTCTAGGTCTTTGAAAGTTGATTTTCAAATAAGAAAGTAAATACTGTTTTCTCTAAGCAACATCACCCTTCACAAAAATGACACAATTTGCAACAGGTCTGCATGGCTGGAGCACTGCAATAAAACTTCTCTGAGCCTTTCCTGGATATCAGGGTTTTAATATAATGTTAAGAACTGACTGTGCTGCTTCATCATGAAAACAGGATTTCTTTATCTTGTCCCTTTCTGACAACTCAGGATGCAAAGAACACAGTGTATTCTGCAATAATCCCTTTTTCTGTGCTGTGCAAACCTGCCAGGGCATATGCAGATTCACTGCTTTCTCTCTGACACCCCACACTGACAAATGGAGATGATTTTTTTTCCCGCAATTTTTAAAACTGTGGTTGTATTTGACACTTACCTCCAAAGCAGGGGCCCTCACAGCCACCCCCTTCCATCTCCCCTCATCACAGAGCCCCCAAGCAAAGGAGCTGCGGTGTAGCTTAGGAAAGACTGAATTAATGTGCACAAGAGCCACCTGCTTTGTGTCTCCAAATCTCTCTGCTTAATCAGAGCCCATGGCAACATTGCTAAACTTCAAACTATCCATTTCCTTGACCAAAATCCTCAGTAAAATACATCAGTGGTCTGAAACCAATGAATAAAAACCATTTCTATTATTTATGTATATCTCATCCATTTCTATTGCCATCAACATTTGAAAAGTTTTTCTTTTTTCTTTTTTTCCCCTTGCAACAACACACATTTCCTAGGAGTGCAAACACTGACAAATTTAAGGTAAAAATAATGAAAAATTGATGAACACATAATATAATGAAACATCCACCAGGATGAGCACAAAAAGATTTATAATTTATTTATATTTTATGAGCAAGAAGATTTTTTCCCATTTGCTTTGGGAACCAGGACAAGCACTTTATTCAATGCCTCTTAAAACCAGCACAAATAAAACAGCAAGAGATTGAACAAGCTCCCACACTCCGGCTCCATCCCTTGACTCCCTAGGACTTTGTTTTACTTCTACTGATGCTTACTCCAGGTAACATCATTTTAAGCATCTAAAACAAAATAGCACACACATGTTGTTAGCAAACTATGCATCTCCCAGTCTAATTATGAAAGCTAAAATTTCCCTTAATAGTGCTGATTTCTCGGACTCCCATTCCACAGTGAAAATCTCATTACTATGGCTTCACTCCAAAAAAACACACGTGAAAAAGGTAGATTTTGTTTTAATTATTATTTTGTTCTTTTTGTTTTTGCTTTCCCTCTTGATATGCAGTGCTGTAGCTGCACAGCTTAGTGTGTTCAGTAAGAACCATCCCAATTCTCTACATATCCCACTTTCAGACGTGAGGATCATGCAGCAGTGTGGGGAAACCCGTTCTCCTGTACTGAAAAAGGATGTAATTGAAAGCAGAGGACCTGCCACTGATGTCACAACTCTAGTGCATAAATTCAGGAATAGGGAAGCCAGACAGTACAGTACAGTGATCTAAAGCTCATATCATCCACACTTGGGAAATTTCAGATTTTTTACAAAGTCTTCAAACTATTTTTGCAGACATTGCCAGAGAACTTTGTACACACGTTGTATTGTCATGTCCCTAACTGGTGATGATGCTGGAATGAATCTGGGAGTGGAACTACACTCTCTGACTGTGGTGAAACTTCAAACCTGGAGAGGAGGAAAATACACTTTTTTAATGCTTGAAAAATTCCCCTATTTTTCACACTGCCTGTCAGAGAAAGGCCAGACTTTGTGCCGAGCCTCCTGAGCAAGGTAAAACGCAGGTGTATAGGAATAATCACCTCTCAAGAGATCAATCTCACAGCTGAGAAAGGCTCTGATAGGAAACAAATGGTTGAACATAAACCCATTAAAGATACCTCTGGCAAGACCCAGTTTCAAAGCACACGTTCATGCCCCAACTGTACAAGGTGGCTGTTAACCTTCAGTTCTGAAGGGAAACTCTGCCAAGATAACCATCCTATTTGTCCACACTGTCAAGCAGCCACACAGACTACATGCACAGTGTTTAAAACACTGACAGTTCTGTAAAGGTTTCCAGTATTGTAAAAAATTTTTCTGAGTGCAGAAACACTAATATTGGTCAGAATAGGATGGTTATTTGACACTTAAATCAAATCATCTCTGCAACCTTTCACATGCTACACTGCACATCATTCCAAGCAGCAATATCCAACAACTGCCCCAAAAACTGAGCATGAGACACCAAACATTTTGACCAAAAAAAAAAAACCAAACTCCAGCCACTACAAAAGATACTGTTGAAAGAACTTAGAAAGTAACTCAAAAACAATTGATGGATGGCTTTGTAAAAAAACTTCCATGATACTTAAACCAGGACAGATCTCACCTGAATTCTTCTCTAAAGTAAGGGTTGCTTTGTACATGGGTATGGACTCATCACTGACCAAAATGTTATAACAAAGAGAAGAATCTTTTTTTTTTCCCCCCTGAAGGACTCTTCACTTAAATTCCTTGTCTTGGATGAAATATTACTATAGCAAATTGCAAAATTGCAAGAATATGCTGCAGTAATAAAAGCCCAATTTGCTGCAGGAGTGAGCAGGAAAAGCAAGGACAACACAACTGCAAAGGCTGATGTGAAGAGAGAGGGGGCACAGCCCTCAGAATTTGTGGTGGAATTACCAGCAATACTACATTTTCCTACACCATGAACTAGGCATTTTCTTTAAAAAGAGTTTGCTCAGAACAACTGAAAACAGAGGTTAAGAAAGTCTTGCTGCTTTCCCCAACTGCTCTTCTTTCTGAACATCTCCCTTCCCTACCACTGTTCTGAGGGGCAACAGACTTGGTCCATTTCCAACCTGAGCTACAGGGGTTGGCTGAATTTCTCCTCCCTTTTCTAGCAGTTTCTGCTTCTAGGAGGTGGCTTTTTGTCTCTCCCCCTTTGCAGAAGGAAATTCTCCAACTTGAAAACCATTCTTATTCAGCAAGGAATAATTTTTCTCTGTTTTTTTAAGGACTACCCAGATAAATCTGAAACCAAAACTCAAAAAAAACCCCTTCAGATTAGAGCTGTGTACCAGGACTGCTTTAAGTTCTCCCGAACCAACAATGAAAACAGCTATCCCCAACCACCTCTAGTGCTGATTAATTCAGTGCTGAACTGGCATCTTTGCTAACAGCTCTCCCGGGTTTGAATTTGCAAACTGCATTACGAAGTCTTAAAATCTGGGCAACCCCAGTTTCTAGCTGAGAACTGCACGACAGGTTTGTGATATGACTACAATACAACACTTAATTTTAATAGCAATACACAATTTTTCATTCAGAAATACGTTATGAAGACTGTGAGTCCCTCTCATTTTCCCTATTGTAAGTTAAAATCTGCAACCAACACACTTGTTTTCTCTCTCTCACTTTTTTCAGGAACGCCATGAGCACATGGAAGTGTTCAAGGCCAGGTTGGATGGGGCTTGGAGCAACCTGTTCTAGTGTAAGGTGTCCCTGCCCACGGCAGGGGGTTGGAACAAGATAATTTTTAAGATCCCTTCTGCCCCAAACCATGCTGTGATTCTGTGATTCTCACTGCAGTGTCTGTGTGACTCACACGCCGGTGTCTGAACACTGGACTTGGCTGCAGATGTAGGTGACCAAAGGAGGAGGGAGAGGTCAGGCAGGCAGTCATTAAGATTCTGAAAGAAAGATGTTTCCGAACCATTTTAAATGAGAGCAGGTAGGCTGCTCCTTTCACATCAGCATGTTCTGACTGTGAAACAGCTGCCCTTCATTTAAATAATGCAGGAAAAATGGAATGTTATATAATAAATATGATTTTGTTGACCCCAACTTCCTAGAGTTAGGCAGGTGACTAGATTTACGCCCTGGGCTGAACCACTAGATTGAATTTCAGTTGATAAACTTATCAAACTTTATAAGTTTGAAGGAAAAGATAAAGCAGAAAAAGTGCCAAAGGTGAGCTAAAAGCTAAAGTTTGGATATAATGACCTGCTGTTTTGCCCCCACAGGCAGTACCAAGCACGGCACAGCAGTACCACCCTGTGCCCTTTTCACCCCTATACTCGAGCAGGCAGGTTTTCTAACATATTCCAGGAAAAACTGATTCTTGATATTATGCATATTTCCACTTTCAAATTCTATTCTGTCAACTCACTTTGGAAGAGAAGAAGAATGGGCAAAAATGTAAGCAAAAGCAGAAATTATTTTTACTATGGACACAGAAGGCAGTAGTGCAGAAAAGATAAGCTCTCCCAGTATGTCATGAGAGAATTTGGTACAGACAGAAACAGTAAAATACACAGCTTAAAGTAATACCTTTTGTGATAGTTTTGCTGCAGTTACAGACTGCCTAGAGCCAACAGAAAAGCCCAAGACAACACAAGTCAGTGCAGCTCAGGATAAGATGCCTGAATGAGCATCCCTAAGAAAGAAGAATTCACCCAAGTGTGAGACTGCTTCTGGTTTTAATTCTGATTTTATCATAGGTCTCCTTTAGGATCTGTCTCTCCAGATCTGTGTCCCATTTATTCACAGCGTAGAAAAAACTACACTGTCAAATGGGGATTTATAAATTAAGGAAGCAGTGGGAGACTTCCCAGAGGTCAATTTTCCTGCAATTTTTCCAATAAAATGGGAGAAGGGCTGGTCTTGCTGGATAAGGGATAGAATGAGGAGCTGACAGACAAGGACTTTACTGATGTGCTCCTGATTTCTTGGAGTAGAATTTGGGGAGTTTTTGACACAGTGTCAGAATTCTCCCTTAGAAACATCAGCAAAATCCCAAAAGGACTCGAGGTCTGGATACCCTTAGTTTTTGAGGAGGCTGATCAAGGCACAGCTCACCTTAAAGACTCTCTGATAATATTAGATTGATGCTATACAATTATTAAATAGTGCTTAGCATGAAAATTGCTGCATTTTAAGACCTGAAAGAATGAAAGCTTTCATTCTTATCAGATAAAGCAGTCCAATATGAAGCATTTCATAATTAAATGAGTCTGCTCTTAATACACTTTCCATTTGCACTAATATCTACCATGAATTCTTGACGGCCACAGTGGGTAAGCAATGGAAATCTAGTGAAATAAATTTAAATTGAGTCTATCCTGTGGTAATTTTTATAGAGAAAATGGCCTTATTTTGCTTGCTTTCTTAGGCAGAACAGGAACTACAGAAAATTAGAGGGGGAGGGATGTAACTAAGAAAACCCACAAGGGAACTTTGACTCAGTGTGTATATAACTTCACACTTTGTTTTTAATAATTGTTTTTAAAAAAATGTTTTCCTTGAGAATTACTTTTCTGAATACAGTTTTACATTTCTTACTTTCCTGTACCCACACAATGAACCGCAACAAATATTGTTGCCCACTCACTCAGCCAGAGTTAGTGGAAAGTTAAATATAAAGTACATAGTGAGCAGGGAAAAATGCAGTTATCTCCTGTTCTGAAACAAGGCTCAACGGCAATAAATTGGAATGTATAAGCAAAAGTAGGGAAAAATAAAATTGGTTAGAAAATAATCAAAATAAGTCATAACTGTAACTGCACCAAGTCTTCAAAGTACACACTTAGAAAAGCTTTGCCTTAAAAAAATTATGAAGAGAAGATATTAAATGGTTCAACAATATTAAGAAAAAAGTAAATCTCGTATTGTAAATTATTTTCAGAAATCAGTGACGGACTACTCAAACTCTTTTTCAGTTTCATAGAATCATAGATTGCTTGGGGTTAGACGAGACCTTGAAGGTCATCTCATTCCAACCCCCTGCCATGGGCAGGGACACCTTCCACTAGCCCAGGTTGCTCCGAGCCCCATCCAACCTGGCCTTGGACACTTCCAGGGATGGGGCAGCCACAGCTTCTCAGGGAAACTTGTTCCAGTACCTCATCCAACAAATTTCTTCACCATATCCAGTCCAAATCTACACTTTTTCAGTTTTAAACCATTTTCCCTCGTCCTGCCAAGACAGGCCTTGGTAAAGAGTCTCTCTCCATCTTTCTTAGGAGCCTCCTTTAGGCACTGGAAGTTGCTCTAAGGCCTTCCAGGAGCCTTCTCTTCTCCAGATTGAACCATTCCAATTCCTTCAGCCTGTCCTCACAGGAGAGGTGCTCCAGCATCTCCATGGCCCCCTCTGGACTTGCTCCAACAGGTCCATTTCTTTTTTTGTGTTGGGGAGTCTAGAGCTGGACACAGTGGGGTTTCACAAGAGAAAGAGCAGAGGGGCAAAATCCCCTCCCTCGACCTGCTGCCCACACTGCTTTGGATGCAGCCCAGGACATGGTTGGTTTTCTGGGCTACAAATGTCCAATGTCATACTTTAAATTGTATTTTTACTTTCTATTATTATGCGCAACACCATGTATTTTGGTTTTCTAAAACTTGTAAAGCTATGTTTTTAAATTCTTTATGGAAAAAAAACCCCAAACAATGTACAATATTTCATTTAAAGAGAACAGTTTTTAAAATCTTGACAGCAACTACTAGAGGGAAAAAAGGTCTTCAGAAAAAAAAAAAATCTTCCTTGGTTTAAATGCTTGTTGATCAATTTGATTTGTATTTTCAAAAGCACTTGTGGTAGCCCATCATGTACAGATGCATTGCCAAACTGGAATAGGAAGTTGGTTAAATTCAAGTGGATTTTTGTAGTTAACAGCAAAGAAAATTTATCATTCCAATATATATAATCTTCAATACTGTTCCAAAATTCGGAGATACTGCTAATAAATCTCCACATTCTTGCCTTCCAATCATTTTTTAACTCATGAAACTGCAATTCACAAATGAAAGTGGCCAATAAGGGAAAAAGCGTCAACACATGAGAACAAGTTTTCCATAATCTCAACAGCAGGCAAATGCCACTGGATCTCAAATAAAGAATAACCTGACTGTTCTTAACTAAAATCAGATCACTGCTTGCTTCCCAGATGATCTGACTTCCCAGATGATCTGACTTCCCAGACTGCTTTTCCTATCTGCTGTATGCTGATCCTATGAACTGAAGAGCATCAGATTTTGTAACACACAAAAACATCCAATTGATTTTTCTTTCCCTCCTATTGAAACATCATACACTGTTTTCTGTGTGACTTTCTTTTTTTTTTCTTTTCATTATTTCTTATTTTTAAACCTTTTGGAGCTAATTTTTGAGATTAATCCTATACTAAGATGAGCTGTTTTTTCTAAGTGCCTTTGTCATTGAAGAGAACAGCAAAAATTTTCATCTCAGGGTAGTCTGGAAAAATGGAATTAAAGACCTACAAAATAATTTTAAGAAACACAGGTCAGCAAAAATGTCAGTATTATGAATGGCCAAGTAAACAGACTGGGGAGAGGGAGATGAGGAAAGGGTGGGTCCTTAATTATGGATTGTAATGAAACAGTAAGATTCTTTCTGAGGTGAGGAGTGATCCTGTTTGCTTGCTGGGGCTGATGAATGCCACCAATTTTGGTTCAGTTCCACTTTGCTAAAGGGCTTTGAGAAAATTTCAGTAACAGAAAACCCAGCAATTATGTCATTACGGCTCTTTTCTATTTCTGAGTTGAAAAATCACGGGGGTGTGTAATAAAATTCAGCAAAGAAAGAGGTAAGGAGGATACCTCAGGTGACCCAGGGAGGATCATTCAAGAAACAGGTTATTGAAAAGCATTGTACTAAACAGCATTTGCAGTGCATGTATTATTTAGACAAACTCACATTATTTAGGGCTTGATTATAACCTCCAATTCTTATGCAACTCATGTATGCAGCAGAAGAATTTATAAGCTAATGGGCTGACTTTATTTGTCAGTGTTTGCACTGAGAGGACCACATTAGTTTGTTCACCCACAGATTCAGAGTTTGGGAAGAAAATTGTCTATTTTACGGCAACTCTGTTAAAGGTTTTGAGTAAATTACAGTAAAATTATCCTAATTATTCTATTTTTAAAAATACAAAAATAAAACAAGCAGAAATCCCTTCCATAATTTGTTGTCAGTTTAGAACTCTATATTTCTGCCCTCTTCATTGCTTCCCCATTCATCCTTTGTCACAGACCTCTAACATGCTTAAGAATATTGAAATATCTCATATACAAGACAATTCTAACCAAAAATTTCAAGTCCCAAGACTGCCAAGGTTCCAGTAATATAAAGAGCTGTTTCTTTACAGTATTTCTAACTTCTTATTTAGTTTTGAACATTTTTTATACTTCTCAACAGTCATACATCAGACTTTGACAGATGGTACGTGTACCTTATAAGATTTATGAACTGCTCTTCATGAAATGTTTGTAGAATCCAGTGCAATGCTTAAGTAAGCAATACAGAAGTTTTAATCATACACATTATGAGTTTTATAAATTTGCAAAGCAGCTAGTTAGAGTATATTTTCATCCCTTAAGGATTTGCTTATTGCAGAGTAACCAAAATATTCATGATACCTAATTACTTTCTGGGAAAAAAAAAAAAAAGTCCTTCCTTTGAAATATTCATTCATTTAGATATTTCTTTAGGGCTTTTTACATCTTTCTGATACTCCAGATTGTTCCATTTAGTGAAAAGCTAAAATGCAACACCAACATGCTTTCCTTGCAGTAAGTGTATATCCTACTTTCAGCTTGGGAAGTAACAGAGCAGGGAGTTGGGTTGTAGGATTGAAGAAAACCAGTCGTAGGCTTTATCCCAGTTAAGGTATATTAGGCCATGCTCTCTATATTCCATCTGTACTCTCACAACTACTTTATGTTGGGTCATTTACACTCAAACACACAAGATATGAACTAAGAGAGCTGGTCCCTCCTTAAAGATGACCCAGAATCCTTGGTGTCCACCCAAGGTTTGGAAGGTACTGACAACCTGAGGCCCCAGAGAGCTGGAGGTGCTTCATGAACTCAAAACCTGCAAGTTAAAACTACAATGAATCCTTTTTTCTTTCCTTCCTTTTTTTTTTTTTAATATATGGCTTTAATATAACCATATTCAAACTTTAATTTGGTATGCCTGGAGTGGTAAATAGCAATGCACCATAATCAGCTGTTATTATGAAGAATGAGTTGCCCATAATCTGTGTAATAGAACCACTCTCTTGCTAATCCATCAAGCACTTTGCCAAGGACACTGCAGGGACATTAAAAGTACCAGTTTCACCGTGGTAGTATTTCTCCTCAGTATGGAAGCACTTGTTGGTATAAGGGAAGAATATAATTTGTTGTGACTAACAGCTTTCATCTTCTGAAAATAAAAATCACCACACAGCAAAGCTCTTTTCTACTGATCAACTGATTTACCATTGTAAACTATTAAAGTTGTAAGGTTTGCAGCTATCCAGACCTGGGCCCCAGCATAGGTTTCTCCCTGAATTTTAGCTCCTGACAGGCAAATCAAAAATGGATGACTTGATTCCAATGTGACACTGGGTACGGGGCAGAGCAGAAGCAACAGAAGTATATGGCCCACTGAAACCACGCCTTGTCAATCAGGTTCTCAGATTACTTTGAAAATCTTTTTATTAGACAGCATCAAATTCTTTCAAAAATTCATGAAGATCACGTTTTTTCCCTCTTTGAACTCTGCAGGAGTCATCTTCAAGCAATAAAACTGTATCGCCTGCCAGAAAGGGGGGGGAAAAAAGTGCACTTTTCTACTGCTCACAGTACTGCAACATTTATGAACCAGTGAGCTTCAGTGAAAGCTGCAGCATTCAGCTTTTCCATGAAGCATGATGAGCTTTCCATAAATTGCAGCCACGTTTCTCCTAGAGGGATATGAATAAAGTCTATTTATAGAATATGCAGCAAGTGGATGCAGAGTGAAAATATTACTTGTGTCTTCAAAGACTAAATTAGCAAGTTTCTGCATCCTGGATTCCATAATCTTGTCCATGGGCTTTTCTTCTCCTCCAAATTTTAACTTTTTTGCACAATCGCACACTAATCATGTAAACTACACTGACCTAAATACAGCCTGAGTACACTTTTTGTACATGTGATACACATGGATAGAAACACTATAAATAGAAGCACATAAAACTGTGCCTAGAAATAGAAACAGCAACAAACGCATTTTCTGGAAAAAAAAGGTGAAAGCAGAGGAAAAAAACTAAGAACCTCCTCGAATGAATACCAAGATGATTCAGGTAAAGGAACAAAGATCACTAAACCTTGAAAATTCCCAATTTACCTTGACCACTTTTATTTAAATGCCAGGAATAGAGATTTGTGCCGCAGTGTGACAACCACAGGTAACACTGAAAGCAGTAATAATTGTTCAGCCAGAATTCATTATGTGGTGTGATCCTATTTTTCCAAGGAGATCAAACATCCATTAGTCTCATGCTTTGCTTTACCTTGACATACACAAAAGAAGTATGTTCCTGGAGAAGGTGGGCTTAATTCCAAAATTATTTTTTCAGAAAAAATAGAAAAGAATATGCATAACTGGGAGCCAAAAGCCTTTTCCTACAACATCATGCATTTGATTCTGGGTAAAAACTAAGAATAATAGTCAGCAGGGTGTGTAAGTCAGAGATCCAAATATTGCTAATGCTGAAACAAATGAACTACTGTCTTCAATAGAAAATTAAAATTTTAAAAATCACCTGTTTTGACAAGGCCTGAGGCTCTTAAAATTCCATGTGCCTTTTTTCTCTTGGAATGATATATGAAGCCTTCAGTTGATAGGATGTTCTGCCATAGGTTCTATTATTAAGCCATGCGAAGAGGCATTGGCAATTATTACTGATTTTATTTTAGGCATCAGTACAGAAAAGTAGCTGGAAGTTCTTATCAAGCAGTTCTCTCACTCTTTCCAGACTGATGTCCTACAGATAAAATGCAACCATCTTCTCAAAGAAAGTGTGTGGGTTTTCAATACCACAAAAGGTCAACCACTCTCACAAAATTACGTTCTTAGAAGTTCTGGTGTTATTTAGTGAGGGAAAAAAATACAACTAAATAATAACAGCATAATGCAGTTAGCCTGGCAACAAGTTTCCAGAAAAGAACTGACTCTCTAAAGAAAATATCAGAAAAAAAATCATTAAAATCTCCGAGATGGAGACGTTGAAAGGAAGCACTCTCAGAGTGCCCAGGAAAAAAACGAGATTTAAAATACATAAAAAGCTATTACACTTTGCCATAGCTGAGAAAAAAAATAGGAATCCTGGGAGTTAGTACTGGAAAGCTTGGACACAGCATAATACCTTAAGAAGTTTATTTAGCAATGACAAGTAAGTCTGGATGCTTAAACCCCACAGGATCAGATTCTTGGCTGAACAAAAGAAGGGAAGGGAGAGTAAATTTCTTGCATCTTAAAGGCAAAGTGGCCTGGTTTTAGTATTTCCACAAGAGACACAACTAAGACCTATCAGTCTCTGTGTCCAAAAAACCAGATATGAGATTCGTCAAAGAAATATGAAAACTCCTCTAAACCTGGATCTGCAGAGTTAAAGAGCATCACTTTTGTGCAGTTGCCTGCACATCCTGACATGCCTCTTGCAACCATGTGCACCATCACTACAGCAAGACAAGGAAATGCCACAATGAGAGAGAGTAGAGCAGAGCTAGGCAGGCCACTGCTGCCTCCCTTCCCATTCACTGCATGACTTATTTATATGTATTAATAAACTCTGCTTGTTGTAGTACACAGCCCAAAATTCAGGGACAAAGAAAAATACAAACATGCAACTGTAAACACCACAGATCTCCCCAGTGTGCTCAAGTAAATCTGGATTATTTTCATGTATCTGTGCTGATCAGCAGGAAAAGCACTGAATACAAATACACACTGTTTTGGATTTAGTTTTTTTGAGAATAAAAATCCTGTTGCCACACTTACAAAGTTGATGTCAGATGCTTTAACAGATGAAATGACATAAGGAGAAAACAGTTACCTACTAACAAGGTTTCCTGTGTTAACCTTGCACCTCGTTAACACCTTAACTAAGGCAACAGATTCCAAGCTCCCATTCTAGAAAAGTGATTTAACTCTCACAACTTGTTTTCCTTTTCCTCATCATAACCCTATGTCCTTCATCTCACCTTAAATTCTAAATATAAAAAATGTAACTACTGAAGAAAAATTTCAATGCATGTCAGAGGCCTCTGCAGATTTCTATAAGCAAATTAACTAGAAATGCTGGGGTAGATACACAGAATCAAACCTGGCTACAGCTCACAGGTTGATGTTGGGAAATTACAAAACAATGATGGTACCACTTGGCCCAACTCAGCTCTTCTTTTTGATACTAAGACTGTCTCTGCTCAGAGTGGGGTCTGAAGAGAGAATGGCGCAGGTCCAGTCTACCTACATGGCATTGTTTAGTGCTTTTCAACTTCTTTAAAACTTCAATAGCCTGTTAAAAATACTCTTTTCAGCAAAACTAAGCAAAAGCAACATATCCAAAGCATCACAATGAATTAACCATAAAGGTGGAAGACAAAAACAGATGTAGTGAGACATGGACTTCAAGACTTTGTCAGAAATTTATTCCTTCCTTTTCATTCCTTTTACTTTAGGGCCTGCATCTTTAATCTAAATGTTATATTCTGAAATTACCAGTTTGAGGTATTTAGGTGTGTTTGCAAGGCACTTCAAAGGTGAAATGTAACTACTAGAAGTGATTTCATAATTTTAAATTATCCATTAAAATTTTAATACATGGCATTTTTCATTTGTCCCTATTCCTGTAAACATCTGTTCCAAAATATGCAGCAGGAGTGCTAAAGGAAAGATGCTACAGTGCTGTCTCTCACAACATAGAGAAGAAGGTTTAAATTAGATATTAGGAAAAAATTCTTACATGTGAGGGTGGTGAGGTCCTGGCAGAGGTTGCCCAGAAAAGATGTGGCTGTCCCATCCCTGGAAGTGTCCAAGGCCAAGTTGGACAGGGCTTGAAGCAGCCTGGTGTAGTGAAAGGGGTCCTTGCCCATGGCAGGGGAGTTGTAACGAGATCATCTTTAAGGTCCCATCCAAGCCAAACTACTTTATGATTCTATGATTCTATGAGTCTAAGAAACTAGAAACAGTATAAATACTAAATAAAGTGCTTCCATCTGCCTTTCAAAGAAAACTTCATACATAAATAACAACTGTACAAACCTCCACACCCTCCCACATTATTATGTGGGCATCAAATTTGACCCTGGTTCTGTACTTCCAACCCTCTGAGACAAAGCAGAAACATCTGCCTTTATTTCAGCTGCCAGTCTAACAGTAAGTTTCAAGATAAACCACCCTCTATGAATAATTAATACTGCTTTCTCAGTTAGATTTGTGATTATTAAGTCATTATTTGTTTGTTTTCACTGATGATTAATCTGTTTTCCCTTCTCTCATTTAGTCATACAACTCTGGAGGAAAATTAAACCGTCAGATAATTTGCAAATTCTGGTTAGAATTGAGCAGTCAGTTCTTAAGAGTTTTATATTTTAAAATCTCTAGCTGAAAAGGTATACAAACCAAAGGATATTCTGCAGTGGGGTTTCGTGTGCACAGGAACAGCCTTGGATTGGGAAGCACTGCAGCAGTGGGAGGTGTTGAGGTTGGTGCACTGAAACCCAGAGAGACAGGCATTGGTCATAAGACACAGTTTTTAATGAGGATCACACAAAGAAGGGTTGGGGTAGGAATGAAGCAGGTTCCATGTCCTTAGCAAACTATTTCCTCTCGCTTTTTGGGAACAGGAGATCTGAGTCTGTAATTCTCAAAGCAATGAAGGCAATCATCCCCCCAGCCTTTCCAATCACCAACACCATGGAAAACCACCAGCATTTCTCACTGGGTTTGTCTTCTCTTGGACTGGTCTGTTAAATCAGCACAGGGAAGTCTGGCAAGAGGCAAAGCTGCAACAAATTAAGTAGTGAAAATACACAATGTAATTGAGGAAATAGTCTGGAGGAAGACTTGATAGTGAGGAAACTGTTTTCAGAGAGATCAGCTGCTTAATTTGACTTACCCGACAGCTAAACAAACACTGGAGCCAAAACCCAGTACACAAATGGGAAGTGGGGAATGCACAAAGACTGTAGCAGCCCTTATCTTACATGAAGAAAAAACGTTCCGCAAACTACCCTTGAGGAAAGAGAAGAAAAACTGCAGGATCAGGAAGACACTTCCCATCTCAAGTTCCCCTGAGCCCTGATAGTGAATTGGAACAAACTGAGCAGAGATTTGTGGAGGCTCTATCTGCAATTAAAAATAAAACCTCTTCCTAGAAGTGACTTCTTGCAATTCCAGGATCAGGAAGGTCTTTGGACAGAAATGTTGCTGTGATGTCGAGGAGGATATTTAGAAGTCTTCACATTCAGAAGGACATAAGCCTGATGCCACCTCATTGACAAGCCAGTGGCAGCTAAAGGGAGTAACAGAACAAGATCTGCTGAACAGCCAAACTACAAGTGAAAGGACTACTGTGACACACTGACGTGTAAATAAAGACACTGGAAGTAATTCAGTGGAAAAAAACATTTGCTTTGCTTATTATCAGGGATATCGCCAGAAGCAAAATATACTCACATACTTTTAGTTTAATTTCAAAACTGGTGTGAAAGTCACAGGTTATTAAAAACCCTGAATAGGAGACACAGCTCTGACCAATCATTTCCTAAGCTTTATTCACCACCATTCATTCCTGGTGTTTTTCAAGCCAGTATAATGAGTCATTCACTGGTTAAATCAGGAGACTGCGAGACTGAGCTTCCCACTATATTACTGTCTTATTTTGTAGCCCGAGGCAAAGTAATGATCTCTTCTCAATCTGTCTATATGTAATATGCACATTATGCTTCTCACAGGGATATGATGATAAAAAACATTTTGGTGTTCTCAGAAAAACAGCATCATAAATTCACAAGAGGTAAGCAACAGAGCGAAAAAAAATGGCCTTCTTATACCAGTGCAGTTGGACAATTTAAAAGTTACAACAAACTTTTTACCTAGAGTTATACCTACCATTCTGCAGCATCAAGTTCTCCAAGGTTTGTATTTAAAAATATAAACTAAAAAAAAAAAAAAAAAAGGCATTTCCAAGTCATCTTCCAGCCTTTTAAACATAATGTTGGCCAGAAGAGGAAAGTCAGAAGTTCATCCTGCCCTCAGAGAAAGATCCCCATTTGATTGTTTCAGGAATTCTAATCTGGAGCCAGAAGGGATGAGATCTTCCACATCACCCCACGAATCCTGAGAGAGAATGGGAATGGCAAGACTTGAGCTCTGTCAGCGCGGGAGGACGGCCCAAGCCAAGAAAAATGAGGGAGATGCCAGAGAGCATATGAGCACAAGCTGAACTGGAAAGCTGATGTGGGAGAAGGAGTTCAGGAAGGCAACCAGATAAAATGGGGAAGACAGAATTTGCTTCTGCAGTTAAAGAGACTTTCTCATTTAATTATCAAAATTCCACTGGAGCCTTTGTCAGCAATGCAGTTGCAGAGACTGATAATGATGCATTTCTTCAGACACACACAGTATGAAAGAGGAGCTCCAGCAGTTCTGCAGGAGCATTTTGCAACATCTTCTTCTGTGAACTAGTTAGAAACTTCAGCTATCAAAGATGCTATCTGCTTAGAGAGTCATGGTTCTAGCTCATATTTTACGTTGTTCTTAGATGCAAAGCATCATGTACAAATTACACATTTTCATAGGCTTTGGATCCCTCACACCATACCTACATTCTCCTTCCCTGTTTTTAAAAATCCATCTAAATTATTCATTGTACAGTTCCTAGATGCAGAGTTATTGCGTAAAAAGGCAAAATTATCCTTCAATCCTCAACTTTTACTCCCTAGGAACAGATTGATTATTTAGAAGTCACAGGTATTCTCTTCAGAAATGTCGAGGGATGTTTTGGAAGGAATTTTTTTGGCCTACTGTAATGCAACTTGGCAGAAACATGGTTTTCCCTAATGAAGTCTTGACTTATTTATCTATATTTATCTTAAACACAACACAGAAAAAATCTGTGAATTAACAAAACCAGTACATGTTTCGATGTAGCTACTTAGGTCTCTGTATGGAACAAGCCTGTAGGTGTTTATGCAGCAAACAAATTACATATGTGGGCAGGCAATAGTAACAGTACCTTTTATCACATCTTATCTACATTTCCAGCATGTCAACAGCACACAAGTGAGAATCTTGAACAAAGGGGAAGATTTTACACTGAGACTTAGTCATTTAATTGACAACAAGAGCAACAAAGTTTATTTCCAGAAATGTTTTACCCTGAAGTATCCCAATTTAGATTTTGTTAACATGAATTGCACTGGATCCCAAATCCTGAAATGCTACATAGAGAGAGATGCAGTCAGACAAGGCTACCTATAGTTCTTAATTCCTTACAAATCTTGAATGACATCCAGCCACAAGCAGGAAACCACAGCAAAAATGTGTCTTAAGACTCTTTCAGAGATTCACGAGAGCTTTAAACAGATAATAAAACAAGTCAGCAGTTAAACTTACCATCCACCAGCAGCAAGTCATTAGTTGCAAATAAAATACATCCACTTAACAAATAGGACTGGAATCACAAGTCATCCCAGCTTTGTATTAGGGAGACAGCATTAGCATCGACAAGACTCCCAAAATGAGCAAATTTAAAGGACAGGACAATTAAAATGTTAACCACTGCCTGTAGCGTTGCACAAGTGTTCTCAACCATCAACAACTGCCACTTCAGACAGAGTGAAATGCCAAGGCCTTGTACTTTGTTTTAATTTGAACTGGACCTACAGCACAGGCTCTGGATATACAATAAACCTGAGTCACAGATTAGCTCAAGCAGATGAACTGAACTCTCCAGATACTGCTCTGTACCAGCCAACAAAGTGCTGTCGAAAAGATGACACCTCCCCAACGCACACACACAGTTTTGCCCTGGTCTCCACACACCTCCCAGAGAGACTCAACCTGCCTCCAATAACAACCCCTGATATTTCAGTTGTTGCGAGGAGATTTTAAACTGAGATTCCCAAACTGAAACTTCAGCTGTGTCAGGAATTGTTAATCCTTTCATACAGCAGCTAGGAGCCAAATCCATTTTGTGATGACAGACTGCAAATAAAAGGACCTGCAGGGCCATCAAACATGCCAGGGGCATCACTGCAAAATGCAACATAGGTATAGGAGGTCATGACGAGGTCACATTTCCATATTTCATAAGATTTGCCAAGTTTGAAATTAGAGGCAATCACACAATAAATCTCAAAACATGCCAGTAGGAAGATAAAAATTCCCCTTGGTTAACAAACAAATCAAGACAAGAATATACAAATCTCAGATACAGCAAAAAGGAGAGCAGATAAAACCTGTCTCAGAAAAAAAATCAGAGAACAGTAATTATAGGCAAGTATTTTTGTCCTTACTACAGATACAGCTTTGACATTTCCACTCTCTCACAGAAACTATGTATTTAAAGTGAAAATATGAAAGTAGTAAAAGGCAACTGTCAACTGCTGCATGTTCATTGACTCCGTGTCAATAAAGGCCAACATGTCTCTACTTTGTAATTATTTTTAACCTATCTCTGCACAAGGAAGAGAGCCAGGGTAGAATTTAATGATAACAAAGTGTTTAAGTAACTGCCTTGCATTGAATTTTACAAATTTACAGCAAAGTTGAATGTCAATAGATAGCAAATTTACCAGCCTCCAGCTTCATGCCAAGGTACAAGCAAAGAGGAACATTAGCACATTAGACTCCAAAAGATCTGCCTTTGTTTTCACCAACCAAAACCACCAACGGTAAAAAAATTAAAAAAAAAACAAACCTTTGTTTCTCCCAGGAACATCTGTCTAATAAAGCAAATTAGGTAGTATGTGAACAGCTAATTGTGAAAAGAGCAACCATGGGGTGGAAAAAAAAGGATGTCATAGTGATTGTAAAATTGTAACAAAGACACAACCACTGAAGTAATTACAGCTGGTCTAAGCCCTAACAAGAGTTGAACAGCCTGAGAAAGCAAGAGAGAATGCAAACCTACATGGGACTGCACGGGACTAATGAGTATAAAAAGCATCAAGATCAACTAGGGGGGCTGAGGAAAACTCATACACAGCAACACTCCAGTAGTAGAACAGCAAAGTCACATGCACTTTCACAGAAAATATCACCAATCAATTTAAACACTATTTTATCAGTCCATGACCTAGAACTTACTTTCTTCCACAAAGACCATGACTACTGCTTCAGGCTGTGAAAGCTATAAACAAATAACTTATTTATTTGCAGTTGAGATCATGGATTATGAGTTTATGTAATTTTTTATCACATTCTCTGCTGATTCCTTTTGTAGTCCAGTGGTTACAGAAAGAAACAAAAAACATCCTGGATTCTTTCTTTTGAAAGAAATCTTTGTGCTACCATCAAAATCCCAGGAGTTACCAGTTCTCCCAATATATTAAATCCATCAGTGATGTTTATAAAATTTCTCTTTCATTAAGAAAATTTGTCTATATACACATCATGAAGTCAAGAGCTCAGAATAAATTCCTCTATCCCACATACCCTGTGCATATCTCACATACTTGCACTGAGCTTCCTTCTCATCAGAGTGAGAGATGAGAGATAATGGGACTAAGTAACACCTGGCAAATCTGAAAGGAACAAGCCATTACTGTCTTGTCTTTTCACAAAGCCATACCCTCCATTTCTCTGTCACTCCCTTCAGCCAATGCCCATTTACCTAAATCTCATTCAATTATAAGAGGAAAATAATTGTAGATTTGAGATCCCTTCAGTTTCTTCAATTCTTTTTTGACAGTCCTTCAACTTTTGGTTTATTTATGTACTGAGGACAGGAGCTGCCTATTAATGTGTGCTCACTCTGTGCTGCTGCCTGGCATCATTCTTGCAGAAGGAACAAATCAACAGTTACAACCACATGGATTAAACCAAATACTGCCTATACAGAAAGCTTGGAAAAGATGGTGTTAAAAACTGGTTTGGGTATGCAGAAAGAGTAGAATTAAAATAATTTCCTGATATGAAAGAAACTGTTTTAAAAGGTAAGGGATAATGGACTCCATGTGTTAGAAGATAAGAACAACCTCCAGCAGCAAGTCCTCGAATAAATTCTTAGAGAAGTACAATTAATTTCATTATAGCTTGAGAAGAAACTGTACCTATCAGTGTATTATTTTATTCATACTTTTCTTATGCTACAAAATGTTTGGTGAATAAAAAGGATTATATAGCAGCTTATTATTATTAAAATATGATGACTGTGACTGTGTCTCCCCAAGCAGCACAAAACTCCAAACTCATATCCTCTGAAAAATCTTTTCATTTTTATAAGCCATCTGTCAACAGGCCATTTCTTCTCTGCCCTCCCTTTGATCATACAGTCCTAATTTTCTCAATGTGGCAATTAATCTCTTTCCCCCCCTGATTTTTATATAAAGATATCAGAAAACCCTCTGAAGCCTTCACATTGTACACTGAGCTAATATATGCAGCCTTGTATTCCTATAATTATCCCCTTCCCCCCCCCCCTTTCTCCCCTCTCCCTTTCACATGCCATCTATCATATCCTGTTTCAATAGGACCACATGATCTTTTTGTGCTCACTGAGTACCTATCCAGGGTGCTACAAGCTGTCCTGTCCCAGATATAATCACCACTACCCACAACTCTGTTCCTCAAATTACCAGGAGAAATCTCCAGGCTTTTTTTCCTCTGGCAAACTACACATTGCTATCATGTCTCCCGTTCATGCAGCACACTCTGCTAAGGAAGTGAATGGTGTAGATGTCAGGCAGAAATAGTGTGTGCTTGAAATTCTTCACTACTCCAGCACATTGTCTTGTGCTCACATTAGGTCTCATCCCCTTTGATAATAAAAAAAAAAAAAAATAAAAAAATAAAAAAAACCTTTCCTAGAATGAATCTTTTGAAGAATAGCTATTGAGACAGTCTTTGGGAAAATAAAATCATTCACTTAAAGAGAAGCAGAACATTTAACGTGATTGGACACATCATCCTTTCCCCGAGTATTCATTTCATGCGCAAAATCCTTTTGATGCTTTATACCTTTAGTGTCACAATAAAAAAAATCTTCTTATTACTGAAGAGCGATAAGAGAGTAAACAGCAGCTGTGTGATAGCACTGATGTAGCAGAACATATCCCCGCGAGGATTCTTGACCTTTCAGCCTCGGTTTTCAATGCTGCAGCTAAAAATATCTTTCCTCCACTGACAAATATTACAGCTCCATGCCGCAGAATAGCAATGAGAAGCTTTATGCTCTAATGGCTTTACTATAAATAGAATCTCTTCAATGCTAAAAGCTCTTCATTAAAAGGATTAGTGACTACAACACACAACAGGAACAACCGATACCAAACCTCGGGCTTTGTAGCACAAGCTGATTTTAAATTTACTAGATTTAAGATTTCTAAAGTAACTATGTAATTTGGTGAGTAAAGTAGAACGAAAAAGGACTCCCTCCCCCCTTCCATGCAACATTTTGGAGAGTTGTCTTTGATATAAAATTAATAGTTTGAGGAATCAGCTTCCTAGTACTCTCATTTTCTCCAGTTCAATGCCAAATTGACTGTATAATGCAATGTCAAAATGAAGAACAAAGTCACAACAAAACTGATGTCAGTAGTTGAGCATAACAAATGATCAGTTTTCTGCTGGAGCAGAAAAATTTCCTCCCCTGCCTGGTTTAAGATGGGGCCACAAATCCTGCCAGGGCTGGGCTGTGGCTCTGTAACGCTCGGCTGTGCTGCAAATGAGCCACATTTGGAGACTGAGGTAGGAGGGGGACAAAGTCAGGGACAAGAAGATCAGCAGAATGGGAATCCCACTTACCACTTCAGAATAAATAATAAACCCAGCCTTAGGAAGTTACTTTGAGAAACACTGGCAAATACACCATTGGACTGATGTCTCACAAACACCATGCCATGGGGAAAGGATCGGAGACAAGATGTAATTAAAGTAGAAATAAGGCACATTTTTAAAGTGATGAGTTATCCTAACATGGCACCAGTGAAAGACTGACCAGGAAGTCAGAAACTTCAAGGGAAAAGATAAACACTACTTGCCAAATGTGAGATAAATTGGCCATCTACAAATATTAGAAAATACAAGCTTGTCGAATACTCTGTCAACAAAACTGTGTTTCAGGCACTCAGAGATTTTTAAACTTCTCTGATACAATTGGTGGGGTGTGTGCAGTCAATCAATGAAACGCAGTCCCCTCCAAGACTAATCAGATTGGAAGACACACAGTAACCCAGCACATCCAAACTTTTCCATCCTCAGAAGCAGTTTACAAGTTCCCACTTTAGCCTGGACTACCAGGCCACCTTTCCATGAACCAACCATGCCAAGTAACAATCAGCCTCATAAGTGGGCTGACAGCACATATTCTAAGTACCACTCAGCCCTGGGCTCACACAAGCAAGACTTCAGCTTCCAACAGGAGGGAACTTCTTGCAGCACCTTCACAGATATGTGAACACATTATCCCAAAACAGGCCACCAAATAGAAGGTGATCAGAGAATATGCATCAAAAGGGTGTATCAAGCCTTCAAAGCATTGAGGTTGTTAAAGAAAGGAACATCTGTCTATGGAGCCATTCTATATTTTCAATTGACAAACCAGTGAACAATTCCATTGCCCATCAATGAATTCCACCCAGGGGACTTTGATTTTTTTTTCCCCGAGGTTCTGCAAATACATTTTTGCTTCAGCACTATTAACTTGTTTGAATCAAATCAGATGTGGTAATGTTATTCAATTTTTTTTTTTTTTAATAAAAGACATAGTTTTGATTAGTTGGACTAATGGCACATTTACCTGTATTCTAGGCTTTCCTCCTTTATATTTGTTCATTGTTAGAGAACAGAAATTTTATCAAACATAAACCAAATTTAGATTACCAAAATAATGAAGGATGGCTTCCCCCTCCCGATATTTAGACAAATGACAAATTTTGATTCCCTTCAAAAATTTGTAATAGGAGAACTGCATACTGTTTTGTCATTTTAAATTAGAGGATTTGCTACTAACATGCCATATGCTGTGTGATATGTTTAACAGAATGTTACACTTCTAATTGCATACCAATCAAGGGCTTGTATTTTCCAACAATTAGCAGAGTAAAGTATAAATTTCCTGGTGTCGTTGGTGCTTTCAGGCATCCAGCAGAGCCTACAATATTTTAATCCACACATCTTCCAAATCACAAACATCATTTGGCTTCAGTAAGAGACCTCCAGACAAGATTGAAAAGGAGAGGATAGGAAGAGAGGAGAAAGAAAGATGTATTTCTACTGACAGCACCATCCTTGTATCTTCCCAGAATTGTTCTAAGATGTTCAACACCAAAAATGGGGTAGGGGTCTCAGCTGGGGTTTTATGGAGTCAGCTGGGAAAATTAGGAAACATTTCTCCAGGTAGAGTTCAGTTACTTCCATATTTTTAGGAAGCAGAGGGTATCCAACCCTGATTTTCACCATACAGCTTTCAAAAGTTTTAAAGACATTTTATGCTGACTATGGCTCATTTTTATTTGTATCTATTAACTTACTTGCTGATATTCAAATTTCACTAACAATGATGAGTCTTCCCATGATATAATTTATTATTTATGATGAAGCAGGAGTGAGCTACTTAATGAATAGCAAGATAACTTGGATTCACTTTAATCCCTGTTTCAAAACAGAAAGAATCTCCAGTGACTTTTCTCCCAGACATTATCACATACGAGTCATATTTTACTGAGTAAAATATTTACTTGTGTTTTTTCCAGTGTTTGCAAACTTTATTAAATTCAGTTTGCCATCAGAATATGAAGTAATGATAGTTAAAGACTAATCACAAATCACTGCTTATAAAGATACTGTGCTATTAATTGCCAGATACCGTGTACTCAAACTTAATTTCTAGTGAAATGCTCAGGGCAATTCTACTTTAGCACTGGAAATATCTGAACCTGCACTTCCATCTCCTGTTTTGTCAGTGCTATCTCAGAAAACCCATTCCTGCAGCCTCCTCTCTAGATTTTAGCATGTCAGGAAAGGCACAGGAGTCATCATCACAGTGTTTCAGTTTAAAGCTCCTTCCCAAAGGTAGTTCAAAGACTTCATTACTGCAAGTTTGTGTATGGTATTACCCAATGGTATCCAAAAGATACTGGCATACAGGAATATGCATGTTCTTAGCATGATCTTCCATGAATGAAGAAAATAACTGAACATTCAAGGGTCACATTTGGTATCTGTGTAACTGAGAAATGTCCACTACCCATACAGAATAGAGAGAGTTTATAATTAGAAAAGTAAACTATAATATGAGATAACTGAAGGCACAGACAACCTGCTTCCAAAGTCCAAGGGAGCAACATTTTAGTTATTACAGACAATAAAATGTGAATAAAATGTCGTTCCTGGGCTAAAAAACATCTCTGGTTTTCTGCAATTTTTTGGTCCCTTTAAATCTTTACATTTAGACATGTAACAATTTTCTGCTGAGTTCATATCATCAAACCATCCAACTTAATTTGACTAAAGGTTTGCTGATTGTCATGGCACTCTGTGGCAAACAAACAGCTCTGCAGTCTGAAACTCCAGATGAATGACAGAGGTAAATGCCTTCTGTGGTATTTTACATAAATTAGGTAAAACAACTGGATTGTTACCAAGTTTACCGCACTAAGGGAATGTAAAAGACACTTTAAAGGAGAACAAGAAGGATTCAGAATGATGATATAAAGAGCTGTTCATAATCTTGCCCAATACATTGCCTAAGAAACATTTTGTTACAAGAACAGGAGGGAACCTGTGCAGGTTAATTCTGCCTGATGATCAAGTTGCTGGTTTTGTTTTTACTCTCTGAAAATAACAGAATTTCATTGTCTGCCACCATGCCTTCTGAAGAACAGCTTCAAGATTATCATCACCAACCTCTGTGACAAGCTGCCTCCCCTATCAGACATGTGTCACTGCATGTCACAGTCCTGTCCCCTCTGCTTGTTTTTACTTGTCTGAATCATGCACAGCTTTCTCAACAGACCCCCTGTACAAAACCATGTACTGTGACAGCCAGAAAGCCAAAACAATTCCTCACAAGCCAACAATCCTGTACTGCTGCATTTTTATTCCTTGATTTGTCATTCCAGCATGTTTTTTACCTTTGTGGAGTATGTACTGGTTGTGTAGGGATTTCTGAGTACTACTGATCCCAAAGGACTGCATGAAGTGTGCTACAACCTTCCCAAAAATGTGATTATTGTGTAATAAAAACCAACCTAAACTTGAAATTCATCTGTACGTCTGGGGTTCCGAACAACTGCTGCATTTCCAGCCAGTAAGGCCTCACACTGCTTTATTACACTATTGGTCATGGTGCTGAGAACCTGAAACGTGTAATTTAATCAAAATTAACTTCTAAAAGTTTTAGTGGTTTAATTGTTTTGCATTTACCTAAAGTGACTACATTATTATCCACCTTAGACATTTAAGATCCTATGAGGGATACATTAGAGAGACGGCAGCAACTTGCTGAACACTGTGTTACTCACATTGGTCTTAATACATAAACTTTGATATGAGCCAGAAGGTTTAACGAGCTGGATTTACTCCATCATTGCCTGCTTCAAACTCGTGTTTGTGAGGAGGCAACGTTGGTTTCAATAGCTTACATCATGTTGTGTGAAATACTAAATATTCACTATAACTTTGGTGGTTAATAAGGGACAACAGAGAGTCGTGGAAATGAAAGCACAGACTCACTTTAAGGCAGAGATCATTAAGGACCCGTGTCAGGAACAATGCTACTGAAGATCTAAGCTTGTCAACCAGATCTAAGAAAACAAAAAACACACTTTACACCAGACATAGACAAAGGCTACTGAGATAATTGTGGGGTGGGAAATAAAAAAAACCTTTGTGCTATCAAAGACACTGGGTGAGTTAGTCCTGACTGCTGTCTGGAGATGCACAAAAGAAAGAGCAAGAGTGATAAAAGGCAAACATCAGAGACTGAGAAAAGCTATTTAAACTAAAGAACAATATTGACATGAGAACAAAAGGGCTGGAAATGAGTCACAAATAAATTTAATCTTGAAATTCCTATTCGCAGCAAGGATCTCAGACGGAGCTCAATAAGTTTACAAAAGGCTCTCCAAACAAAATCATATTGAGACACCTTCTGCAGTCAACTTCTGAATTAAATAACATAAAGATGTACATTTCATGTGATGAGATTAATTTAAAGCAATATTCAGACAATACAAAGCACTATCTACCAAGCACCCATGAACAACAAATAATTTCCTTCAAGTACAGCTGAAATGTTCAACAAAAATAGCTGATAATTAGTGAATGGTGAGCACATTGCTGATTAATACCTTCAATAGGAACAGATGTTTAGAAACTCACTAGTCTATCCAGTAAGTTATACAAAATTACAGTCACTAGGAAAGCAGAAGAGGTCATTTTGACTCTTTAACAGGCAAAGCTCAGGATGTTCACTACAATTGATAACTGTTCACTGATCTTATTTTCATCCCCATCTCAAAACTTAGATTATGTTTCTCACTTAATTTTTCATTTTCTTTCTTTCACAACCACTATTTGGCTATTTGACTAGTGAGAGAAACCTGGATGTTTTCTTTCTGGAAGTGAAGCGTACATGGAAAAACCTGTGACAGCAAAGCAAGAGATGATGCAGTTTTGGGGAGTTAAACACCATGAAGAAACTCACTAGGCAGGACAGTGTGGACACTCATCCTTGTGGGGTCATCTCCTGTTTTGAGGGGTCTATACATGGGCCTGAATTTCTGGGTGCAGTGAAGGAGTTATAAATATGCCTCATCTCAAACAAGGGTTCTGAAGTCAAGTGATCTAATGTGCAAAGCCATGTTTTACTGTCTACCAGTCCGAGTTCTGAGTAGGGCAAAGCCCAAGACAAGAAGCCCTGACAGATCTGAGCTGCTGATCTCCCTGCTCAGCAGTGCTCCAGCTGCAGCCTGGAGTTTGTGTGCAGCACAAACCAACTCTGAGACTTCATGTCCTGCTAAAACAAATTTGCTAAATGCTCCCACAGCTGGGAGCACTGTTGGAAGGCTTCCAACCAGAACCATTTGAGGCTTGTGGCACCCGCTGCTGCTCTGAAGTTTCTGATTTATGGTCTCCAACTCTTCTAATACCTGGGTTTTTCCTTTAACTTGAACAACCTAACCCCATCTTTCACTCAGAAAACTGACAGTTGACTCTTTATCAAACTACAGAAATGTAATTATCCTTGAACACTGCTTTTAATTATTGAGGATTGCTGCTGCTGCCTTTTTTTCTTTCCCAAAGTTTCACATGAGGCAACCAATTATTTCTCTGTGTAATTCCAGATACTGCCAAGACATTTTACCCTTTCTATATCCTACTACCATTTTTAATTAAGATTCTTCCTTATTTCATCTCATGTGTCTGGCCTTGATATAGAAATTCTGTAACAGCTCTGTAGGTGTTTGATATTATTGAGCCACAACTTCATACGATACCATAAAAAATGTAATGAGTAATAAAAACCAACTTGAGTATCACTTGATGAAAGTCCTTTTGTACAAATCCATCCTACAGAATACATTTGCTCAGCTCCTCCTTTATATCCTAAGACGGAAAAAAAATTAGCCCTTCTCCTTCTGAAACTTTTTCTGATGTATCCATAGGTAATCAGAAACGTTACTGAAGTGAGCCTGAATTTCTGCTTAGTGAGGAAACAGACATTAAATAAAAAGTCTAAGCTCCCTATTGAGTATACAGTCTGAATAAGTACACAGAATCACAGCTCAGGAAAGGTTTTGTTTGACTGGTTTCCTTTGTAAAACAAAATCAATTAATGATTCAAATCAAAATGAAATTAAATTTTATGATTGCTTAATCCAAAGGTCTGGGATAGAAAATAAATTAAAAAAAACCCAAAAGTAAAATCTAGTTCTGATATTGTTTTACTGAAGGGACAATGGGGAGATGTGACAGGCTAAGAAAAATCACAGAATGGAGGGACAAAAATCTCTTATGCTAAAAAATAGACAATTAGCTGTCAAATTTGAGAGAGAGAGACTAAAAAGGAAAAAATGAAAGAGCATGAAAGAGAGCACTTCAGTCAAAGCATGTGTTTCTTCATACAAATCTGTCTGTTCTGGTCTCTGCTTGTACTGTCGAGGTTTTGACAGTTGGAAGCTATTAATTTCAGAATTACAAGGCTTATTGAGCTGGATTTATGTTCTTTGCAGTTGTTAATTCACTTCTGCTTCCTTGATGAAATAAAAGACTAGTTCAGAACGAACAGTGAAAATGAAACCTACTTCCCTACCCTCAAAACATCTGTTTGCCTGAGAACTTCTACTGATGGTAGGTCACACTGGCCTTAACCAATGAGTCAAAATACACGGGGTGGGGGAAGAACACGTGCGAATACTTGGAAAATTTTGCTTTAAGTAAAATACAAAACTAAAGCAGAAACATTAAGTTTATCTTAATCAAGTACAAACTTTAAACTACAGGAGAGAACAAGTGCACTTCTACAGAGAAGACATCATGGTCCAGTGAAATGACACAGTTCATCAGTAAAAAAGAGCCTGATCCCGAGTACAACACAGCCAGTGAAATGACTGCCTCATTTACGGCATCCGTGGCCTCCAGTTCCAAGCATGTGTTATTTTTTCGTATGAAATAAAACAAAAGCTCACAAATGTCAGAACCCAGAGAAAGAAAGCCCAATGTGTGCATTCCGAACTCCCTTCTTGTTTCCTGCCCCAAACCAATCACACTTTAAGCCTGTGCTACACAGGCTGTTCTGAGTATTCCTCCACCACAATTAGCATATTTTCCATTTCTCATTCTCTACACACTTAACTGTACAACTCATTTAATTGCTGGGCAATTAAAATCTTGCCTGATCAAAGCATTTTTCTTGCCTCTCTTGTTAATACATACATCTTCTGATCTCTTTTCCATTTTTTTAATTGTCCACAAGCTGAAACATATTTTTTCTGAATTTTTATTCAAGTGGTATCTTCTATATCCATCAAAGTAATAGAAATTTATTTGTTTGCAGGTTCACTGATAGTTTTTCACCAACTACTTTACAAGCCAGTTTTTTTGTCTTTTCAATATTCTTCTTTACAATTATCTTTACACAGCTCTTTTTGAACTCATTGTCATAATTATTTCATTTTTTAATTTGAATGTTCAATTAATCTATTACTCAATTTACTTCTAACAATGCCTAGAAAATTAAGTACCTTGAATAACTGCATAACAATTTATCATCATTATGGTGTTCCTCAATCACCTGTTATGGCTTCACTGAAAGGTCATAAGCAATATTCTTGTAAAGAAGTAAACTGTTCACAGCTCCTCTTTTTTCCCCCTTAAAAATACAATGGTTTTGTAAATGAAATACTGAAAATAAAGTCCCACTTCAGCAGTTTTTCTCCTCTCCTTGAGATCCCGGTCCTCTGATGGATTCCTGGAGATCAATCAACTCTTGATTTTGCTAATTAAAGAAAAACAGCTCAGAGATACTGGAACTCAAAGCAAGCAAAACTGGAGATGTCCTAAGTAGCGAACACTGAACTCACCTGCCAGATTTACTCAGCTTTGGAGAACTGATCGAGCTTTATTCAGTGCAGTATCTCTACAGCATAAACCTGGCAATAAGTCTTCATTCCTTGATCACCTCCCAGACTTTACATTTTCCTATTCTGGTTTGATTTGAGCTCTTCTGTAGGAAGTTTCCCATGGGAGGTTTCAGTAGAGGCTTGGACAAACATCACAAACCATCGCTGAATTACTCTGGTAGCTCAGAGACACTTAAATAATTTCCAATCACTTCAGACAGCAGATCTGAACTTGCAGCAGATTTCTTTGTTACCACTCTCAGAACAAATAACCTTTTTTCCTGGACTACATTTCATCCATTTCATTTATGGTACTTTGGTTTTGGAGATTCTTGCAAGATTATAAGAAATACAGAGGGATATTTTGTGACCAAGACCTGTAGTGACAGGATGAGGGCCAAGGGTTCAAACTAAAGATGGTAGGTTTAGACTGGACTTAAGGAAAAAAACTCTTTACAACGAGGGTGGTGAGACAGTTGAACAGGTTGTCCAGAAAATCTGTGGATATCTTGTGTTTGGAATTGTTCCAGGTCAGACTGGATGGGGCTTTAAGCAATATAATCTAGAGTCTTAGATGTCCCTGCCCAGGCAGGGCTTTGGACTAGATGATCTTTGAAGATCCCTTCCAACCCAAACGATTCTGTGATTCTGTGCAGTAGCCTCATCTCCTTTTAGAGAGATGCTGTTGGTAATCTTTTAGCCATCAGAATATTTTAGCAGTTTATTCCTCCTCTGATCTCCTTTTCTTTTGTCTATCTATTTTTAAAGCAAAAATCAGTAATGATTCACACTGGTGAGTCCTAGACCAATACTCAGACTTCTCCACGAGCATTCATTACCTCCTTTTCCCTCCTGCCTCTTCTCACTCCTTCCTTAGAAGTGCTGGACCTGCAGTTTCAGCTGCCAGTTCTTTCAGAAATCTGATATGAAGTAACCACTGCCCTCCCCCCAACCTCTCTCAAGCTGTCTGTCCTCACATAAGAGGTTTTGTTAATTCATTGTCACTTTAGGGGGCTCTCTTTATTCTTAGCATCTTTCCTTTGAAATCACTACCGATTATGTCTAAAACCTTTTCTCTACAAGTTTTTTTTCTTTCAGTTTTGAGTAACCAAGGCTTCGGTAGGAATTAGAAACAACACCAGACTCCAAACATATCACAAAATAGTGTATTTTGACATGCAAGACCATTATCCGTGTGCCAGATGCCCCAGTTTCATCAAATTACTCCATTTTTCCTATGTACTACCCCAGTCCTTCAACACTTCCCAGGAACTGAAGCATGTTGCTTGTTTGACATTGCCAAAATATCCTCCAAAACAGCCTGCACACAAGCTGTTAAGATATGAAAGTGTTCCCACCTCTCTTGGATCTTAAAAATAAAAACGAAAAACCTGAGGATTCTTCTAAATGGATGAGAAAGGTCGTTTACCTTATAAAATCCATCTACCACCAGACTGTTTCTCAATTTCAGTCTTCCTATGAATCATATTGTGATTTTCTACCTCACAGACAGCTTACTCTTGAGATTTTTTGGCTAACACTCCTGGTACCATCTTTCTAACTATGACAATGGTCAGACTACTGTAATTCTAAAATAGAAATAATTAAAGAATATTTTAGCTTGATGAATGAACACAATAAAACTCATCATTTTTCTCAAGGGCAGACCTTTATATATCCTGCTGATCTCTTTGTATCTCCAAGCTTGTATCTGTATAATATAAATGGTCCTCTCTAGGGCCTAGGAAGGGTCTGTTTATTAAAAGAGAAAGTAAAACTACTTTCTTACAGTTCCCCATTAAAACTAGTCTTTGAATAAACATCCCAGATAGCCTTGGAATTCCAGGAATGAGAGAACAGCAATACTGTAGGACTGCCCTGACTAAAGGAAATGTTCATGTGTGCAGAGATCTGGCTCATGTTAACTAAGTCCATGGGGACAACAAGCTATCAGGGTGTCAAGCTGGCATCCAAAGCACAGGTTTGGAGGTGTATAATTTCCTCTCCTACTCACTGAAAGATGTTTTAACTTATTTTCCTCTGTATTCAGGATGCTGCTGCAATCTGTAAGGGTTAATCACAGAAATTGTGGTCTAAGGTCAGGCTGGAAAATGCAAAATAAAATGAGTGTGTAGTTCAGTCATTACTTTTAAGATCAGTAACCTGTGAAAATTGATTCTGATTTGGTGCTCTCCAAAACATGCAATAAATTATTAAGAAAACTTATTTTTAAAGTTATGCTTCCATAAGATGTTT
This sequence comes from Pseudopipra pipra, assembly GCF_036250125.1. NCBI lineage: Eukaryota > Metazoa > Chordata > Aves > Passeriformes > Pipridae > Pseudopipra > Pseudopipra pipra. The sequence continues at coordinate 4,585,767 of NC_087549.1, read as the reverse complement.
TGTGAAACTTAAATGGACCAAACTTCCAAACAAGCTGTCAAGAACCATATGTTCATAAAACACTTCGAAATACTTTTACATTCGCCTCTCCTGTTGATTCCAGCTGCCTTTGAGGGACAATTTAAAACCACCATCACTTTTGAGGTTTTTAGTTCTAAGTACAATATGCCAACATGATGTAGGTGGACACACCCTTTACTGTGAACCCACAATAAGATGTGTAGCATTCTCTACCCATAAGTAAATAATCAAGACTTTGGCTACTGACCATCACTTTTCTTATTTATGATCTGAGCAGAATTCAGCAGCAGTGATTTTAGTTCTCCTTGTAATCACATACTAGGAAATAAAACACACTGCATTGTGAAAAGGCATCCATGATTTATTTAAACATTATAAACTGTCTTGAAATTCATAATTATATGAAGAAAGAAGGGAAGAATTAATGAAATGAGTGAATTAAATAAAAGAATGAATGAAAGCAAAAAGCTGTTTCTGGACTTCTTCCATGGTGAAGCTTGACAAATGCAAGTTTCTTGGAACATTATTGTTAGTAATACTAGAGTTCATGTATAATCATTGATTTTCAGTTACTCACTTTCTATAGAGAAAGAAAAGCATTTGGTTGATATATTAAAACCTCCAGCACTTTTCAGTGTCTACAGTTCTAAATTCCTAAACCAAATTTCTCTAATAAATCTTCACTCTTCATATGAGGATCATCAGGAAAACATGTCTATGCCTTGTGGTTGCAGGCAGTGAAGGAAGCAATGTTTGTTTTGCTTTATGAAGGAGAATTTACAATAAGTTTCCCTTGTGAAATTTGCTTATAGCATTCAAAGTGTCAGGAACCTCTCGCTTCAGAGGAACTTCTCATCTGAATGTAGGAATATCCCAAGTCTGGCCTGTTCCAGGTTCAATCAACAGTCTTATTTCAAGCTCAGCCTATAAAGTTTTGTTCATGATTTTGTACCTGTGATAATTTTGCTGTGAAAAGCAGAAGAGCACCATCAAACTGATAAGTGTTGGCTCCCAGAATTCTGCTTCCTTGCAAAACTTAGGGACATAAATCAAATAAAGATTGAAAAATCATTGCACAGGCGGCAACTACAAACACCTCCATCTGATCCTTTTCAAATCAAGCCACGGAGCTCGCACGACACACGCCTCTGAAGAGTCTTGGTTCTCCTCGTTAAACTTTGCAGGCTGTGTTTCCTTGATTTGATCATATTAATATATTCACCTTAAAACCACAGCTGTGCCTGCATTTGGTTTGTTGCCCAGCAGTAAAGAGAAAATATGTCATAAATTTTAGAGAACATTGAACTTGGTGGTGTTCAGCAAGATTATGTTTTTCAATTACATGTGATTTACTAACCTGCCTAACAGACAACTTCATTTTACAGAGATGTCTTAAATCTTAAATTCAATTTTAACAACACATTAGGAACTCTCACTCTAGCCTTTGATATATTTCCTAGGTTTTGATTCCTCATGTCTTAAATACTTTTCCCTTCCCCAGTCATTTAATTATATGAAATCAAAACAAAATTGTTCACTACAAGTCACTTTTTCCCCCTCTATCTGACAACTTTCAGAGGTAACTTCTTACCCTCAGAGCAAAATTTCAATGTCACCAACTTTTATTTCTACTCTTTGCCTTGTATTTAATGAAAAAAGGACAGGATTGTCAAATTTACATGAAAAATTATTTCAATATGCTTTTGTAGTTTTAGAGATGTAATATTAACTATTATATGAATTAAATATGCCAAATTTAAAAGGAATTTTGAAGTCCAGTTTCTACAAATTTGAATAAGAGCCAGTCATTTTTTTAATCAAAACCATGTTAAATATTCATTCATGCTTCACTGTGAGCACTTATAACAAAGTAAACCCTTCAGTGTAGCCATCAATATGGCAAAATCCTTGAATAATCATGGAAAAATTTTTATTGCATAAAACTAAGCCAAATTTTTAGCCAATATATGCAAAGACTGTACCACAATAATGGCTAATAGTAAAGAGTTCACACTAAAATACAAGTTATTGTTAACATAAAAATAAAACTCAAAGCAAAGCCAGGTTGTGTCTACAAACAGTGTGATGACTGAAAAAAAAAAATCTGGCTGATACTACAGTATTACAGTATTTTTAAAATACCTTATCAGTGACAGCTGTCCAAAATATTGGACAGGGCAGGATGACAAAAGAAAATCTGCAGACTGTTCCCTTACTAATTTTATATTTTTATATATTATTTTATTTATTTATATATAATTATATATATGTCTATATAATATTTTTATATAATAGTTCTCTCGAAGTAGAAATATTAACAGTCAAAGAATAAGATCACTTGCATACACTGATCTCATTAGTGGTACTCAGATCACTACCCTGAAAAGAGCTGATTCTTACAAGGCAGTTAAAGGTCAATCACTTCAAAATATCAAGGGAAAAAAACAAAGGGAAAACAACAGTCACATTACATTGTAGATCATTTGAAACTCATATTTTTCTATGCCTGTAAGAGTTGAAAAGGAAACATATTCCGGCACCAAAAGAGAATTTAAACTCCAAAACACAGTTATGTCACATTGTCTAAATACGTGTGTACACACATACCCTTGGTTGTCCAGGGTTGTCCATTCCAACAACTCCTTATTACTCCCACCTACCAAACTAATAATAACAATCTTTTAATTCCTTCTCCATCCCACACATTAATGAAACCAAAATCATACATTGCCATATTGCCATGGCGTAGAGTCTGGAGGTACAGTAGTAGCTTTCCCCAGGAGGACTACAGGTAGGGCTACAACACTAGCAAAGGTTGAACTGCTGAATATTCAAAATTATGCTTAATTTAAAGAAGCTAAAATTTCTCCATCGCCTTTAATTTTCAATTTTTGCTTTTGTTTTCAAGTAAAATCAGGCACTTAATCGAAATGTCCTTTTCAATAATCACCACAGTGAGCTACAGCTTCTACATACTTTGTATGTTATACAAAATAATGTTCAATAGCAACTTAAGATCAAGAAAAATTAGACTAAAAAGTTAAGTAAACTTCTGCAACACTGAACTGTCCATAAGGAAACATGATATATAAGTTGTGGCAAACCAAGTATTTGATAACCCACAGGACGTCCCTTTCCCTGCTTCATTTAATGTAGAAAATCAACACGTATGACACCATCAGTCTGTGCTTCAATAGATTTTGCAGTTATGAGGCAGAGTTTCAGATGAAAATTGAAGTACTTGGGACTCTTTAATAGAATTAATCAACAGCCTAAGAAATAACAAGCTCCACAGGCAACCAGGTTTTATCGGAAAGCAGTGCTATGTTCATGTTTGTTGGCTAGTTCATCAAAGAATGTCCCCATTCAGGCAGGAGTGTCAGGTACAATCCTATGATTCAAAAAGCCTCTTTTACCAAGAAAATAGTGGAATTTGGCATAAAACAAAAAGAAGAAAACCAAGTATATAGGGAAAGAAGAAAAACACGTTTTTCATCCCTAAGGCAATGTCCCATTCGGAATTGCCAAAGGAAAGTTTTCAGACACAGAGCCCAGGGTACAAACACGTCCATGGTTGATGCCACTCTGCAGACCTAAGAACTGACCTCTCTGAGCTCTCAACACACACCTGCCACAAACCACTGCTTTACTGCTGAGGACCAGGGCAGTCATGGCCAAATCCAGTAGGTAATATGAGCGAATGCTACCAAATCCTTGAATCCTCTGAAGAACTGAGGCTAGATAAGTGTGATTTCAGAGACAGCTGATTATGGTTAAAGATCAACATACTTACAGCAAACAACTTTAGACAATTTTTAATCTTCTCCTCTATAAACAAAGCACTCACAGGTTTTAATATATGAGTTGAGGATAGTCCCCATGGTTGAAAAAAACCCAGGCACTTCAAGGGGCACACAAATACTGGAGTTTGGGGTCATTTTAGTTTTAGTAGTAACACATAGGGCCCCCTGGTGGTCTAGTGGTTAGGATGCGGCGCTCTCACCGCCATAGCCCGGGTTCAATTCCCGGTCAGGGAACTCCCCCGGGCAGATGGAGCTCGTCAGCCCTGTAAGGCCATCCATCTAAGAGAAGGTCACTCTAAACAAACCTACATCCTGAGGACCTCGCTGCCACCATCTGAGCTTCGCTCGGCCCCGGCAGATGAACCTCAGGATTAAAGAGTGGGCTCAGTTCAGCACACACTGTGTCTCACCTAAAAAATCCACTGCGCAGGCTCGAAGGGTAAAGACCTTTCCCAAATCTTCGTTCATGAAGACTGGCCATGATGATGGAGTAACACATACAAAAGTGATGGATCACTGTTCCTTAAAATTGATCCTTTCTAGGTCATCAAAGTATGAAAATACGGAGCATAGAGTTAAATTTACTTTAAAAGTAAAAGCTTTGGAAACAATTTCTGATGACCTGAGGACTTTCTCTGATACTTGTAACTGACATAGAATTGTTGGGGATGAAACATTCCATGTTCCAAAGCCTCTTAACAAGGCTTGCTGAGTACCTCAGAGAGTAGTCACATCATTATGATTCTTCCAAGTTAAATTAATTCAATTTTTCATTGTCGGAACATCATTCTAAATACAAAATTAAGATAAATAGTTCTTCCACATTACCCAGAGTAACAACTTTTTCTGCACCTAAAAAGTTAGTAATGCAAATGTCTAGATCATAACAAAACACATAACACAAAGTACATTACCATTTCACTAAAAAAAATGTAGAGAAATTGTTTTAAAACCACACAGGTTTTAAGCACACTGCCAGGCAAATGCAAAATTTACGTATCAGCCACCTCTCATACATGACAACTAGGACTGCAAATTACAGGAAAAAGTGCACGGTCAGGTTTCATATTTACTATCACTGAACAGTGGCACTTAAAATAAAATAGATACCAATTCTACGTTTATCTTCAGCTAAGTAAAATATCTAAAGGAAAGTAAAATTCCTATCAAATTCTCCTGTATCATAGATTGTCAGTAAATGAAAACATTATCATTCTCGTGCTGCTAAAAATTACAAGCCAGTACATCCTCTAAAAAGATCATCAATTGATTTTGACACTACTCACCCCACTGGAGAGGAGCCAACTGTAGATGCTCCAGGACCAACTGATTAAGAACTCCTTCCACACTTGCTTCCCCTTCACGCTTCAAGGAAGGGTAAATTGGAATTAAGGAAAATTTTGTTTCAGAAAGAAAAAGGGCATGTAATATGTATAACTTTTACTATTGGAAACCAAAACTGTAAGCAAGAGATTCTTTAAAGGTTAATGTTGCATATGGTTAACTAACCCATGAACTGACCAACAATAAAAATGACAGCAGTTGATAACTTCAGAATATAGGTATTTAATTCCATGCAGGAGTGTTAAAGCAAAGGTAAAATACACCTGAACCATAATAAAACACAAGGGTAAAAGAGTCTGGAAGCCGTAAAAATGCAAAACCTGTAAGTTTGTGGAGCAGGATGAGAATTCAAGATGATAAATTAGGAACAATCTGAAAACAAAAAGGTTAAAATTGAATAGGGCAACATAAAACAGAACAAATGTCTGCTAGGACAGCATTTAATGCTGGCTTGGTGCCAGTTCTGTGGCGGTACAGGGATGTCGGACAATGCAGTGACAGTGTCATTACTGAGGGCAAACATACCAGGACCACACAGGCACATAACCTGAAAGCTTTCCTTTCTGCCCTGCATGAGCTCAGAAACAAGCTCAGACTGAAATGAGAAAAAATTAGAAAATTGTTGTTCCTCTAAGGACAGTGGAGCACTGAAATAAAATGTTGGGAAAAGAAGAATCTCCTTCAAAAGGGTTTCAAAACAGGTTACACAACAAACACTAAATAAAAGCACAGGCAATATCCAATGTAGCACAGAGACAGGATTATCCATTTAAACCAATTAACAGTAATTTCATGTGATGTGTCAATCACAGCAATATGCATTTGTAACAGGAAGAGAACTGGATTTCTTGGTTCTAATTCCCTGGATTCAGGAAGGCACTGAACTCAAAGGGCTTTGAAGCACTTTGATGCAGGTGTCAGCACCATCTCGTATTCAGCCAAGGCTGCACTCCCTGGCTTTGGTGTGATTTTGTACCATGAGAAGCCCCTCTCCTGGTGAGGGTGAGAAGAAGAAGTGGAGGTGGAGCAAGGATGGCTCCTTCATGGATGCACATGAGCTTCTAGTCTGTGTTCTTACACCAGAACTGTACTTACATTAGCAAAACCTGCATCATCTTCACAGCTCAGCTCATGATTGCACAAAATGGGAGCATCATACAGAAAGATATTCAAGGGAGAGGCAGGTTCCCCTTGGAGCCTTGAAAACACTCCTTTTCCAACTTCACAATCTTCAAATGAAACACCCATAGGTGGAGTCCCACCACAATTAAAGGACAAGCTCCCAGCAAGATTCATCAAGATTTACATCAACGACTCCAAAAGCCTGTAACCACGCTCATCAAAAATACAGCAAAACATGAAAGAATATCTGAGCTTTTATTAACAGCTTCTAAATGTGACCAGCCATTTTTCTGCAAAACTCTGGAAAGAGAGGAACATCATCTGACTGCTAGAGTATGTACTCATCTATGTCATTTAAAAGAAAATTAACAAGTACTGCAGATAACTAATTTCTATCGCAGGACATTATTTCACAGGCTCTACATAAGATTTAAAAGAAAAGTCTTGAAACCTCAGAACAAAAATAGATCTATCCATTAGTGATTGAGACTCAAGAGCTCAAGGAGATGACAGAAGAGGAAAATCAATACACTGTACAAGATTCTTGCCATTATTTTTCAAAATATTCTCATTATGCCCTGAAAAGTGTCATAAATAGCACTTCTTTTTTTCCCTAAAAAGACCACAAATAAAGAATTCACAAACCCCTAAGAGTCTAAAAAGCTGTAAACACCATTAAAAAAACACCATTTTCTATATGGAAAAATGAAGGCAGCAGAATATCACCTTAGAAGAACATTGCTGCTGAAAAATAAGACTCAGAACACGAACATAACTGAGTAATTTCCATAAAACAAACTAGAGGACAGAGAATACATAATTTGGATTACTTCACAGAAACAGCAGATAAATAATTCTGTTATCACATCTTTAATGTAAGGAACATAAGTTAGAGAAAACACTAATAAAAAGGCAGTATTTAAAAGACGCTTTAAAAACACTGGCTGCCATTAACTGTAACATTAAACTAACTTCATTGTAATTTACTTACAACTGACTCACAGTGGGGCCTGGAATATTACTGATTTTTACTCCTTAAAGCTCCGTGGAAAGCTTTAGGTCTCAGATACCACTCTAGAATTACTACAAAACAGGTGATTCTCCATACTTTATCATTGGTAAGTGCAGTCAAAGCAGATCCAGGTATTCACATGTACAACATTCACTCCGGAAGGTAAAACCAGAGGAGGTCAGGCCACATCTGGAGTGCTGTGTCAGTTCTGGGCTCCTCAGCACCAAAGAGACATGGAGCTCCTGGAGCAGCTCCAGTGAAGGCTATGAAGATGATGAAGGGACTGGAGCATCTCTCTGATGAGGAAAGGCTGAGGGACCTGGGGCTGTTCGGCCTCAAGAAGAGACACTGAGAGGGGAACTCACCCATGTCTGTCAGTGTCTGCAGGGAGGAGGCAGAGGATGGACCAGGCTCTGTTCGAAGGTGTCCAGCAATGGGAAAAGAAGCCACGGGCAGAAACTGATAATCAGGAAGCTCCTGAACATGAGAAGAACTTCCTTCCTGTGCAGTGACCCAGCACTGGAACACATTGCCCAGAGAGGGTGTGGAGCCTCCCTCATTGGAGATATTCCAGAACTGTCCAGACACAATCCTGTGCCATGTGCTCTGGGATGACTCTGCCTGAGCAGAGGGGTTGGACCAGAAGACCCACTGAGGTCCCTTCCAACCTGAGCATTCTGTGGCTCTGTGATTCTGTAGGGCTGGTTAGACCACACACATATTCAGGAAATAAACTGCATTTGTCTAATGAGATCATTGAATGAAACAGCATAAGGGAATTTGGTGGCAAAGGAGAGAAAGGCAAGGTTGAGATGCAATCAAAGAAGTTGACTTGTTAAAACAAATTATGTGTTCACATGGACCTACAGGGGGATCTGGAATTCTGTACCACAGATCTTCGTCTCCTGACTATATTATCAGACAATTACATAAAATTGCTCATTATATGAGAAACACAAAACTGAACATTGCAACAAATTCATTACCTTGAAGATGAAAAGCAACCAAAATATGCAGTAAGAAAATGTCAAAGGAACAAGAGACAAAAGCTTAACTCAAGAGTTTGTGTATTTTCTAAGATAACTCTGTAGAAGTCAATGAAAGCAAAGCAGTTGGAACAGGGGTTGCCAATATACCCTTTCATTCTTAGCTCAAAGTCAAAGCTGATAAAAGACACAAGTGTAAGATCCAGGATTTAAAATTCAATGAAAAAGTCTGTACAGATAAACAGAAGCACAGGCTGCCAAGCCTAAGTTTGACCTTGCAGGATCTCTCTACTTAACTAAACCTCCACACATTTTGCTGAAATCTCACTGTGATCACAAACCTGTTCTTCTGTAGCAGTCAGATTGTTGACCCTGGCCTCATTTCCTACTGTCAGATCTTTGTTATTAACAACACATGCATCAGCCAGGACTGAAACAATTGACATCCAGTTTTCAGTGCAATTGTTCATATTTAACAGTCAAATAGGCCTCAGAGCCAGAGAACACACAATCACCAGATGCTGTTTTAAAAAGAAATAAAATTGAAAACCTAATTTTTCACAGTCGACACCCTTGCTTCATGGTTCTGTAGCAACAGACTGAATATGATATAAACTGCTTCATATCAAAAACCTAAACAACAGTCAAATGAACTAGTTATTTCCCCATGGAAAACTTTGGTCTTTTATACTCTCTGGATTGTCTAATGTGTAGCTGGGTGTCCACAATTAGAACACAGCATGTTATCTAAAACCTCCTGCTTAAAAAGACAACACATTTAAAAAAATGGTTTATATCTGGAAGTTATTCATGTTTTTTCTCCCTACAGCGTTCCATATTTTGCATCTTAAAAAAATTTATTTTCAATATATATGTCCTTTGCAAATAAATCCAGGTGGAAGAATGCACATAATGATAAAAAAATTAGCAAATGTTCATAAAAAGGAATTACACTAATGAAAATAAATTTACATTATTAACGATCACAATTTACTTACAGCAGTAGCCCTAATCATATTTTAAGCTTTCCGTTTGATTATCATTGTGGTACTTTATTATTAAAACTAATTATATACAGTTATTTAGGGTCTTAAATGATAGTTACTTTTCTGCAAACAACTGGTGTTGCTAAGAAGCTGCATGGAGATGTAAGGAAACCTTCATTGATGTACAGAAGTTTCACGACACATAATATTCTCATAACCAAAGATTCATAATTATGATCAAGATGAAGTCATCAAAAACAGAACAGACACAGAAAAATGAATTTCAATAACAGCAAATTAGTGATTTGCTGTCAAGCAAATGAGATGGCTCAAGGTTCTGTCTGAGAGATACTAATTTCAAAACCCTGACTGGCTACTTAGATGATGAAATACAAAAACATTCATAATTTTTATGTATTTGGAAAAGATGTCAGCGTTCCAAAAGCTAACAAATGAGTGGAACTTATGAAGATTATTTAGATGAAATTCAATGAAGAAAAGTCCCAAGTATCACCCCAGAAAGAATCAACAATCTATAAACTGATATTTGGGAATTCAGCCAGTTATGTTGAACTACGTGCAATAAAAAAAAATCAATCAGACATGAGACAGTTGCAAAAGTATTAAAGAACAGTTCTCAGAGCAAAACATATCTGAAACCTGGAAAGCTTTTATTCTGTGAGAAACCTCACCTGCAGTATTGCTTCCACATTCGGACCTCACATATTGAGAAAAATAGAGCTGTACTGCAGAACAACATCAGCAATACGACTGCAAGAAAATGTGTTTTGAAAGAAATTTTAGGCAATTAGGTTTAAATATAGAAAAGAAAAAACTGAGGAGGGGGCACACAATACAATTTTAAAAATGTAAGGAAACACTGCAAATAGGACAGGCTTCCTATACATCACAGATATTAAGGCTGAAGTAAGAAAAAAAAAAAGTCTACCGATTAGAAAAGTTAAAAATGGAGCATGATATCCAAGGTGGCACTGGAAGTCTCATTTTTTTAAAGGCTGTTAGGGCCAGGTTTAGAATATTTTCAATAAAATGATCCCAAAATGTTATAGTCTCATTTCACTGAAATAGCAATTCCCTCACAGTACATTAGAAAATTTCTTGGCTGCAACAGAACCTGTGGAGAGCAGGAGACAGGGGAAGGAAAAGGAGTTTAGTTTTCAACAGTCATTCACTGACCCAGCCCTCTGCCTGGCTGCACAAATCACAGAATAATTTATATTGAAAGGCAATTCCAGAGTCACCGTCCAACCCCGTGCTCAAAGCATGGAAAATACTGAAATTGCATCAGGTTGTTCAAGGCCTTCAGAGTTTTTTAACATCTTCCAAGACACCAATTTTACAGCACTTTTGGACAACGTGTTCCAGTATTTGAGCACCCTCACTGTGGAAAGGAATTTTCCTAGTATCTAACTGGAATTTACCTGGCTGCAGTTTGCTACAGTCACCTCAGGATAGGCCTTGCTTGAAGACTCAGATGAATTTTGTTGACTGCTGTAACTCTCAGGCTTTGAGGTTGCTCCTTGAGGCCCATCAATTCTCCTGGGACCAGGGCAGCCTCCTGTGCAATTCTGCCCTCCAGTTTGCCAAGGTCTCCTCTACTAAAGTCCAGGATCATTATCCCGCTACTTGCCCTCCTCACTTCCCTCAGGATATGGAACTCCATCATCTCAGGACAACTGTAGCCAAGGCTGCCATCAAACTTCACCTCTCCAATTGGATCTTCCTTATTTTCAAGCAGCAGATCCCACACAGCACATACCAAGTCAAGCCATCCAGCACCTGTACACTAAAAATGTCCATAAAGTACTCCAGAAATAATCTAACCTGCAATTGGAAGACTTCTTCCAGTTCATCCAGCACTGCTTCTTGTTTGGGTGGTCAGTAACAAATGCACACCACCTCACTCTGCTGGATGACTGCCCTTGAAGCAAAAGCTTTCAACTGGCCATCCCTCCTGCTCTAACAATTCCCTGTGCACTCCGATTTCTCCTCCTCATGCTTTTGCAAGCTCAGCTGTAAGCATCTGACATGAGCCTTCATTCACACCTCGGGGTGGATTCGGTGATTTTAAGTAATCTAAACATATCACCTTCCCATGTTTCCCCTTCTTGCCCTGCTCTACAGACTTTGAGGTCCATCCTGCAAGATACCAAGTTCCTTGCAGTTCATTAAGCAGCAGCAAGAGTTATGACAAACTAAAACAGACATAAAACAAGCATAAATAACTTCTTGATGCTATTCCTAGCAGAACCTTTCTGTTCTTCCTATGAAGAATCTGTTCCACCATCTGAACATTGATAAATCTGTTTACTCCTCTAAAAATGAGGATCACCTGCATGTGACCTAATTCTCTGAAATAATTATGAACATGTTTCCATTTCTTAAGTCAAAATGTAAACTGCACAAATCAATTAAATACTCTGAAGAGTAATAATCTGTGGTGGGTCTAAACAGAGAGCGTGTAAAGTCCACAAAGAGAAGTTTACTCTGCCCATCATCTTGCACACGGGGAACATGATATTTCTTAATGCAAGACTTTGAAGAATTCAGGTATAAAGTAACAACAAAAAGATGAAAATCTTGGAGAACTCAACGAGGGAAACAGCATTCTAGAAACTTCAAAGGCCACTTAGTACAGATGCCTTGATCCATGAGTTGGAATGCACAGAAGGTCCCTGAAGAAAATAAAAATTTTGCTGAAAAATATTCAGAAAATAAGAAAAGCATAGTCACCTTAATAGTACATGTGCTCTGTCTATTCCAATTCTGTGCTAAAGCAAACCCCAGTTGTTAAACTGATACCAGATGCCACCCCACAATGCTAAAAAACAAGACAGCATACTCTTAATTTAAGTGATCTCAATACAACTGTATGCTCAAAGATACTCTAAATTACATTATTTCAGATTTTTTCTACATTGAAAGAGCATGGCAGTAAGGGTTCTCATAAGAAAGGCTATCTTCCTAATAATTTTCATTCTGTAAAAAACGTACAAAGGTTGAATTGAATGATATGCTGTGTTGTCTTTACCTTCTGCCTTTAGCCCTCCAAAAGTACATGAAAATCGATCAAGTTCTGCGATACTTTCATAAATGAAGTATTGAAAATCTCATCAATTGAAACCCTTAATATTTCAATGGATAAAGTCATGGAAAATAGATTTTCCATGCTGGAAAATTCTTCTGGTGCTGAAATCCTCTTCCTTTGTGAGCTATTTTTGGTCCACACAGGAATTCCTTATAACTGAACTTCTCACTGCAGTCTACGTAATCCATGCACTTCAAATTTGAACCCGTTGTTTATTTGACAGTTTCATGTGGTATCAACCAATAAAGCAAGAACTTAAGGAACTGCAAGCTAAAAAATACAGCCTTTCTCTTGTAAACAACTTAAGATTACTTACAACAAAACATCTGAACTGTGTTCTCTCAAACATACATCCATTTGGTCACGCACATGGTTAGCAGAGAAAAGTTACCTGAGTTCAAAATAGTTCAAAGATGATGGAATAAAAAAGAGATCATTTGGTCTTACTATTCAAAGGACTTTTGCAAAAATACCTTTTCCAGTAGGAAATATAAGCAACTCTATCCCTTTGTATCCCTTTGTATTTTTCCAAATACTTTTCCTCTCTTAGCTGCACTTAGGCCGACTACTGAAGGAAAAGGCTTATGCAGCTAAACTATTCATCCATTTCTCTGCCTGTCTGTGCATCAGTATGTCTGAAATAAACTCCTCTGGCCAGTGTCAAATTACTCTGGTGGAAGAAAAAAGTCTCAGAAAACAAGTTTCTTAAACTTAGCAGAAGTGAGAGAAGAATTTTTTTGGTGCACATCTCAATGTTGCTGCAAGAAATAAAAAGGATGAAGCCAGGGGAGGTTCAAGCTGAACATCAGGAGGAATTTCTTCATTGAAAGGTGGTCAAGCATTGGAAGGGGCAGCCCAGTGAAGTGGTGGAGTCACCAACCCTGGAGGTGTTCAAGAAATGACTCAACGTGGCACTCAGCGCTGTGGTTTAGTTGACATGGCAGTATTAGGTCAAAGTTTGGACTTGATGATCATGGAGGTCTTTTCCAACATTAACAATTCCATGATTCTGTGAGAAAGACTGACCCTAGCCAGGACTGGCAACGTGGAACAGAACATACATATTTCTTCGAGGATTTTAAGCACATCTAAAATTTCTTGCCTTTCATTAATTAGAATAGTTTTAGTTTCTGGAACAGAGAGAAGGACCATTGTAAGTATCAAAAACACAGAAACTAAATGCTTGCACTCATTTAGCACACAAAATCCATGCATTGTTCTGTTGGTTTACTGAGGTACTGACTTACATGTCAGCCACAGCAGTTTGGGGATCAAAACTGGGCTTAAATACATAACACAGGATGGATGTAAACAGTGTTGCCCAGCAACAGAAATGAGTGAGGATGTATTTTTACACCTTGACAAAATGATTACAACTATGCACTCAATTCCAGCGTAAGAATTCATCTATGCTACCATGGAATATTTATATCTTTCCATAACACAGACATTTTCTAAGTGAGTTCTGGTTAAATATTGACATTTTTGCATAAATGGAACTCTCTCTGAAATCTTGCTTAGGGAATCTGGAACGAACCAGGTACTAGGACTCTTATTTATGCCTCAGACCTTGCCTTTAACAAATCCTGTGCAGGTAACTTAATAATCACAGGATAGTTAAGGTTGGAAGGGACCACTGGATGTCATCTGGTCCAACTCTCCTGCTCAGGGAGGGTCCCCAGAGCACGTTAGTCAGGATTGTGCCCAGACAGCCCTTGAACATCTCCTGGGAAGGAGACTCCCCAGCCTCTCTGGGAAACCTGTTTCAGTGCTCAGTCACACACACAGTAAAGATGTTTTTCCTCGTAATAGTTAGTAATGAAATATCATTTCAGATCACTAGATAAAAGTATAATTAAAATTATAAACAAATAAAGCATGATTTGATTGCCACTCTTCTCTCATCTCCTGCCACCCACTATCATGTGAATTTGAGTATGATCTGAGTGAAAAATATAAATCCCCTGGAAGGTGCTGAGTATCATCACATGGCATGGGGGGCTGTGGGCTGTACAGAATGTTTCCCTGAAGAAAATCATGAGAAAGTGTATTTTTGACAAGCCAAGCACAAGAATTTTTATAGAAATCATGAAATTTATGGCAACACCCTTGGTTTATTTTAACTCTAAACCAAATGCAATTTCTTATTAATAATCATAAGGCAATATTTTAGTGCATTTAGAATGACTAACTCATCTCACAGGTCCTGCCTAAGCCTTAAAAGGCTACACAAGATTAGATATATTACTAAATCTGTAAAGAGGACTTGGAAATAAATTATTCTAATATGTTCTGATTTACTCAAATTCAATTAAATATATGCAAACTCTCTAAATCCAGCTTCATATGTTTCTTCATGATTCAGTTACTTGGTGTGTGGGAGAATAGAAAAATTTGACCCTATAAATCTATTACTCCTCAATCCTAACTATACTTCCTCGGTTCCCTAAAAGTTGGGAAAAACACACAGTATTTATGACAGGCTCAATGACTCAGAAAAAGCCATTACAGGATGACCCAAGTATCACCTAAATAATATACAGCACAATTAACCTTAAGCAGTCTATAATTATGATAAGCTTCATAGTTCTAATTACTTTTCTTTTCAGCAACACTGCTATGAAGTGAGTTGAATTATAAAATAAAATGTGTCATAGGGCATCTATTTATATATTTTTAAAGCAAGTATTTATGAAAGGATATAATTTTCCAGCAAATATCCAGCTTGCTGTTAATCTCCAGACCTTTTGCTTGTTGCCTTTCTTCTTCCAGCTGCTTCGCATTCGCCAACTGTGTCCCATCAGTAGGGGATTCTGGGAAGCTCTCAAAACTGAACTTGTCAACTTGGATAGCCATACTGTAGCAAAGGAAAAGAAGGACAAAAAAACAACATAATTTTCACTGTAACAATTTTTACAGGCATTATTTCTGCAGAAACTGCAGAGCACTGTCTATTTGTTTCAGTGGCACCTACTCTGTATATTAATGACATATAAGCCATATGATATATGCTACTGAAGTCTAAGCCTATTGATGATGGCCAGATGTTTTACAAATCATCAATCAACATCTGAATGCACTTGTGAGGGATGCACAAGACATGCATTTGGCAGTTGCAACCATCTGACCTTCTGCAGAGGTTCACCACCCACCTCCACTCTTGTGTGTAAAAGCTCCTGGTGTGCTCAAGACTTGCTGGAAAAGCAACAAGACTGCACCAAATGCTGATGAATATACTATTTATAGTCATTTATTAATATCAACCCATAAGAAAGGGAACCAAAATCTTATATATGAAAGTGTCTCCTGAAGTGAACTGTACCACACTTAGAAATTCACTGATTTTACAAGTAACTCCCTGAATTTTCCTTACAAAACTCAGGAAGGAAAGACAAAATAAGCACAGTACTAGGGTCTGAATGTGGCCCTTGATTTCTTTTTAAAAGGATACTTCCATCTTGCTTAGAGTATCTTCATGAATTACAGACAGTATTAATTTTAATATCACAGTACAATTCATTGGTAGCAAATGGTTAAATAATTGCTTTATTAAATGTACAGTAAGGCACAAAAGCTAATTAAATTAAATATAGTACTCTATAATGCATACTAAATACTTATATGTTAAATTAGAATCACTAATCTAATTTAAAAGGGAATTTAGACCAGCTCACATCACATGAAATGTGGTTATAGCAGATCTAATATACTGTGCTGCCAAAACAGCTTTAATTTCCTGAATCGTCTGAAATAGAAAAATAATTAAGGAAGAATTAAAATATATTGCTCTTGAGATGACTTTGCACTTAAGGAAAAGAGAAGAGAGAGCAACAGCTCTGAAAACCATTCATGAGGAAAGGCAACTACAAACTAAGAGGGGGTCTGGGAAGGGCATTTCACCAAAACACAGCATTACTATTATCCTTTTATCTATTTCTACTTCTAAAGAGAGAAACATATTCTATAACTGCTGCCAAAAGGGAAACACCAGTAACAAAGGTCAAGAAGAAAGAGCTTTGAAGTCTCCCCAGACCAGAAGAGATTTTCTATAATTACCATTAATTTAAGAGAATCTTGACCCTAAAAGAAACTGGTAAAGATAGACGGTAATTACAAGCTCAAGGAATAATCTAGAGTCTGTGAAGTTTACTGAGGGAAGATGAATTCAAATAGGCCTATCAAGACTGAGCAAAAAATGACACCTGAGGATAAGCTTCTAACATTCCAAGACTACCTTCTTGGAAGGTGTAGCAGTTTGAGCCACATTAGAAATCTAAAATCCAACTTCCACGCTTCCCCCACCCCTTCTCAACAATTCATCCTAACACCGGAGAGAAACTTTCAGGCCAGAGGCTTCTGTAGGGGAAGGGGGAAGTATATACATTTATTTACACAAATAAATACCATACAAACTAAAGGCAACTATATATATATATATTACATTACTATCAGTCAGTCCTTTCAAGCCCCTCCTTTAACTTTAGTCCAGGAGCAGCCTTTAAGGCTGATATGTAACACAGTCTGCCGTGGGAGTGTTCTGGGCTCCTGAACACTCCCTCCTCACCAAGTCCAGCAGTTGTTTGTTGTAGTCTCTCCTCCTCATGAAGCCCGAGAAGATAGCTTTGAGTCCTTGCTCTCCTGCTGCTGGTGATCTCTCCCTCTCGGTGTCCCAGCTCGGTTCGTAGGCTGCTGCAGTGTAGCTTATCAAGCGTACGCGTCCTGGAATCTTCATTCCTCTAAGTCAGTTTTTGGCTGCCTCCGGTCAGCTTCGACAGGCAACTCCCGAGCTTCTCTTGGTTCGTCTCCAATTTTGCCTGGGACTCCTCTCCCGAGCGCCGGGCCTACCTCCACGGCCCAGTCTCCTGGCTCAGCTCCAACTCTGAGCCCTTCCTCCACTCACAGTGGAGGGAAAGAAAAGCCCCCCTCTACAGCTTCACTGCAGAAAAGGGGGGGGGAAAGAAGGCCTAGCCTCCTCTGTCTTACCTCAGGGGCTGTGAATCTCTTCCTTCACAGCTCACACTCCAAATGCTGACTCTAACTCTAGCCAAAGGCTGAGCTGGGGGGTCGCAGGGCTCCCCTCTCCCCCCTGGAGGGGAAGAGAGGGAGCCCAGCCACCCCCTGGCCTTGTCCACCTACACGCAGCAGACACCAACAGCAAAACAACCAAGACTGCACTGCCAACCATTTCCGGTGCTGAGATATATGATTTTGAGCAGAAGTGAACAACATGAGTGGCGACTGGCTCTCCAGGGAACACTGTCCTGGCACCAAATCACCTCTGAGCCCCTCGAACTCTCAAGGGGGCCCAATTTCAAACTATGACAGAAGGGAAGCTGTCCCTGCCCATGGCAGGATGTTTGGAAGTAGATGATCTTTAAGGATCTTCCAACCGAAACTATTCCATGATTCTATGACTAAAAAGTACAAAGCACTGAGGCAAAGGTCTCTCTAAGTTACCCCTTCTGCACACTTCACCTTTGGTGATCTTCACATCCAAAAGGCAGAGGAATTAATCTATTCCTCTCTTAAGGGAGGGTTCTGTTTTGGCTATTTTTATTATAGCAAGAGATCAGCAGAAGTTCTTCATTTGCCTGCACAGTCCATCAAGTGCTGGGCATATTAAAAAGCTAAACGTGAGATGCAAAAGTGGATCACAATAACTGCCAGAATCAAGCCAGAAATAAAGAATGTAATGAAAAACACCCAGATAATACAATCCGAAAACTGGATTCTGAAAAAATATCAGGCCTGAAACTATGACTAACAACATCAATTCTTACTGCCACTGAAGTATGATTTGATTCAGCAAATGCAGGCTGGGTTTCCTGGATTTGGCACGGGCAATGCATGTGGAAGGCACAACTGGAACATCACAAAATCATTTTAGTCTTTGTTTCCGAGATCACTTTATCACTCTGTGGTACGTGAGCAGATGCAAACCCAGTACTTCATTTCTGTTATATACACAAAACTGCTTAAATTCTCACAGAAATACAGGTAGTTCCTACAGTCATATTTTAACAAATTGTCTTAGTTTCTGGACGGTCAAAAACATTTAGAATCCATATCCCAAGGGACCTGGAAAACAGTTCCCATCTAATTATTGTGTTCCACTTTTCTACGTGATTAATACTTTAGAAAAATATTCCTAACAATATTTAATATGTAACTGCAGGCATTCAGGCTGCATTTCTCTGTCAAAGGATTGTTACTGGCAATATGGTAATTTTTTTTCCTGGAAATTAAATAGGAATATAAGCACTTTTTACCTCAATAGTGCACAGTAAATGCACGTCAACTTCAGGAATACAGCATAGATTACTCTTACCAATGGTTCATTGTGCACCTCTGTTTGAAGTAACTTTATTCAGCTCTAGGTTATGGAAAACTTCAGTAAACAGGACTCTTTGTACTCAGAACCTCTACTAAGTTCTCAAATCTTCTAACCATGCTTTTATTTATACTGTGTAAACTGTATTTAGCACCGTGACACCTCATGTCACATGAGAAGCTATGAAAAACACCCCCAACAACATACTTGTTAGCTAGAAAGCAAGGAGTTGGAGTAAAAGACAAGTACAGAGAGAAAAATATCACACAAAACAGTACTATGAACACAGCTCTAGGTAGAATATATGAAGGCAATAAACAGAGATAAAATATAATGTTTCAAGACTATAGATCCACTCAAAGAAAAGCACAACAAAATTAATCCTGGCTCTTTTTCTGAAACACATCTCCCTTTTATCATCAGTATTCTGCTTTCTCTTGTGCTAAAAATATTCATATCAAGTTTTGTGTCTGCATTTTTTATCAGTGATGTTGCTTCGGTAAGTATTCCTCGGCCTATGGAATGTGTAGTAAACTGGAAGGCTTTGCACAAAAATCAAAACAAAAAATAAATACCACAACCTAAATCAATCACTCATCCTTAAAACTGTACCCCTACTCAAACACAGCTTCTTCGCTTTGTTTTTAATGTGAAGATTTCTCCCATCTCCAAAGACACATTTCACCAGTGAGGTGTTAACAAATGGGCAAACAATTCCCAAAAAATAGCTGACTGAAGGAGAAAATGGATAAGTTGGACATTGGGTTACAATCACCAATGAAAAAATGGATTTTTTGAAACTTTTTAATTGGTCACATGGACTAAAGCTAAAAGAAGCAGAAGGCAAGGAAAGGCAACCTCCTGAACATCACCCAACTTTGTCACTGGGCTGTGCCTCAGAAAAATGACACTAAAATGTATTTTAGCCATAAAAGTCGTCCTGTGCTTTTGTCTTCTGCAGTTACCTTACAACCTGTTTCTTGTCAAGAGTTCTCTGCACTTCTTTTGTCCCCAAATTTGTCCTTGTTTGTTGTGAGTTACAAGAATCTATGGAATCTATATCGAAAGAGGTAAAAATAGACAATTCAGTTTGAAACAAGCATTGGTTTTATTGCAAACAGACAAGATAACGATGGCTCATGTTGTGCAAGGGCACCTGTACCTTGCCCTTCACAGTAATTACATATCAGAGAAAGCAGAAAAGATCTTAAAACTCAAAAGTTTAAACATATACTCACTCCAGGAAAAGGAACTAAATTCTATTTTAACTTCTTTGCTTCATGGGGAGCTACCCAAATTTCTTACTAGATGAGTTTTCAATAAATCATGAGATATTTGTATAAAAACATTGCATTATGCAAAAAAAAAAAAAAAATTAAATATCCAATCCTGCAAATGCAAAACAGGTTTTGTTTCTCTCTGGCCAACCTTGCCTGTGCAGGAGGAGGGATAAAGTAACAACAGTTTTCATGAATAATGAAACAATCGTGTTTTGAAACTACTGGGTTTTGTCACGAAACGAGCGCACGCCGCTGTGACAGCTCCTCAGACAACTGAGCATCCTTACAGGGATGCAAATTACTCAAATACAAATTAAGTGAATGAAGAGGAAAAGGTCAGCTCCTCGGCAAGGCTGATGATACGTCTGCACAGTATCATCCCACGTCATCTGTCAGGATGACTTATGGGGGGAAAATATGACAAACCTCCTGATGGTGCCGCCGACACCTCAATGACAGTTGTCTGAAGTCCCATTAAAGCAGCAGTGCAGAACTACTAAAGGCACCAGACAGCCCATTTCACCACTTCCCACAAAATGAGTTTCAGCTTTACTGGAAATCTTACTCTGTCCTGACAACAAAATGAAAAGCAGAAAGGCCTTCGGATGGAGAAAAAGAACTTCCTTCAAATGGCATCACAACTCCCGAGCCAGTGCCTTGCACATCCCTCTTTCCTAAAGCAGTGCCAGTTAAAATCCAGCATCACTGACAGTTTGACAGAAGTGGCAACTGGCAGACAGAATTAATAGGTGATAATTCAGTGAGGGAGTATTGCTGGGAGTGCTGTAAACTCCTGCCCTTGTTCCTGGCAGGACAGCAGGCAGGTCCCAGGCATATCCCATCCAGTGACGCAGCTCAGCTCTTTTCATGTCCTCATCTCTTAGAAGAGGATGAATCTATGAAGTGAAATTAATTATGTGATACTCTCCAAACAAAACAAGGTTAAAAGCAGGCATGGTATTAAAAGAAAAGCAACATAACTAGATTTTGTCTTTCATTAAGTGAATAAAACACTGCTGCTTAGCTTGGAAGAATAAAATATAGAGATATTCCTTATTCAATTATCCTTAGGAAGAAACAATATAACAGGAACCCAAAAACTCTTCCTCATGGCTAACTACCTATTTAAATACTATCATCCATGGATGAGTTTGCAAGCTGCTTCCATAATGAAGCTGAGAGGAGGCAGTTGGACACTTTATTCAATATTATGTTTCCTGTTCTTTTTATCTTATATAAAGTAGACAGAAGGGACACTGAGCCTGACCATGGTACTACTACTTATGCAAAATGCTGAATGTATGAAAAGGATAGTGAGTGATTTTAAATTCAGGGAAAGCCTGAAGTGAGGATAATATTCTTGAGGAAAAATAAATGCACAAAGGCAACTTTACTTTAAAAACTTTGCCCAATTCCATTGTGCAATCTCAGTAATAATGTTTTTATAACACTGTGTTTCAGGTGCACATTAATTCCATCCTAAATACAAGCCCTCCAGCTGATATAAAACTGGAAGTGATACCCCAGTATATAACACTTTATAGGCAAAGAGGGGCCTCAAGAATCAAATCTCTGGTGAGATGAATACGTACGTATCATTAGCTGAAAATAAGAATGTAAAGTAATGCAAATTAACGTATTCCTTGTGTTTACATCTAATTATTTCACAGTTTGAGAAGTACAATCTATATTTCACTCACTACAATAAAATACAACTGTAAAATTCAGCAGCTCAAGCGATCCATAAGTAACAATCTCTCCTCCTGGCCTAAAACTGACTGCAGGAAGAAAAACGAGGACTTTAACGTCTGAACTACACAGAGCAAAAGATAATTTTTTCCATTAATCTTGGGAAAGGTCAATTAAATTAAAAAATTTGCATTTAGAACTTAATTATTTATTTAAAATAATTGAAGAGGAGATAAAAGTCAAACTATAGTGCTGAAGTCTGCAATATTCAACAGCTTATATTTATCTGATCCACGGCATTTCAGACGATAAAAAGTTAAACCAGGAAAGAATAGTTGCACTGTATATAATGGAATATTTGAAAATGGAGCAGTGTTGAGATAGTTAGCTACATAAATCTTCTGTTTAAATGTGATTATACCAAGCGTGCTGAGAATATAGCTTTTTAATTCCTTGCTCCAAATCTGAAAACCATAAACTGGGAATGAAGAGGCATAACAATTAACTTCTACTTCCCTCTTTTTTCACTCACCCACTTAAATAATTTGGACTCCTATGGCAATCACCATGAAGCAAAACTGTTAGCTTCTTAAGGAAATCAGAAATTTAAAATAATAATAATGGTAATATCTGCTCTATAAACACACAAATTTCCACAGGGGGAATAACAGACCATTAATAGTCTTTCATACCATTAGAAAATTTGGAAGAGTATGGTAATACTTGAAGATTGAGTTAAATATCCTCCCTTTATCACAGCTGAACCATGCAAGGATTGCAGTCTTCTCGTTATCCAAAATAATGCCATACTGTACCTCCTACCTCTATCTCAGTGGAATAGTAATAATCAGAGAAACAAATGTCAAAATATATATGTTCATATTCAGTTGCTCATGTGTGCAATTCAGTATTGCCTTTATATGGCAGAAAGTTCAAAAGAAAACATATGCAAATTAAAAACACGGAATTTTGTGCCAGATATAGCAAACAAGACCAAGAAACCTTCAATTCTACAGTCATGCCTAGTTATCGCTCCAGCTGCCTGAATCTTCTCAGGAAAAGACTGAGACCCCAAAATACAAAAACAAAAAATAGAACTGAATAAGGGAAGCATTGTGTTCAGAACACCTTTTCCAGGCAGCCTCAAGTGGAGGAACCAGGTGTTCACCTGCTGCAACCCTTATCTTTGTTCTGATTCTGCCCACACTGAGCATTAAGGGACAAAGGACAGAATCAACAAGTGTCTCTGCCCCTGGGACACCCCGAAGATCCCAGAAGCACTGGAAAGGAGCACTGTGGTTTGGGATCATTTCACAGCATGGGCCCTGTCCTGTCCCACACTAAGGGTTGTTGCTGCTCCCAGGGCCCTGCAGGATGGTACAAATGGGGTGGAGTTGGGTGTGTGTAGGACCCCAGGACATTCAGAGGGGTCTCACAGCCTCCTGCTCATGACAAACCTGAAGCATCAATTTACTTTCTCTGAAGAGAAAAGGCATAAAAATCCGCAATAAATCAATGCTCCACTTTTAAAGGAAAGTGACTGTGACACTGTCCACACCTGAAAGGTTAACTTCAGAGAAGATGCTGAGATCCTACTCTAAACCAAACTCAAGATACAAAAAACACCAGGACAGCCTGTACATCTGGGAAATCATCCACATGTGGAGTCCATCTCAGTGATTACTCAAGGGAAAATGCAGAGATACAGAGCTTTACACACAACATCAGGAAAATGCAAGTTTGTCATAAAGGAAGTGTTTCAAACATTTTTTGAGTAGAATCACAGGATGCATGAATGCTCAGTGTGCAAGAGTACACATTTCACCATGGACTGTCACTTCAAGATAAAATTAGACTTTACATTCATAATGAATTATTAATTTACCAGCTACTTGCTTGTCTTCTCTTTTTATATACAAAGACAACATTTGCCCTTTTCCCAGAGCACTGCAGTGGAAGTTCACCTCAAGATGATTTACTGTGATAACCAAATTCTTTTCCAAGTCACTGTTTTCCCACTATAACCTTTGTAATTCCATCACACCTGCAACCTTCACATTTTCTGAATTTCTTAAAGAAACAACAGCTGTTCAGAGTACTGCCTGGTTAGTCCCTTGAAGAGCTTTGTATTCAAGTTAGCCCAGGAAAAGTTTAAAATGTTTATTTTGCCACAGACACAGCAATTCTTTTCATAGAGAGAGTTACACAGATTTCATTGCAGATTCTCAAGTCCCAGAAGCAAGTTTTGTGAGTGATGACATACTTAACCAGGGAATCTAGAATCTTTGCCAAAGAGGAAAGCTGGGGGAACGTCAGGACATCACCAGTTTAAGAAACCAAAGCACCAGAACAACAGTGCACAACAGCGCACATCACCCACCAAAGCAAAGTGGTCCACAAAGTCTGACCTACAAAACTTATTTTTTAACTAGTGCCAGGAATAATGTTCACAAATGTAAGTGGGGGTGCAAGAAGCTTTAATCACGTGCCCTAAATCTCAGCTTACAGTGTGGTGTGTGTCACTTGAGGAGGAATACAGATTCCATAGCAGCCAACTGCTCAGCATTAATAATAAAAATTATATACATCTCACTCATATGCACACAGTTTCACCTAAACAATTCTTCCCCCAAGACACTGTATATACGATAAATTTATTTAATGCTTCCTCCAGCAATAACACCTCTATGTGCATTTAGAAACACTCTCAGAAAACAGCTGTTTTCAGAAAACAAACCAGTAGGGATTGTTCACCTTGGAAAAGAGAATATGCTTGGGAGACCTCATAGCAACCTTTCAGTACTTGACAGAGGCTTGTAAGAATAAGATGGGGGCAAATTTTTTTAGCAGGACTTGTAGTGATAGAACAAGAGCTAATGGTTTTAAACTGAAGGAAATAATGGCTAATAAACCAAGGTGTAGCTTCTACTGCTTCTGTTGCTCATTATAGTGAGCTTTTGGCAGTCCCGGATCCAACTTCAGCCAAATGCAGAGCTGGGATTGTCTTCACTTTTATCTCATCACCTTTATATTGATTTACCTTTGCACACTTTGCCCCACATATTGCTGTGCTGTGTTAGTTGTCTGATGTGCTTAAGTACTATATCAGAAAATGAGGACGGCTCTAAAATACTCTGGTATTTTAGCCAAAACTTCCCATTTGGAAATCACCACATCTTACCAAATAACTGCCCTGCCAGGTGCCCTCACATTCAATGAGCCATGACCTTGAGCTCCTACGGGAAAAGGCCGTGAAGCCAAAGGGCCACCAGCCTCAGATCTGAACACTAAAGCCAGAAATTCAGTATTTATTTAATTATCATGATGGAATGATACTAATTTTGGAACAGTTGCCTGTCACATTAACTCCCCTCAGTTGATTAGGGTGGTGTAGACCACAAATGATATACGGACAATGGATTGCACAGCCCTGATGTTCAGGCAGTGACACCTCAAAGAACTAAAGCAAATTAAACAAACTTGTTAAAGTCAAATGAGATCAAAGGGATTTTTACTCCTGTTTCCTATGGTTCAGAAATAGTTTGAACATAGCAGTCTGGATTTTAGAAAGGAAAATTTCACCTGTGAGCAAAGTCATGCCTGGGAAGCTTTTGCAGAATATGCAGCTGTGTAAAGGAACTCAGAGGTGAAACCAGGACTTTTGGTGCCACTAATAAAAAACCATTTCCTATCAGCTTCATATAAAAAAATCTTTTATATAAGGATAGATTTCTTCACTACATTTGGAGGACATGAGGGAAGGGGGATTATAAATACCACAAGTTATGAGCAGTCAGCCAGTGGTGTGAGATCAAGACACCTTGGTTTTACAGACTTCCCTGAGCACCCTTTGTTACTGTGGCAAGCACAAAGTCCCCAGCTGAGGAACAATTTAAAACAAAATCCCCAAATTATGATCTTTCAATTAAAAGTTTACATTGAAGATATCATTTGGAGTCTGCTACTACACTTCTTCAGAAGTTGCATGGTTTTTAAGATAAGGTATTCTTCCTAAAATGAGGAACTCTCTAATAGGATAAAGAAGTGATATAATTTTTCATTTAAGTATTTCACTCATGTCTACTTGAAACAATGCTTTAAAAATATCAAGATTTAAAAGTATTTATTTTTAGATTAATCTTTTCAGTGCTTCATAAACTGAGAAGGAATTGCCTCAAGTAAAACATTAATTTGGTATTTAAAACGCATAAATATTGAAGGCGAGATTAGCTTCAGCATTTAGTTTTAACACAGAGATTTACTAAGTCTTTTCATTCACCTAAATCTAAATTTTATGAACTATAAAAAAATTTTAACCAAAATTCTGTGATTCTCTGTTTCTTTGGAGTATTCCCTTATAGAGAGATAAAAAAGCCCTGAAGATGATGATATCTAAACTTCTGTAAGACAACCTTTCCTTTTTAAGAAAAGGTAAAACTCAATGGTACCGAAATAGAAAACAATTATTTGAGATCTCTTTTGTGAAAATTACATACACTTTCCACTCATTGACTAGATTTATCTGACTATAAAGAAACCCAGGCATGTTTAGATTTAGGCATCCATTTCAAACTGAATCCCAGTTTAGGAATCAGACTTATTCTCCACCTTTAGAGGGGGTGGAAACTCATCATCTTTTCACTTCCAGATTATGAAAGAGTTGAAATCCACTGGTATATAGATCTTTTTCTTCAAACCATGCTGTGCCATGCGATTCCCAGCTCCTGCAAAGAAGCCAAACCCCCCAAATGGATACATAGAGGGGCACAGTTATTAACATACACAGAGCTTTGAGCCAATTTGACAGTTACGTTTTTTTTCTTTATTCTTTTCCATGTACAAAGAACAATTTAACATAGAATTTCCAGAACCATATTATCTCAAAATGACAGGCTACTACTACCAGACAAATTGTACTTCAAAATTATGCAGCAGTTTGATAAACCTCCCCGTGCCCAGCTGAGAAGCCACCTTGGTTCTGACGCACTAATTTGCTCTGAGTGACTCAATTATAGAGGTATAAATGAGTTAAAGGGTTAATATTAAAACTGGAAGCACATATTATTAAAATTGGATTTATATTTCCTATGCTAAGCAAATAATACTGTAAAAATGCTAAGTAAAGATTACACAATCTGCTTTGTTCTGAAACTAAGCTTTTTACACAAAAGATTTCCTTTTTTATTGCTTACTGTTCTCCATTTCTCTTCTTCCACACAACTACAAAAGAGATGCCATCAAGCAGTAAATCGAGGAATAAAGCTGCAGAGATTTTTTTACTCCCATTTATTCCCATTGAGCCTCCCTCAGGGATATACAAATTGGAAATTGCTAAATTATCATCTAATAGGCAGAAACAACGTAGGCGAGACCAATTAAGTAAAAGGCAGAAAGTTGTATTACACGTGTAATTAAATTAAATTCTTTGACTAGACTACATTAGAATCGTTCCCCCAAAAAAGGACAAAACTTGACTTTAATCAGCACATGACACATTGTATGACATGTCACTACAATAGTACATTAAGAGTTTTGATATCACTAAAAAGAGCATTTTTCTTAATTGTAAATCAAGTTACTTCCAGGTGGTAGGAAGTGGGCTAAACAGGAGCATTCCTCCTAAATACACAAGACTCTAAATTATGCATAATTGAGTACAAAGTCATAAAACAGTAGTTTTCCTTTTTTTTTTAGCTGTAATATCCTTCAGAAGGGTACCTACACATGCTTTTCCCAGTGGGACTGTTCCCTTACAGAAATCCACACACTCTCACAGAACACAGCAGTGACATAACTAGGGATAATTTTGCTCTTCACCACAATCATCATCAAAAATAATGATGTAGTGGGGGAGAAAAAACTGCAGTGCAAACAACTCTGATTTACAAGTTTTCTGGCTCTTCATCTCTTGCCATTCTCAGCATGCTCGTTGTGGGCACAGCTCAGCCGTGCCCAGAGCCCCGTCCTCATGCCCCTGCACAGGCACTTTGGTCCAGCCCTTGGAGCTGGAATCCAGGCTGGGATGGAAGGAAATTCCAAAAGGCAGATACAAGGGACTCTCCTGGGCAATGAAGCCAGAGGAGGAGGAAAAGAAACATTTACCTCTTCCCATGGTGCTTTTTCCACTCTTTTGTTTTCTGAAAATTGTCTAAACCAGTTAAAAAGTAAGGCATCTCCACCCCACTTGGAGAGCAATACAATATGAATTAGTTAAACTAACAATTGTTCATTTAGCTGCAAATCAGAACATCAGGAATGGATTAACAGCTCTGAGCACAAACTGCCTTTTGGAACTAAATTAATTCTGCAATTGTTCAGCAACCAAGGGGGATGAACAGTTCCACAAACCTGGGACAACCTTAAGCCAAATCGATATTTTCCTTCGAGTAATTCCCAATAACTCACTTTTTATTGATCTCTTCTTATATTTCTTCAGATAATACCATTTCAATAACAAATCTGTGACCTTCTGTCTCAAGGAAGTTCCTATCCTATTGGAATATACTTGCTAAACCAGCTTAAAAAACCTGGTTAAATCATTATCATTATTTCAATATTGGAAATATCACCTCACTGTTTCTTTCATACATGTACACAAATTAAAATGGAGACTTGGAAAGGAAATAAAGTGATTTGCTTTCTCAATTGAATAGTATGGAAATGCAGGTGGAAAAAGACCCCACATGGCTTAAACTGCCTTGGAAAAAAAATTAATGAGTTTATATCAAAAGAACAAACAGCTTTTAAAAATTATTGATATTTGAAAATGTTAATTATTTGTATTAATCAGTTCCTGTACACAAAGGATCAAATATAAGTGAGTTAGTGTAGCTGACAGAAGCACTGAGAATAGCAAGAGGCCACACGAAAGACAAAAAGCAGGGCTTGTTTTGGTGAGCCTGTTTTCAGGACAAGCTGTACAGACACAACCAACTGTCTAATGTCACCCTGTGCTTGAAAATATCATTGTACAGGAGTCCAGCCTGCACAGCCTCCCAGAAAAAGCCAGATAAATGACAAGAAGCTCTCCTTCAAAATTACAGACGGCCAGCTTTTACCAGAAGAGGAGACCTAACATCAAAACACAGGAGAGAACACCAGAAAGAGGCTGATTTGAACCCACGTGGAGCAGCCTGGAAAACAAACAATGAGCGACTGATGTAAAAATATTCCTCATTCAGATTTAAATTCCATGATTAAAGCCTGACTTTCTGTATTTATTGCCTGTTGTCATCATTTTATCAGCACTCACTAATCACTCCATAACTTACTCCCATGAAATTCTCTGTCATATTAAACAGGTCACGACTCTGGATATTCTGAGGTCCCATCCTACTCAAGCCCCTGCATATGCAGAAGGAAAATAAGTGACAGCTGAAATCAGGTGCCAGTGATGCCCATGTTAAGATATGCTTTGCACCAATATATCAAGGGGAAAAAAGGAGATAGTGGTCAAGTATGATGGATCTCTTGTGCCTGACACTCTGGGCATGGCAGTGTTGCTGCAGGGTGAGAGAGGGTACAGCCTGCTCAAGAGTAATACAAAACACACTAATAAGAAGCAAGTTAGAATGTTGTTTACAGAACACAGCACAGCCTAATATTTTATTTATTATTATTATGGATATTTTAAAAAGCATCTCAATGACTTACCACAAACTTCACTTTCCAAATTTACTACTCAACAAGTCTAAATTCAAATGAAAAACAGGATTAGCTCCCAACTTCCATCATGATGCATATGCTCTTCTACCTTTAAATTAATGTTCCTGAATTTCTTAGTGTTCACCTTTCATTTCATTTTACATGCATACTTTGCTTTTCCCTCCAGTGAATAATAAATAATACACAATATAGAGTATAATGCCTAGGAATAAATCTAAACTGAATTCAGGGGAGAAAGTGAAACAGAGTAGTTACATTGATGTAACCATCCAAAAAAGTAAGGTCTGATCAAGCAGCTGAAAAGATGACACTTGTAACAATAATGGGTATCAAATATGTAAGAATGGAAGAAAAACAACACCAAACCCTAAAGATCCGCAAGTGCATGGAATTAATAATGATGAAATATTTACTAAATCTACCAGTGTCACTGCATTCTTTTTCTCACATTTCCTCCAAAGTTCAGTAGATCTCATAATGTAGTTTCTTTTCTTAAGGGTGAAAATTTTGACTGTTTCATTATTTTTATTGTCCTAAGCCTTTCTAGGACAATAAATTACTTTTTTGTGACAGCTTTAGGAGAGATGTAGGTTTCCTGATCAGAAGGTGCAAAAACATTTTGCATTTTGATGTACCCTTTTTATTACAGATAAGACATCATCCACTCTCAATTTCAGTTCTATTAATAATTAAAATGATTTTTTGCAACACAACAGCTTTTTCAAAAATATAGACAAGTCCTTAGACAACACTTTAGCCCTGCCCATAAAAGCTCATTGCTTAAGCTGAGCTAACTTGAGAAATAATAATACTTCGTTTAGTATGCACTAATGATATTCTAAAATCTATCCTACAGTTTATTGGGTCAGTGACTCCAAATCAAATTTCTTTTGTTTATCATTTAATTCCTGCCTTCCAGTCTTCTAATCCCCACACTCAGATTATTAATGTTTATAATCTTTTTTCCCACTTATCACTATCAATAATAAACTTTTCCAAGGTCTCTGCTATTTCCAAAAGAGGAGAAGTGCAAAGGAAGGACAAATTTTGGCCAAGTATAGAATTCAGTTAAAAGTCCTGTAGATAATACATGGTCCAGGCTATAATGAATCCCTATATCATACTCTTGCACTCCAGTAGCTAATCAGCTTTTAATATTTATAAATATGGAAAAGGAAGGTTCTTTAACAAAAACTGAAAGTTCTTTTTTCTGTGTCCACTTGAGTGTTTATGTATTGCCTACACTCACCTGTATGATGTAAACTGCTTTTTTAGCCTCAGCCCTGTCACTTCACTTAACATCTCACTCAAGCCGTGACCCCTCCACATGATGGGTCATCTGGAAAATTACCCCAAAACTAGATAGTGTACTTCCCTCACCCCCTTCAGCTTCTCTCAATGTCCAAGCTCAATTTAACTTAAAAAATGAGATTGATAAAGGGAAAAAAATCAGTTGACTTAAAATTGAAGGCCTAAAAGAGTTTGTAATTAACTCTATCAAGCTGTGTGTTAAATTATTCTCTGGTCACCTATAAGAGACAAGTTGCACCTTCTCCTGCTGTCAGTGAAATATGTGTAGCTGATCTGGGCTAAATTCACCACTCAGTTCAGTGCAGAGAGGCTCCCAGACCATGCACTTCCAATCTGAACTTCAGGGCAATTTCATAAATCAAAAGATCAAGCAGCTGTTGGAAACTCACTTATGATAATATGAATATATTTACTGCAGCAGGTTCAATGAGTTCTTCCTAAAGGTATTTTCACTAAGAGCTGGAATCGAGGGAAAGCATCCATAATTAGTCACAAACCAGTGAATTAGAAACAGATCTGATCTGGGACAGTAGCACCCACAGCAGAGCCCAATCTCTGGTTGGTATCCAACACAAATGAAATTCCAGGTGTGTTCAGTGCTGAAAATTAAGTAAAGGACACTATTTGGGGTGTTACCTCTTTTGTTTGGAAGACAGAAGTTACTCAAACACATCGTAAAGCTTTGTGCTTCACACTGATTTACTGACTACATATCATACATCCTATGAGCACCCACCAGGACCTGGAACGTGAGGGAGCCCAGAGCTCCAGTGCTCACACCCAGCAGAGATCTTGCCTCCTAACCAGGGAAAAGCCATCCCAGGGTAAGGGCTGCAGATGAAAGGCTTCTTTTTGCAGATGCTGGCCATATTTCATCATCAAACAAAAAGCATGGCTCAAATTAACTCCAGTAAGTGAAACAGCTGCACAATCATCTCTAGAAATCTTTGTACCTGGTTGGAGTAATGATAAAAAATAACTCCACTTAACCTGGATATGGAGGTGCCCATATCCACTGGTGCAGAGACCTCCATGTACAGCCTTAGAGCTACAGAGAATCCAAACTACATGTTCTTGCATAGATAAAGGTCTTGTCCTAGGAAAAATTGATTCTATTTACACAAGAACATGCAAAATATGAAAACCACACACCCCCAGAAGATGGACAGATACAAATCAGTTTTCCTCATAAAGTGATAGAATTCTATTTCAACCAGAGTTACTATATTTAACTTGAACCCTAACCACAATTTTCTGAAATTCAGAATAAGTCTCTGTTCTTTTTTCTCTTTGTTACCAGAAAACAGCTGCTGTAAAGCTCCATTATTCTCAAATGAGAGGAAAACTTGTGGGGAAGACATTTAGTAGTGTTTCTAAGCAGGCTTCCATGAGGAATGTTCCTGAAAATTATGGGAGAAAAACTGCTGGGCAAAGTAGTTATTCTCACTGGCAAGGGACTTAACAGTGGGATTTACTTCAAGATAAAATACAGCTGTGCTGTCTACATAGGTGTTTAAATACCCATTAAACTGAGAGGGAAGGAGACAAAGAGGATGGTTCCTGAAGATCTGGGATGCCATGATGATGACCATTACTGCTGTGTATCAACAACTGCAGCCAAGGCAGATGAGGGACATTGACAATCCTCTTGTAAAGCTAAAGATTCTTGCTGGAGCTCGATTAAGGGGTCAGAGAACCAATGACAGCTTTTGCAAAAGTAGTTGAAGCCTTACAGGCACTTGTATTCCCAAGAAACTGCAACTCCCTCTTCTCCAGCCCCTTCAACTGTGGGATTTCTTGTTGGCAGAGTGCTTTATGTCTCTCACTTCTGAGAAAACAGTCTCTGAGCTGCAGGACCTGCCCATTGCACCGACCTGAGCCACAGTAATGACCCAGGTCATTAACTGAGCACACCGACTGCAATAACAGGTATGTTGTTAATAACATGTTATGGACAGCAGTAATTCCAGGTATCTCAAGGACACAGAGAAAGGATACACTTCTATTAAGGTAACTGTGTTTCTGAGAAAAGGTTTTCAAGATGTTCTTGAGTAGTCTTGCAAGTTTTAATGCTGTGGAATCTTCAGGGAAAAACTGAGATTTCCCTGGAACTGTGCAAAGTGGGGCTCACCAAAGAACGCTGACCTGACAGGGGCTGCACTGAGGAACTGATGGCAGAAGCACTCGTGGCCATAGGGACCACCAGGGCTGAGGAAGACAATTTTCTTGCTTTTGTTGAGGCTGATAAAGGCAGCTGGACTGAGGTCTGCTCAACCCCACACTGTAATTACCTACAGGGCCATTAAGCAATTGAGAAGGTAATTCTGCTCTTCACACCAGAGCACAAATCAGTGACCTTCCTCAAGACTGGGTTTCAATTCTGAAACTTTTGTTGTTTGCATTTGAATAGAGGAAACCAAGAAAAGAAAACCTACGTGCTTTGGGATGAAGCATCAAATATTGATATTGAGAGGCAGAAACAGAGAGACATGAACGAGACCCTCAAAGCCCAACAGATTTGAAGTTGACATCCACAACTGCAAAACACCTATACAAATTTTGTCTAAGCTCTCAGAACACAGGCAAGGCAATATCCTAGAAGAGACAGCAAGAAAAAGAGAAAAATGCAGCTGCAATGCTATGCTAAGAATCACACAGGTCAATGAAGTCTCCTTCAGCAGGTACCCACGTATTTTAGGGGCATTAATTCATTGAGTATGGGAGAAATTAAAGTATTTGGTGACAAGCAGAAGGAAACACACATCTGTGTTAGACAGCATACATGGGGCAATCACTGAAAGAGGAAAAAAAACCCAGCTGTGTTTATTTTAACAACACCAAAATGCGTCAAAAGCCAACTATACAAAGAGAACTGACGTAGTTGCTATAAAGCATTATTTCCACAGCCAGTTTTCATTAACAGAAAAATACCTGAAGATCCTAGACTTTGATCAAATGATGTGTGCAGAAGAAGCAAGCTATTTTATGAGATTACAAGATAAGCTTTTCTCAATTCCATCCAGGAAAAAAAAATAGAAAGACAAAATGCAAGTCATTGCCTGGTGAAACTGCCCCTGTACAGCACCTTACAAACCAGTCTTTCTCTGAGCTATGTTTTAATTGTGAATTTTTTTTTAAATTTAGTGATTAATGTGCAGATAGTTAAGGTAATTTTTTTGCCCTGGTTTAAATTGCTGATTCAAACCTTTGGCTATTTTAGGAATATCTGGGGGTTTGGCTTAATTCCAAAATTGCACTTCTTTTTAAAAATATCTACAAATACAGCATAAAGATGATACACTACAAACTATACCTGTTTTTTTTAAGGCAGAAAACCACACAACCAGACCAAAGCAGACAGAATCCACCTCCCAGCAAACATACAGTTGCACTGAATCATTAAGCCAGCACAAGGCTTAAAAGGATAAATCTCAGCTTTTAAGCGCAAAACAGAATTCAATTTTAACTGCTGAGCCATGACCACTGCCTCTTTAACAATGCTATAAAAAGCTACTTGGCTTTTCAAATTTAAAGAAGTCAGTGTCACATAAATATGCTCACAAAAGGTCTAAAAATACCTTTAAGCTGCCTACCCCCAAGGTCAGAAGGAGAAGACACAAAGAACTGAAGCTCTACAAAGAACTGCCAACAGGAAAACATTGTTGACAGAAGTGAAGGTGTTGCCACTGGTCCACAGCTATTTCTTTACAGTTCTTCAGTGTCAACTTATGCCGAGTTATACTCGTGTAGTTCTCATCAGTGAACCACTTGACTGGTGTTCAGAGAATATTTATTTGAACTTACTAACTGAAAATAAACTTTGGTGCCTGTTCTTTCCACTCTTTGCTAATGATGTACCACTGAAGGAGAACAAGGACAAAGGTATTTGAGATGCATTAAGGCAGAAAACAGTAATTTTCCACATTCAGTGTAGTCCAACGTGACTCGTTACTATGAATGCAGAGGTCACACACAGTGTTGATCCTGCTACATCAGAAAACTTGTCCGTGTGGATCTTCTAATGGATTCCTCTCCAGCTCCTGATGGAAACAAAATCAGTCACATCACAGCCCAACCACTACTTTAACACACTTCATGCTTCTCAGAGTAGAAAAATACAGTTGAAGTAGTGGTAACGATGGGGGCTCAGAATTCCTTGAGAATTTCTCTTTTTTTTGTTTTTGGCTGTGGCAGGTCTACACTTGGTAGAGTGTTGTATCACAAGACAGAGAGTTCCTCTTTGTAGACCTTGAAAAAAATCTAACAAGATCATCAGTAAATGTGCTCTGAACACCAGGAAAGGGATTCACTGTTACAACAATCTGGGGACTTCAATGATTCTGCATTGACTTGAGTTTATCTGCCTTGCAAAGATGAAGGACTAAGCCAACCCTCCTGCGATTTGAAAGTCTGATTTAAGGAATCTAAATATTTCAAATCTGATGTTTCAAGCATTCTCCCATCCCCTGCAGCTGTATTTTTTTTCTTATTATGCTTTTTTTTAAGCTTTAATGTTTTCCTTAGAAATGGGCACAGAAAGTATTTGATTACTGAAGTAAAAAGTCACGGGCTGAAACAAAGCAGTAAGAAATACTGCACCTTGTCAAAGGTGATAAGTGCCTGTGATTATCCCTGACTGCGTTTCCTGGGCTCAGCATTTCATTAAATAGCAATGCTCCCTTTTAAAAATAGATTTACCACCCTCATGTCCTGAGGGTCTTTCATGTTTTTAGCTATGTACAGAAATACTACTTTCCTCAGTAATTATATCTGATTTTCAGTTTCGATGTTACTGATAAGATTTGTTAAGTTTGGGTAATACAACCTGAAACAAGTCATGAACACTAACAAAGCTTTTTAATCCCGTTTTAAGAATTTCCCTTCAACTTGATGAATGAATAACTTCCTTGGAGAAATTACAAAATGCCTTAAGAATTATGTATTAAATTAACGAGGTGAATTTGGCTGTTACGTGCTTGGGAAGGAACAACGCAGTCAAACATCGACGTATGGCAAAATAAATCAGCTGAAAGGTGAAGAAACAAAGTAGAAGGTGTGGTCAGGCACTGGACAGGCTGCCCAGGGAAGTGGTGGAATCAACATCCTTGGAGGTGTTCAAAAGACATGTACATGTGGCACCTGGGGACATGTTTTAGTGGTGGAATTGACAATTCTGGGAGAATGGTTTCCACTCCACGATCTTACAGGTCTTTTCTAACCTTACTGATCCTCTGATTCTATGAATGCAGGTTTTTTGCAGTATATTAACAACATTCTTCTAGCACATTTCAGCATAGAGAGTGTCTGCAGCACCCACTAAATAATGCCTGATCAAAATCTGCCTTTTTTTTTTTTTACTGAAGATGATATTAAGTA
The DNA here is from genome assembly GCF_036250125.1 of Pseudopipra pipra. Lineage (NCBI taxonomy): Eukaryota > Metazoa > Chordata > Aves > Passeriformes > Pipridae > Pseudopipra > Pseudopipra pipra. The sequence goes on along the minus strand of NC_087549.1, from coordinate 4,549,732 downwards.
AATTGGCTGACCCTGTATTAAAAATATACTTATGTGGGTGGAAATCTCAGTGAAACATTGGAAAGAGCAAGTTTATTTTTAAATAAACATTTTTCTTGATGTAGCAGACATAAATGGCTCTGCTCTGCAGAATACTTGTAGAATACTCTAATTGGGGACAACAGGAAAGATGAATTGATTTACTGTTAACTGAAACTCAGAAAACAACATTTTCTACAAGATGTCAAATATCCATTTCCTTCCTTCATTGGCAGAAGATTCATCAAACATCACATGAGGTAAATACAACACTACCAGAAGTCAGAATAGAGAAAAAAAAAATAAAAAAATACTGTCCACTCAGAAGTACAATCCAACTACAGAATATTTGCTTCTAGGAAAAAACCAGAATTATCTAGTGCTTCCACAAATCAAGATGCTCTTCTAAATTGGAAACTCTAACTCAAATATTGGTCACTTCTGAAAGTAGCTTTGAAATGGTTTAACATTACATTTGGTATAAGAACACAGTGATATCCTAATGAAAACTCTTAAAAACACAATATCTGTAACTCACACTAGTAGATCAAAATAAGAAGAATAAAGAGTAAGAAAAGATGAGAGATTTAGATCAGATGTCAGGAAGAAATTCTTAATTTGGAGGGTGGTAAGGCCCAGGTTGCCTGGAGAAGCTGTGGATGCCCCATCCCTGGAAGTGTCCAAGGCCAGGTTGGATGGGGCTTGGAGCAACTTGGTCTAGTGGAAGGTGTCCCTGCCCATGGCAGGAGGTTGGAACTGGATGATCTTTAAGGTCTCTTTCCACCACCCAAACCATTCCAGGATTCTGTGATACTTTGAAGACTAAGGATTACCAATGAAAAAGACGAGGTGAAAACAAAGGAGGATGAGGTTTGATCTGGTATCCCAAATCAACAACTGGCTCATTTTTCACTGAAAACAAAACTAAGGCCACAAATGAAAGGAGACTACACGGCAAAAATATGCAGTTTTGTGTTCCCTCTTTAAAGCATTTACAGCAGCATTTTGAAATAAGGACGAGTCCAGCCCAGGGTCATGAAGATGATTAAGGGATAAGAGTATTAGTCATAAAAGGGGAGGCTGAGAGAGCTGGGACTGTTCACCCCAGAGGATCGCAGAACACGCTGAGTTGGAAGGGACCCACAGGGATCATCAAGTCCAACCCTCAGCTCTGCACAGGACCAGCCCCAAGAGTCACACCTTATGTCTCAGAGTTTCTTGAGCTCTGTCAGTCTTGGTGCTGTGACCATTGCCCTGGGGAGCCTGTTCCATTGTCCAATCACTGTGGTTGAAGAAGCTCTTTCTAATATCCAAGAAAAGAATGCTCTGGAGGATCTTACCCATAAATACTTGATAGGGGCGAGAAGCAGGATCCAGGCTCTTCTCAGTGGTGCCCAGTGATGAGGCAAAGGACACAAACCAAAATATGGGAAATTCTATCCTAGGCAGAGTAGAAACCTTTTTTCACTCGGAGGGTGGTCAGGCACACGTGTCTCAAAGAGGCTTTCAGTCCCCAAGCAGCCAGTGACTGTGTATGATTCTGTAACCTTATTCATAAAATTATCAGTTCTATCTTCAAACTATTTAGGAAGCCAGTCTGAAGGTTATTCCAGAATGTCTATCCTCTAATAGTCCCTGAGTCCAGGTTTAGCCTACTAATAAATAATTAGAGAAGTAATGGGGGAAAATCTTCAATGGACAATATATAAAATATTCCCAAATATTAAAGGAATATTTTCTGTGGAAAACACAGAACAAAACATTTAAAAGATTGCTCTACAGGAATTAATATTTATGTCATCTGCACAAGTACAGCATTTCTATTTATCAGGTGAAGTTATACAGAGTTGGATTGAGGTTTTTTTTACATTCAGTACTTGAAAGATTGCTTGCATAAGGCAGAGTTAGCTCAGAAAACATGTTAACACAGTAGAAGAGAAATGTACACAAGAACCTGTGGGATCATCTCCTGCTCATTATTTCTGCCCTCACAAAAACTGGAAGTTTTCTGGTACATTCATTTCATACTGCTGTTTCAATTAATTTCACAAAAATGAATTCTCTATAAGGAAATCTCCAACCTTCAGCTATTCCCAATGTCTAAACAAAATATTGCCAAAAGGGAGCAGGGGAGAAAAAAGTAAAATCTTCTGCTTCCAGAATATGTTCATTTGAGATGGGAAGTGGCTTAAGGTGAAGGGGTGAGAGAAAAATAGAGGTTAAACTGGGAAATGAGGGAGAGAGAGAAGGTGAGCAGGATGCAAAAGGGAACCCCTAGGAATTTTATAATTCTGGGTTTTCTACATGGCTACTTAATGCACCCAGAATTGACACAAGGCAGACATAATACACACTCTAGGTCAACTCCAGATGAACCCTGTCTTCAGACCCAGGGATAAGTACACAGACAGCATAAAACCAAGTAAACTTGGACAGGTACCATGTTCTGAATCACCAAACAGCTTTCAAAGTTTGGTGAGCTCTGAATTTAATAGGAGTTTCCACAGAAAAGCCCAATCATCACAATGATTGCAGAACTGCATTTTACTATGACTTTTAATTACTACAGTGTTTGAGGCTGCCTATTTACTCAATGACATTCTGTATCAATAAAACGCTTTGTTTATGGAGTACTTAATGAAGAGGGAACTGGGTTCTAATGGGAATCTCCTGAAGTGATAAGTTCTATCATGCAAAGAGGAGGCTGCTGGTTCAGAGAGTCCTAAGTAAAACTAACCATAATACACCAAGACAGCTCAGATGAAACACACACCATTACACTTCAGATAGATGAAGAATTTGCTGTAACAGTAGAAGTTCTATTCTCTTTCTATCTGAGAAGGTTGAAGTTAGTTCAACTAAGCTCGGCATCATTTATCTTCTGGCAGCATTCTGAATCACTAAGACTTGGGATACAGCACACTCCTTCCTAAATTGCATTTCAGGAATGATTTTCTGCTGGATTCAGGAAAAGAAAAAAAAAAAAAAAGAAAATTCTCTTTGACTAGTTTCTCAGATTTCTGATTATCTTGCAACAGATCAACATGCAGTCCCTTACATGGATCCCTGTCCATGGCAGGGGGGTTGGAACAAGATGATCTTGGAGGTCCCTTCCAACTCAAACCATTCTGTGATTCTGTGATTCTATGACTCTATAACTTGAAATAGCATGTTCAGTATGTGGTATCCATTCACTCTTCATGAGCAGACAACTCTCCTCCACCAGAACTATAAAGCTTCTTATTCTCCTGTTCTCTTTTTGAGCACGGACCTGACTTGAGGATCACAAAATACTGATAACAGTCAATTCAGTAACAGAGAAATAGAAATAAAGAAAAAATAAAGAAAACAAGTAAAGCAATGTTCCCAGGTCATGCCAGTATGTTCAAACAAGTTATTTTAAGTTAATTACTACTGGTGAGTGCAAACAGAAAAGACAGAACTAACGGCATGTACCCCAAACATTAAATCATACTGATCCAGCTAAGTGGGTATTTCTTTGTATTTACTTTCTGTAACTATTACTTCCCATTCTTACACTTTCATTTCACTAGCTAGCAAAAAAAAAAAAAAAAAAAAGGTAGAAAACTGTAATACAACTCTCCATCATTATTGGGTCTTATCTGACTACTTCTGTTTAATTCCTTATTCTTTCTCTTTTTAATCATACCCAGAATAAAACTGATTCTTTGCCTGCTGAAGACAAAGCTGAAAAGAAATACACAAATTTGCTGAGCAGCATAATAAAGCCTATCATGGCTTACAGACAATACTCCCTGTAGGAGCAAACCTTTCCTTTACCTTGACAGATGCAATTCAAAATGGGGCGCGGCGTGAAATCAAAATATTGAAACTGTCAAATATAATCACTCTCCTGGCACATCATGCAAAATTGAACCTTTATTTTATAGACAAGAAAGATGTTTTATTGCTTTAGCAGACCAAGGTCTCAAAGATGACTCAGACTTGCACTTAGGAACACAGGGCCCTTGCTCTTGTCACACCACTACAGTTTTTGGCATGAAGCTCACCTTCAGCCTCATTTCTGGACATGGACACACCTCATTCCTAAACTTTCAGACTATTTTGATTCTCTGATTTTCTAAGCTTCAGGATAGATCAGGCCTGAATGCATTTCTTTGATCAGGCACTTGCTTAATTACAATTTTTTCCTGTCTGAAAAATTGGGCTTAATCCAACTTCAATCCATTAGCCAGACACAACACCCCGAAGATCACACTGTCCATTTGGGATTTCTTAAAACAGGACATTATTTAGTTGCTGGCTGAAGGAGTTCTGTACCCTCTTTGCTCACCTGGATGGTGTAACATCAGTTGAATGACAGCAGAGGCTCCAGTGCCGCCTGTCAGAGAACCCTGGGTTTTTTATCTTGTGCATGTTATTACTGTTTTCTAAAACTGCTTCTAGAAAGAAAAGTAATGTTTCTCCTAGGTAATACAAATTATTTCTTTATCAGCATGTTCTGCACATTATTCAAGACCTTGGACAATAATTAGTTTTGCTTTAAACACTAAGAGAACACTGGGTTTGGAAACTTGTCAGATTTATTTCTGAAGTGAAGCAAGCAAAAACATGTAAAAAGCAATTAAATAAGTGTGCAACAGTGAAGGGTGATTTTTAAGAAAAAATAATCTCAGACCAGCAGTAGAATGCTGTCATAATATGTATTATTTACATTAAATTATTTTAAAACTGTAGATTACTATTTCTGTGCAAGATCGTTACTTCTTTGTAAACTTATCAGACACCACACTTAGCAGTGAATAAGTTTAATTTGTATGATCTGAACCAGACTCGAAAAATGATGAATTTCCAAGTGATTAGCTCTCAGCATGTTTGTTTTTCAGTGAATTCAGAAAAGCATATTCGATTCCTTGTTAGTTTTTAATGCAATGTGTTTCCAACGACAGAACTGTAATTACAGACTTCTCATGGAATTAGTGCTGTTGATAGTCAATACTGAGCTAACAACACACCCACAGGGGTCTGCAAGGCATCACTGACACCTGGGGGGCTTGCCAAGTACTGACTGGGAGCCTAAATCAAAACTAGACCTGCTTCAGTCTAATTGTTCAGCGAGCTCATCAGAGGAGAAGATGTTGATCAAAAATTTTAACTTTTTCTCAGATTTGGTGTATGTCCCTTGTGCACCAAATTCTACCAAAGTAATTTCCTACTGGCTCGTTGCACACAGGATTTATGGCTAAATCAGTATTTAACTGGACCTGAAGGTAATTTTTGTGAGACATGCAGTGAAGGTACCAAGGCTCAAGCTTTCAGCAAATTTTGGTACAGAAATCAGGAATGCGGGACCTGTTCCTCTTCCAAACAAGGACTGAGATCCTGACACAAACTTCCTAAATGTGCCCAAAGCCCACTGGTACTGGGGAATCTTTCACAATTTAGAGATGACAAAAAATTACATTCTATCTTCTTCTGGTTTACTTTTCATCATATCTGCAAAGATTTGAACTGTAGTACAATAGAGAATAATACCCTGTTGTGTTAAATTTTCTACTGTGAGAAATAGATTCCCATGTCCACGGAGTAATTCCTGCAATTTCTACCATTTCAGTTTAAACATTTACCCAGCTCTCCCCCTCAAATAAGGAGAAAATATTTTTAAAACCCCATATTTCTACTCTAATGTTTTATTTCTCTAATTCCTTTATATGATTCTGTATCTGTCATGCAGTTTCTCCATATGAATGATCTTAAAATAATTAAAAAGTTCCAAATAAAGCAAAGCAAATAATTACTCTGGGTATGCAGAACTGATCACTCAGGTACCGTGTAAGTCTGTACCTGTCAGTATTATCTCACCTTCACAAAAGAAAAATACTTCTCTATTGCTTGTGTTTCCTCCAGCATCCTGCCTGTAAGGTTTGGCTGTAATTTGGATGCAGCACAAACATGTTCTAGTAAATAAAATGATTTTCAAAACCCGTTAACTTCTTTTAGATCCACATATTTCATTCTTGATGAGTATCTATTCAGTTTTCATGCACAGATGGACACAAGCTGTTAGCAATTTTTCTTCAATGAAACAAGGCAAAATATTTTACCTGAGGGTACAAAAAACCTTAAGCCAAACCCAAATTTTCTTTAAACTGTACCAAGATACTGATTCATCTCTTGGAATTTTAAAAAAGTTGAAACCCTAATAATTTTTGGTCTCAGAGATCAGATATAAACCACAACCACTGACACCATTTGAAAATTAGAAATTTACTCACACTTCATAAATTAACCTTTAAGTTATGAACCTCTGGTTAGTTTTTAATTATTATATACCACTAAAAGAAAACTGGAAAAGTAACTTCTGGTTTTCTAATATACTTTCAACATTCCTCAAACAAATGCTGGTAAAGTTAAGTGATACACAAGATGAAAAAACTCAAAAGCCTCCAGTGTGAAAAATACAACTGTGAAAATACACACACACACACACACACACACACACACACACATATTATCTAAAAAAGAGTGAGGCACCAATCTGATACAGGTCACACCTGGATTAAAGGCAATGGCAGAAAGCTCACCAATAAATGGAGATACCAATACTGATTTTAAGATCTGATCATGATGAAAACTTCCCCTTAGATACTTAAAACCAGTAAGGTGTCTTTGGTAGTGTAGAAAAAAGCCATGAAAGAGATAGAGGAAAATGACACCACGAAAGCAAGAGAAAGAATCTCCTGATTTTCTGGATCTAGGAAAAAAAACAAGATAGATTTCATGTCGGATTAACAATGTCAACAAAGCCACCTTCAAAAAAGAAATAAAGAGCTCAAAAAACCTGAATATAGTATTGGAACTATTTGTCTTTGAAAGGCAAAAAAATCTAAAAAACAAACAAACAAAAAAACCCCAACAAATACTAAAAAAAAAAACAACCCAACAACAAACAAACAAAACAAATCCTTTCTGAAAAAGAGAGATTTGAAAAAATAAAGGGTAAAAAGTCATTAGGCCAGACCCCAGAAGGACCAGGTTTTATTGTGCACCACGTTTCCTGGATCATTGTCAGTTAAGGGAGGATTTTGAGCATCTACACAACTCACTCATCAGCTGCTCTGTGGGGAACCTTCCTACCCCTTTCATCACTCAGGACTGAGTCCCATCTGAGGCAGGAGATAAATGCCCGGACTTCTAAAACTGATCTTCAAAGATGTGAGAGCCGACAGAAACAGCAGCTTAGAAGAATCATGTCTTAGAAAACTCAGTCCTTAGCAGAAACAGTACACTTAATACTGGGATTCTGTTCTTTGTGAAGTTACTGCATTGCTTAAAGTCAATATAACAAGTGATCTCAGGCGGAGATAAAACCTCAGAATCTTTTATAGCAGAAGTAAAGCAGAAGCACAGGAAATATTTGGTAAAAATCCTTCCCTCTGAGAAGTTTCAGAGAACACTACATTCCACTACAGCACTTTAGAAGACTCCACCTGTGCCAGGTGACCCTGCTCGAGGAGGGGGACTGGACTATCAGACCTCAAGAGGTCCATTCCAACTTAAGTCACTCTGTGAATGATTTTGTGAGGACATATTTCATTAACACTTCTGATAGAGCAGTCACACCCAAACCCAAATGCTCTTAAACTTCCTGAGTGTTTAAACCACATCTGCTGTCACTAGTAATGCAAAGAAAAAACTTTGAATGGCCCAAGCTGTGAGGAGCACAAGATTTATATTTTAACACACAAAGATAAAATTTTATGCCTTTTTAAACAAATCAATTTTTGCTGCAGATTTTATTAGACCGTTACCCTCCATGAGCTTTCACAAGTCTCTTACAGTGAGCCATCCATAAATTGGATTTGCACTGCAAGAACACACAGAACTGTGTTACCAACATGAGCACTTCTGTCGGCTTCTTAGTCTGCTTAGCTATGCTGAATCATCTAAATCTAGGATTTAATACAAAACTGCAAAGCAAAATCTGAAAAAACACGCTGAACACTCTCGGCACGCTGACAGAAATTCTTTTAAAATCAGGTATATGACTAAATTCCATTGAAACTTTTTCTAGTTCCCCCCAACGATAATAAAATTTGTATCTATGACTTACTAGATACATTCTGAATGCCTAAGTGAAATATCTGAGAACACAGTTCCTCCTGAAATTTTAATTAGTATTTTCTTCTTTTTCCATAATTTTGTATTACTCCTTAACTTTTTGTAATTCCAGCAGCAGCAGCTGAAAAACCTAAAATCACTACATGTCAAGGAGAACACACACACAAGAAAAAGACATCCCATTGCCAATGGATTTATGATCAAAATGAAGACATAAAATTGCTGAGAAGAACAAAAATTATAGTTAACGGTCAACACAATAGAAAAGGCAACAAAATAAGAAAAAATCCTCAGTAGGTGTTCAGATAGAAATTCTTCTACGCAGCAAATGAGTGTAATTTGCTATTCAAAATTAAAGTTTAAATGCCTCAAAGCTTGAAAAATTGTAAAAGCATGTGGATGCTGTTTTATTCAATCCACATTTAATTTCAGATTTCCAGCAGGGCTCGGGCATTTTCAGGGCTGACCACAGGAGGAAACAATTTGTCTTTACCGATGCTGCAATTTTCTGCGTGCCTGTAAATCATCATTTACATTTCAGATCACTGTCGCTGATGTATTTAAAGGAAAAACTTCTGGAAACCTCCAAGCTGCTCTTTGCCCAACCCAGCTCTGGTACCACTGTGTGAACATCCACACTCAGGCACAGGGCCCGTGTTCCCCTGCTGCCAGGGCAGTGAATTCCACACTCACCACAAACAGCTACAGCAAACCCAGAGAGGCAAATTGTGCTTCTGCTCTTGGCACTTCCCTGCCCACAGCCAGAATATCACTCACCATTTAGTGTCTCAGATCCCAAATCACATCCTGTACCTCTTTTATAATGTACTTAACCATATGGGTGAGAAAATATGTGAGATGGACTGTGTTATTCCAGTTCACTGCCTGTTACATTAAATGATTGAAGTGTCAGTTCTGAATCCTGGTCTTGTTCAGCCACACCCAGTGAAGAATACAGGAAAACCCAGAAAGCTCAGCAGTGTGTCAGGGATTGTAGCATCAAATACCTTAGGAAAGAGAACAAGGGTTCTACAAAGCCCACTGAACTGGCTCCACAGAAATACCAATTTTGTACCCCACAAAGCTCCATTAACGTCATTTCAAACTGTGTGAAAGGCAGACTTACTGTGAGCAAGATATAAATTCTGTCCATCTACTTAGGACAGAATAGTCCTTCATCTTATCCTTCAAGCTAAAGGAGAAGAATTAAAACTGCTGAAAGCCAATGACAATCATCCAGACTTTTCCATTTTGCTTTTATATTGAAAAAGAGGCTTCTGCTCAAAGTTATACACAAGAAAAAAAACAATGGGGAATTAAAGATACCCCTGCACAACCCTTGAGAATATCTATCATTCCCAGATCTCCATTATTTATTTTTACAATTTCTACAGGGGTCTTTCTAGCTTTGTAGCAAATTTCCATTCCCAAGCATGAGATTACAGTCCTTGCAAATCCCTGCTGAGAAAGCAAGGGAAGAAATGAAATTGTTCTAAGAAGTTCTAGTGCATGTATTTTTGGGCTTCAAAGCAACTGAACACATCAGCCTTAATGCTTTAGAAGTCAACAGTGAATCTCTTACATCTCTTAAGTTTCCTGTGTGCTAAATTTACGTGCTGATCTACATCAGGGCTGAACTGACAATATCAAAATGAGAAAGCTCAATGTTTAAAGGTTGTGAAGTTCTAAGAGTTTTTCTGATATATCTCAAAAGAAAGAAGGTTCACCTTTGGGTGAACTCTGCCACACAGAAATGGGCTGAGTGTAAGTAAAACAGTGGGTTGAATGTGCATCTGTACCCTCCATCCTACTGGAAAGCTGAGAATCCTCCACCCCATCCCCTCCCCTAATGGCATGGTTTGATTTCCTCCTATTATGTTGCCTTCTTTATGGCTACATTTTGTCCCTTATCACACCTGCAATCGTATTTCCCACTGTTCAGCAGAACTGAACTATTCCCTGCCCCCCAGGAGAAGTTACAGTGCTTGACAGCCCCCCATTCCACCTCTGGCTCTTCTTCCCTGCTGCCCTGCACCCATGAAATGAATACCCTGTGAGTGCTCATCAAGGCACTGCTTTGCCATCTCATTCCTGAGCCTGGAAACTGTAACTGGAGTCAATCAAGCAATTAAATTTGAGAGTTCTTAGCCACTGGAAATGTAGCAGTCATCCTCTAATACACCTACAGGAAATTAAACAATGATATCATCAGCCTATGAATAACTTTTTAATTCAACCTGCTGTACCAGCAAATGCCAAGTAACTGCACTCGTACCAATATAGCACCTGTCCCAGGTACTGCAATAGCACAAAGCTAACTCTGCTTATTTTGTACTCCTCTGTTTATTAGAGGCTTACTTTAAATTAGCTTTCCAGGTCTTCAGGATATGGCTCCTTTCCTTCTATCTCTGCTGGTAGTAATATCTGCTAATAAACAGCATGACTAATATTCGATAATACACAATAGTAGAAGTCTGCATGAACCAAAACCGCATTTCAAGAACACCAATATTATTTCATATCAAAAAATTTGAAGGACAAATCTGATAACCTTTTAGTTACCACTGAAGGCTACGATTTAGATTTTTCTCACACTGAAGAACAAAACACGGAGTTTAGTTGCCAATTAGTCTTGCCCTGTAAAGCATTTTTTCACTAATTCTGCCAATTCATTCCATTTAGGATCTGGAGCTTAAACTGAGGAGGAGGGGATGAGCTAAAAATAGCAGCAGCAAAAAAAAGCCAATTAGTAGGAATTGCCACAATAACCTTTGTCAGGATAAATTTAAGGTATAAGGCTCCAAGATAGTTACTATGGCGACCACAGGCACTTGCAAGGTCCCTTTAATGAGAAATGCAGTATCTGTCACACAAGGAAGTAGATGCAGCAGCAGCAGAAGCCCGACAGGCTATTTAAAGACACTTTTCTCCCCTGCCCCCTTTTTTCAAAGAGCAGCAGGAAAATAAACTGCTACACAAGTAGCTTTAATATGTGTAGTTTTCCAATTTTGTATTCTTTTCCCACTTCTCAAGTCACTGAACTGCTAAGACCTCAATGTAAGATTTATTCAAATTGAACAGTTTAGATTTACAGACATTACCCACGCTTTGTCTACTCTTTGCAAAATAAATTTAGCTCACAAGGCATACAAAACATCCAAGGAGTGAAAGATTTTCACCTATGTACTCAAAACAACGCGGACACAGGATTAGGGTAAGAAACTAAGGCAAATATTTGCAAAAAGTCTTGCATCAATTCTCTTATTTGCCAATACAATACACAGCTGTTATCATTATAAAATATATTTTACCAGTTGGACATTATCTCAGATGTGTCTGGCTTTCTTCAAATACGCACAAACAAGTATTCAAGACCGAGCAGCTTTAAAAAATAAGGTTTCTCCTTTTTCTACACAAAGTCAACTTCAGTTCATTCTAGTGATTACAAAAGAAAGTTCATGTCAAACTTGGACTTTCACTGTCACCACGAGCACCCTTACTAAAGACAAGCTCGTGTTACTCATTACTGCACACATAAGATGACAGAGCTCCTATCAGGACCCTAAGTAACATGTTTTTCAGGACTGTGAAGAAAAAAATAAAATGTGTGCTGCTGCATCTCCTTGGTACCCCCTGTGGAATGCTGCGTCCAGCCCCGGGGCCCCCAGCAAAGAAAGACCCAAGGAACTGCTGGAGTGAGTCCAGAGGAGGCCAAGAAGATGGTCTGAGGGCTGGAGCCCCCTGCTCTGGAGACAGGCTGGGAGAGCGGGGGGTGTTCAGCCTGGAGAAGAGGAGGTTGTGGGGAGCCCTTAGAACACCTTCCAGTATTTACAGGGGCTTGTGTGAAAGACTAAGAGAGACTTTTCACCAAGGTCTGCAGTGACAGGACAATGGTTTTAAACAGAAAGAGGGTAGATTTAGATTGGACTTAAGGAAGATGGTTTTTATGATGAGGGTGGTGAGGCCCTGGCACAGGTTGCCCAGAGAAGCTCTGGCTGCCCCATCCCTGGAAGTGTTCAAGGCCAGGTTGGACAGGGCTTGGAGCAACCTGGTCTAGTGGAAGGTGTCCCTGCCCATGGCAGGGGATTGGAACAAGATGATATTAAAGTCCCTTCCATCTCAAACCATTCTATGTTTCTACAATTTCAAATGACACATGGGGATGGAAAGCTTTGCTCAACACCACCACCATTCTCCAAACCTGGCCCAGTTGTGCTGGATATACCTGGTGTACACAGTGTCATTCACTGCTCCCATTCCCCCGGTAACATACACAGAGTTCACTAAAACTTTCTATTCACATCATCTGTAGTTTTTTCTTGATCAAGTCTGGTTTTGTTCGTACTAAACTGAACGTTCGTGCAGTAGAAAACTACTACATGGCTCTTCTTGATGAGCTGAGAAATTATTATCAATACATTACTAAACTGTATTCTGTTATCTTTATCAATGCCAAAGAGGCAGCTTTTCTCCTTTTAAACACTGCAAATTAAATACTAAATTCTTTCTTTAAGTAATACATCTGAAACCAAAGCACTCAAGAGAACACACTATGAAAACTAGACCATGGCAGCTTGTGATTTAAATAGGCTAAATGCAGCCTTGGCAACTTTGCAGCCAAGATTTCGCGCTGGTATTAGCAGGTGTTAGATCTCCTTGAAGCTGCAAAAGCTCTGCCAACTCCTCAGGAGATGCACAACTCATTAACTCAATTTTGATATAAATGATAGGACTGAGAAGCTTCCCTGATGGAGTAACCCTGGAAGGAAACTTTGGTGAGGAGTACAACTTACATGTTAGGCCCTCATTTGTCAAAGGAAAAGTTTTTAGCTGAGACATATCCATAGCTGGGATTTTAAGCCACAGTTCACAGCAACTATTAACAGAATTCATATTCTGTCATGCTCTGTGCAGTTCACATATATGTCAGTTTGAACTTAAGAAAAAAAAAAGACAAGGAATAAACACTTCAGGAAACATATGGATGACCCAGTAAACTGTTATAGCAGGAGTAATTTAGACAGAATTTCCTCATGCAAGCAATGACTCAGTAGATTCTTTCCAAAACAAGCTTCATTTCTGACAACTTATACAGCAAAGAGGAAAAATTGTTTTAATTCTATGAAAGGCACATAGCCACACTAAACCACTGGCCAAACTCTCTTCTGTTACACTGAGTATATCTAATTTCAATACATACATGGATTTATCCACATCATAATTATTTTTGTCATGGAATTTACAACTCTTTCAGATGACTTTAAAAATATTAAAGAGAAGGTTGTTTTCCTGGTTGTCCACTGCTCCCCTCTCTCAGTTAAAGGACAGGCCTATGAGCAGCTGCTTGGCATCAGCACAATTCAGGTGAAAAAAGAGGGTGAAAGGAAGAGGAGAATAAGCACCTGGGGAGCAGAGAAATATCTCAGAGTATTTGAGAAATCTGAAAGAGCACCTGCCGTCAGTGAGGAAAATCTCTATTCCATCCCCAAATAACCTGCTATAAACAGACTCCAACCAGCTCCTCCTCTCCTTACAGCTGCACCTCAGAAGTGCAAATTCTGCATCAACTGAATGTGTGGGAATACTCCAGAAACCTTCAGGTTAGGAGTCAGGAAAAGCTCTGTGGACAATGGTAAAACCTTCAGCAAGAAGTAAATAATTTAGTTTGTGAAGACAAACCAGTTTCCATTTAACCACCTTACCAACAGTTACACCAGACAGCAAAGCTTTATCCCATAACTGAACGGGGGAAGGGGGGGAAAATAATATACTACCAATCATCTCAGACTATTAAACCTGAAATAGTTTTATAATTCATTCTTTCATTTACAATGTGTGCTGGCTGTTATTTTCTCTTTTTTTCCCTTCAATGGTACCATTGTATTCCTCACTCATACCTGGTTCCCTTTTGTGAATATTTTCTTCCTAGCACTTCCTTTCAGTTTAAATAATTTTGAAGTATCACCTTCTTATTTGGTGAGATCATTTCAAGGAAATAAAAACATCCTACCCTGTGCTGATACATCACATCTGCTCAAAGAGATGCTTGTTTTGTATTCACCCACTACTGAACCACAGCTAGGATTTTCACAGATGCACTAAAACCTGGATCCAGTTCCTAAGAGGTAAAAGGCAGCTCTGAGCTCATCATTCACTATTTAAACTTCAGACCTTTTTCTACTCTTTTCATCACTTTGGATTTATTAAAACTGAAGCTCACCTGGAAATTCATCATCTTGTCCCCTGTAATTTCTCACTGTCAGATTCCTCCTTTACAGTCCAGGATCAGGGACCTCCCCAGTCCACTGCTCACTCCTTTTCCAACACACTTCCAAAAGCAGCTGGGGCAGGTCAGGGCCCAGCCCAGATTCCAGGAGAGCTCCAATGAGCACTTGAGCTCTACAAGTGATTATTCCCTCTCTTTACCAATTAATAATTTTCCCTTCTTATCCCAGAGCAGCCTGGATTCTCCTTTGGTGGGAAACTCTTGTCGTATGTCGAGAATTAGATTCATCAGATACTCCCTACCCAGAAGCTTGTTCATTCCTGAACAGAACTTCAATGGATTGATGAGCTACATCTTCCTTGCATCTTTCCCTGTTTACTCTTTCCCAATTCAGCACACTTATTCAATGCAGATGTACACATAAAACTGAAATAAACCTGTAATTAACCTTCTTTATTACAAGTCACCCTCTTTCCTAAGGGTACTTATTTACAATTCAACATATTAAATCTGGAATGTTTCCATAATGTCGAGATCTTTCATAGCCCGAGCACTATGTAAGACAAGGGGTAATTTAAAAAGTGTATATATGGAGGTTTCAAACACACCTACTGCACTAGGCAGAAATCAAAGCACTACAGGATCCAGATTTAGAGTTCCTGTCCCTCGAGTAACAGTCCTGCCGAGGGTCAGGAAATTAAACAACTCCCCAAGATCTTATTTCAGAACCATCTATTATTCTTTAAAAATCCAAAGCTAGAGCAGAACTCTTCATTTTTATTACAACTGTCCACCATAACAAATTAGGAGTGTGCATTTTCAAACATGGCCAAGCTCTCCCTTGGGAAGATGCAGCCATCAGAAGAGGGGGCTGAGTGGAAAGGAAAAGTGGCTTAAGAGGGAAGTTTGTAGACTTACTATTACCCCTTCCCTGTCAAGATTAGACACTTCCACAGGGCAAATCTTACACTGTTTTCAAACTTAGCAGAATAGCAGTTTGGTTTTTTAATTCAAGACCTCTAAATCCTTGCACTATTCCAAAGAAGGCTTCAACATTTTGCCTGTGATCCCAGTTAGGATGTTGGCATCGGAGGGGGTGGGGGGGAGACTCCAAACCAATTTTTGGAGACATCTTTGTAACTGCAGAACGAAAATGTGCTAAGAAGTTGGCTTTATATACTACAGCATTTCCTTAACATCTTTCAGTGATCTTTTCAAATTACTGTTGTTTTAGCTTTTGTTTCCAGTTAATGAAGGCAGAATTAAATGGATGTCAAGAGTGAAGCATAAATTCAAGCTGCTGAAGCACTAATTTTAAATGACTGTTCTCTTTGAAGGAAAGACTCATAAACCAGCTATTTTAATTATACTTTTGATCATCTAAAATAAATTAATAGAAACTGGATATTTCTACTTCCAACTTCAGGAAATCTGTGCTGTACCATCATGATCTTTTACAGAGCATCAGAGAGCAGGCTGAAAGCCAAACCTGGGCAACATCAGAGGGTAACTTTCATAAATCCTTTGGCCATTAAGGCAGACATAACTGGCAGCCACTCAAGACAATCTTCTCTCATCCCATTAATGCAGCCACTGTGTCACCACAGCCACAAAACACAGCGAGTGCTCCTAAACACAGAGAGTGCTATAGCCTAAATTAATCTATTTATCTACAGATATCCATCAAACCAGGTGTGACCTGGAGCTGCATCTACACCCAAATGCTCACTCTTTTACTGGCAGCATGAACAAAAATGGCCTGAAAGGTGTTAGGTAGCTTTTCCCCAAAAATAAAGATGATGGTTAACTGGGAAATGAACTAAAACTATTCAGTTACCTCCACCATTTGATCCTACAGTCTCGAAAGGGTCTAGACAACGTTCAGATACCCTTCACTCCTTATTTCCAAGTCTTCAAATACCACATCACAGCAGTTTATCAGCAAAATCAATTCCACAGCAATTTTTCATCTGCTAGATGACCAGGTTTTAGGTGACAGCGAACAGAAAAAGTAATGCCTCTAATTGGACCTATGGAGGAGGATTGTGCAAATTCACACTACTGACAATAACACACTACTTAAAGGAAGAGATGAGTCTGGAGGCCAAGAGTCTTACCATAAACTGGCTCTGTGCCATCTGTAACAAAAGAAAAATAAAGAAGGAAAGGCTAAGGAAGGAATTCGTCCTCTGGAGGAGAAAAACAAAAAAGAGACACGGAACAAATCTTGCAAAACCAGAAAGTCTTAGAGGGCAAAAGAAAGCGGCAGAGGGATGAATTAATGTGGGCACATGCCCATAACAATGTTGGCTTTGGGAAGAGCAAGCAAGTTTATCAAGGAGTAGGGAGATGTTCAAATCACAGAATTCTGCAGGTTGGAAGGACCCTCTGGAGGTCTCCAGCTCAAACCTGGAAGTTGGCCATGAAGACCCACGTTTGCAGCACAGCAGCAGGCAAGGGGTTGTCATTCTCTGCAGTCCTGCTCCCATCCAGGCACAGAGCACGGCTCAGCTCCTGCCTGTGCTGTGCCTCGGGCTCCGCTGCTTCCAACCGGGTAGGAAAGAATTCTGAAACCACCTCTGCAATAACAATGTTTGCAGCCTATCTTGAGTTCACACTGCAAGGCAAGTCTGGGCTGTACCAGCTGTATTAGAACTGCACAAATGCACTGCCCTGCTTGTCTGTGCTCCTGTGTATGGCACCCCTTTTTACCTCGTGGCTGTCTGTCCTCATTTCAATCTCTATTCTCAGGTTTCTAACATGGATTTTACTGAGAGAGACAGCAACAACTGTCTCAGGTGTGCCGACCACTGAGAAGGTCTGAGAAAAACTAGAAATCTTGATTAGGCTTCAACCTCACAGAAATATGGACAAACCTGGGTAGAATAAACAATGTTGATTAATACAACTTACCTTCTCTCCTTCAATGTTCAGAAAATCTACTAGAAAAAGAACAGACCAACCCCAAAACTCCATGGAATAATTTCTTCCTGGGAATATTTTTATCTTTTATTTCATTCTAATGAGGAGACTAATACCCAGGGAAAGGCTGACAAGGTTCACCTTCACTCTCCCCTTTTTTCCATCATCCATCAATGCTGAAATATGATTTTCTAAAACCACACTATAAATGTATTGGCTTGAATATGTGTGAATTAAGGGCAAGCACAAACAGTACTTTTTCCTGTTTAGCTGGTTGCCCCACTGTTATCTAACAAAAGCAACAATTACCAATGTTCTTCTACTCTTTCTTTCACATACCTTGCACAAAAATGAAATCCCAAAAGACAGTATTCAGCACTTCAGACAATTTTTTTAACAGACCTGCACTTTGTTGAATGTTTCCACAAATGGGCCAAGCACCCAAAAATTTCAACAGATAAATAAGTTTTTCAAGTATTGAAGAACATTTCTTCTTGAAAAAAAAAGTTCTTTTATTTTTTTAATGATTTCTAACTCTTAATTCTGAAATGAATTATTTTGACTTTTTTCAAGAGACAGCTTCTGTACCCTGCAAGTCCTACAGCCTGTGATCTACTCAGGATTTAAGGAGAAAATGAAGAGGACTGGTTTGGATTTTGAGTGATTTACAGATCATTTTAAACTAGGACAGCAAACTCACATTTGTGTGATATTTTGTATAAGGGCCAACCTATGCGGCCATGTTTATGCTGTACCCCATTAAATTTAATAAATCCTGTCAGAGACAAACTTGGCCTGCGCTCACAAACCTCCCGTCTCCCTGGCTGCAAACACAAAATATTACAAATAGTGCAAATTGGGTCTCCTGAGGTCAAGGCAATGTTCAAAGAGGTCAGAAAAATTGCCATGCAGGCTAGATCCAGAGAGACAGTCACCCCTGCTTGGGCAAAAGTCAACTGAAGAACTGGGAAGAGAAGAGGAATCTTACAGAAAGTCATATAACACCAAAACAGTTGCCTACCCAGTGTAGCAGCCTAGAAACAGAGTCTTTCCAATCAAACTGTGAGAAGGGAGGGAAGGGGAGAGAAGAAACACCTGATACAGACAAGTCTGAGGAAGCCAACCCAAAGGGAAGGTCTCCATTCCAGCAGTTGGAGAAGGGAGGTTTATCTGTGCTCAAACACGTGTGTTCTTGAGGGAAACAGAAATGCTAAATTCAAAAGCAAGTCATAGAAAAGGGATTATCTTGCACATTCCCTACGGAAACACACCATAACTATACATCCAGAAGAAATGGCTGACATTGCATTGGGGACAGGACAGAGAGAGGAACAGGGACAAATTTTGTTCCTGTAAAACCTACATTGTCCATTACAGGGACAGAACACTGGAAAAGGTCTTCCTGTTGGAAAGCAGTCCTGCTGAGGGCACCCTCGGAGCAGCCAGGGGGTTTGCCTCCACTTCCCCCTGAGGGAAACAGTCTGATGATGCCTGAGGCCTGAAAATCTCTTCATTCCATGACATATTCACAGACAGCTCAAAGTTCATTTTTTCTTCCTATGTTCAGCTTCCTCAACCTTTACAAGAGAGCCCTTCTCCATCCCCCCTTCATAGAATGCATTAATAATCCCCTTAAATCTTACTGTGCTTATCAAACCAATGTCTGCTTTTCATGGGACACGTGATCCTGTCAGCGAAGGAATTCCTCAAGTGCTTTAATCACAAAGTAAATTACTTCCAAACCTGAAATTTCTCTTTATTATTTCTTCTATTTCTCTTTATTTTTTATTATTCTCTTTGTTATTTTGCCAGCCTATAGTTTTCGCAGATTCCTCCTATAACATCTCCAATTTTTGCGAAGTGCTTTGAAATAAAAATGAACATTAGAGCTGGATCACACTACAGATCTGACCAGTGCTAGATATATCATCCTTCCCTACCCCAACACACATTTCCTTTCCAATTTTTTTGTTGAAAGTAACTAATTATTCACTCAAAATTATGTACTATATTTAAAGATTGATTTGGCTATTGGTTGAAAAAGGCAAGCCTTAAAAAAATTAAATGTATATTTTAAAAATGCCAAATAAAAGAAAATCTAAAAACAATTATTCTGACAACAGAAGGTAATTTTCATGTTTTAGTTAAAACAAGACTTGACATTTATTAATTTGACTTGAAGGTATCTCAGAAATATCCAGCTGGTCATAGATTTACCATGAAGATTCAGGGCAACTGCTGTGAAACTTTATTTTCTCTCGATGACAGCATGCAAAGCCTTAATCATAGCAGCTTTGTCCTTAAAACATAAACTGTAACAGCAATGTATGGAAAAAATCATTAATCTCCCATACAGACAACATGCCCTGTCATAAACAGACACACAAATTAAACACTGACTTGGCAGCTGTGAGAAATAACAATCACAATTTACTTATACATGGACTATAAATTTATTAAGGGAACTTTTGGTTCAAAAAAGGGCAAAATTTTGAATTCTCGTTCCCTTTGAAAAAGGACTTATTTCAAAATGTTTTGTCTGACTGTGCATTGGTAACTAATCCGGCAGAAATTGCAGTATAAGATATCACAGACTTCACAACTCAATTAATCAACACATTTACATCAAATAATTAAGCAGCAGAAATGGCACTGATTAATAGTATGCACACAAAGGACTTTTAACAAATTCTTTGCTTTTCATGGATGAAAGAAACACCGTACTATGTGATGAGATGTACAAAAATTAAAATAAGAATTTGTTTCTTTAATTATTCTTCTCTCATTAGAATGTAACAAAAAAAATTAAAACCAGGTTAAGTCAATACACACAAAAGTTCACTTAGCAAAACTCAGAAAAGTGCCTACGATTCTGCTGACTATGAAGAAAAAAAGCAACAAAACTTACCATAGAGGACATGTGTAAGCAAACTCATTCATTTAACCCTCTAACCCTGCTAAAAAGCAGGAACTGCTGACCCAGAAGGAAATTTGGCAGTTCTGAACTTGAGTGTTGACTTTACTCCTGCAGTATTTCTCTAGCTTATTTTTAATTAGGCAACTGCCAATTAAAAAAATTAAAAAGCCAAAATTCCACCACCTTTTTTCACATCAGCATTCCCACAGGACACCCAGCACTTCTCAGAACTTGTACATTTTGCACAAAAGCCTGTGCCATTTGAACTACCCATAAAACTATTTCCTCATTTACCATGACCTGTTCCAGCAATACACCTGTCCGGAAATTTCAGGGCTGATTACTGTTTTCAAGGAATAAATTGCTCCAAAAGTTTTAGATCCCATTCCCAGCATCTAGTGGAGAAGATATCCCCTCTGTGGGGAAGATGCTTCATATCCTTCCCAGCTCCTCCAAGACCGACACCATTTGACCCAGGTCCTGTTTGCTCTCCATTTCCTAACTCCTCCCTCCAGTTCTATTCCTGGGCAGTCCCAAGCTTTAATCCCTGTGGCCCTCATGCTAAGGCCAAAACAGTCTGAAATTTCTAATGTCTAAATCCACAGCCAACTGTGGGGTCCCTCACACATGGAAGACTTCAACAACTCAGTTGTGTTGTAGCACAAGGAGAGCTGAATGGATTGATCTCCTCCGCCCATCCCCACGATCCATCTCCCATGACCACTGATGTTCCCCATTCCCAAGTGCCAGACACACCGTGCACTGAACAGAAATGGAAAGGCAAGGCAGGGTGTGTTGTACAAAATGAGATATCCTGGGGCACATAATGAGATAACATCTATTACCACAAATTATGAAGCGATTTACGCATAAATGAGGGTTGTCATGAAATTTAATTTTAATGGTTTGATAATCAAGTAAGAAACACAATAATTACTGTACCGATGGTTTTCAATAACTTCAAATCACTGCTAGTGGCAACACTTTTTTGTTCCCATGCAAAATACAATTCCCCTCCAAGCACTGTCTGCTATATTTTTCCATGTCAGAACAACCTGTTGGTTACCAAATCACTGGGATAAACAAGCTCAGATTCACCTCTGATTACATTCAAAACATTTCTGTCTCGTCGTAAAACTCCTTTAGCAGTGCAGCTGAATATTCCAAGACAGCTTTTCAGACAGGAGGCTCAGTTAGTCTAGAAAAACCTCTGAAGGCTGAACTTTCCAAGAGCACACGAGGGAATTTGTTTCCCTCATCATCACACGTAGCATGTTCAACTGGACAGATTAGGAAAACATGTTGACACCCCAGTGTGGTGTAACAAACATATTTTAAGTTAACTGAAGACCTTGCCAATACCTCAGCATCACTCACTGCCCCCAGAACTTCCACAGAGCAACTTGTCTGACAGATTTTTGTCAGGATACCAGTTCTCCAGTGTATTTCCCCACGGATATTAAAGAAACTCCTGAGGATGTAAAGCAGCAAAAAAATAATTCAATTTTGAATCTAGCTTTGTAATGAACCTTAAATTTATTTTCAGGAGTTCAACAAATAACCTTTCAAAACTCTTTCTCCTCTCTTTTCTGCAATATACACCCTCGCAGGTGAAGGAGGACAAATTCCTGTCTTCTCCTTCTCTCCTTAACTGAGTCGTGGTTCTCTTCCCTCCTGACCACAAACCTGTGAGAACAAAAAACCTCAAAGTAGAGCATGTTACTAATTGTCCCACAATGGGATACAAAGGAACATTTCATTTCATGTGGAAACCAGGGAGGGGAATATGAAGATCTCTAATTAACATCTTGGGATACAGAGAAAAAAAAATGAAAGGCTGATCCTTTTGTTTGTGTGTCTGCAGAACACGCAACGACGAAAGACAGAAAAATGAGTGAACAAAATAATCACTGAGCCCACTATAAAATGACAGGGAGTAAAATGTGTTTCTCTATCCTAAAATAGAGGGAAAAGAGCATCTCTTCTCGGAAACATTGCTTATATACATATGTCTCCAAGAACAGTTACAATGCACACAGTAAATAATCCCAATTACTGGCTTAAAAAATACAGCAAACTGTAAGCTTACGCTTTTCTGAAAGCTAAAATAATAATTTTCACTAGTCAGTAGAATACTCTTACTGCAGAAAAAGCCATCTATTTTCCAAATGGTCTTTTAATGCCCTAAAGGATGTCACTTTTCCTTACTAGTATAATACAATTTTTCCTGCTGTAGGCAACTGTTACTGCCCTGTCTCTAAGTTGGTTGAAGCAAACTCCTCTTCAGACCTTAAAATCAAAAGATTATGTAGTATTCTACATATTTTATCCATTTTACTTAAACATAAATAAGCCCGAGAACAGGAGGAGGTTGGAATGCACCAAGTAATATGGATACTACAAGATGGATCCCAGGGACTGCCCTGCATGGACTTTCTAAGCATCCAAAGTGGGAAACAAAGAGGGGAGAGGGAGCAGGATGCACCATTATCCTTCTTTGGAGGTCTGTGGGTAGAAAACACATTCAGTCTCACAACAGGAACGAAGAAAACAATTTCCTGCTCCCTACACTTTGTCAGAAGGGGAGATTTCACAATGATGGAGATGAATGGGGGGAGAGTAAATTACAAAAAGAAGTGAAAGTGGCCAAAGCTGGCAAAAAAAGTTATAATTTAAATAGATATGGAATGAGGAAAACACTGAAAATGAGGATGGAATCAAAAAGGTACAGGGCAGGGGAAGTGGGGGAAAAGCCTCTCTTTAAATATTTAATCAGATATTAACAGAAATCAATGTCCAGAGAAAAAAATTTATAAAAGGAGAATGTAAGAGTAGGATGCAAAACATTGTATATTTGGATTTAAAACCTTGGTTCAAATGCAAATTCCTGACAATGATTTTCCTATGTTAAAAACCAAAGATCTAGAACCATTGCTTAAAAAGTGAACATGGCAAAGGTTTTTCTTTTTTTTCTTTTTTTTTTTTTTTTGGTAAGAGTAACAAAAGGCTTTTTTTAAGAGGAGGAAGCTAATTTTGCAACAAGAATAAAACCTCATCCTTAAAAGGTTTAAATACTTGCAACAAATACCTGATCTGCCTTAATAAATGACTGTTTCAAAAGACTTACTGAAAGAGTTTGTATCTTTTACTACATAATGACTTAAGGATATTTAAGCTCAAATTATTAAGTCCATAGAAAAATAAAAGTAATTCAATCAAGGGGATGCAAAGGAATTTTATAACCTTATTTTTTACTTTATTTCTATTTGTTACATGTTCTTCCAAAAAGTGGGAATGAAAAATTTCAAGGGGTTTACCAACTACAAAAATAATGGGAAAAAGCAAGAGACATAAAAACAAAATTACAAAACAATACAGACAAGAACCAGAACATTTTGATGACTAGACTGCTTTTTAAAAAAGAAGAAAGCCAATTCTTTCCAAATAAAAGTAACAAGCACTGTATGTTACTGATATTTTCTGTCCATTCCTTGGCAAAGCAAAATTGAGAAAATTCAACCTGGGTTTGAGTCGATGTATTTCCTCTTTGTTGAGCTTTGGGAGTCACCAAGGCAAAAATCATTCCCAATTTACTGCTATTGTTACCTATTCTATACTTCTTTTTGACAACTGCATTCCTTGTAATTGATGTGGCTTTACTTTGAATTCAATATTCACACTGAGATCTGAAGACATGAAAGTA
Organism: Pseudopipra pipra; assembly: GCF_036250125.1. Lineage (NCBI taxonomy): Eukaryota > Metazoa > Chordata > Aves > Passeriformes > Pipridae > Pseudopipra > Pseudopipra pipra. The sequence continues at coordinate 4,525,843 of NC_087549.1, read as the reverse complement.
TCTCCCTTTAATGAAGTTTATCAATTCCACGACTCCAGAGTGCAGCACAACTCTCCCAAAGAAGACAACGGTGCAGGGAGCCCGGGACCAAAAATAAATATTCCCTTTTTCACATTTTCATCTTTTTTAAGATGAAAATGGTGTCTAGATGTAATGATCATCTGAAGAAGATAAACCAAGCAATGTAGGGTAGAGCCAGCAGCAGGAATTCTGGGCAGATATATTATGGAAAATAATGGTTGTAGTTAGCTACAAAATGAGCTGCACATCACTGTAGTGGGGTTCTAAGAATCAATACTCACAACAGCCTACTTAATCTGAAATATATTTTCCCACAGAGATTGGGGATTGCTTTTTCTTCAATTCTATTTTTCCTTCCTGCAGTTTTCTTTGTAGGAAAGGTGATGAAAGGGCTAGGAAACCACAGAAAGAAAATTTAAAACTGAGAAAGGATAACGAACTAGTGAGATCAGGTTTTAACACCAGAACTACAGTGAGAGCAGAGGAAAATGATATTAAAACATTGTACAAAAGCAAGTTCAATGAGCTGTACACCTCAGTGCCAACTAGCTCATATTTTGTTATTTTCAGTACTACCAGATTCAGAGCCAAAATAAATTCGCTTGAAATATTGCTAAAACTTAGTGATCCACCTTAAAGAAAGCAAAACTCGTACTCTTTGACACGTGTGAAATTAAAAAGAAAACCAGGCCCCAGATGTCATCAATGGTGTATAAACAAATAACAGGGTTAAACCCAGGGTCCTTTTAGTGCTGAGAACACTCACCGCTGACACTCCCCAGCGTGCAGGATTAAATCTTCATTATTCTTAGCACTGATGGTCAACTCATGCTCTGTGGAATTGAAGACATCAAGGAGTAGATGGCACTGCCTGGTGCTGTTCAGATCGGGGAAAAAAGAACAGCACAAATTCAATAACACAGCACTGAGTTATTGTATGTCTATCAGAATTCATACCTATAAAAAATATAAATATAGATTAAAAAAACCCCACACATTTCCATACAGGTTTTATATCCTACTCTGATTTAAAGAGTATCTTATGGTTTTAATTAAAAAAAAAAAATCTTTTTTAATAACTGGATTTTTTTTTTTTTACTAAAACTAAACAGAAGGGTATATCCTAAAGAGAAGTTCCATGACAATTATGACCTGTAAAATATCAAGTCCCACAGCATTCGATCACCTGTATATATATTTTTTGTCACGCTGGAGCTTTCAGATTCAATTCTGAGGAAAAAGCCACAGAATGTTTCAGCTCTTTGAGCATTCACATAAAAAAAAAGTCTTATTATTTCAAATTACCTTGGCATGATCTCTTCAAGAAACAAATTTAAGAGCAAAAATTTAAACTGCAAGGTGCAATTCCATTAACTACAATCACTGGAATTCCATTAACTACAATCACTGGCTTGTCCACAGACCAGAGCAAGCAGCAATTAGAGCATTTAACCACCAGCACAACCACTCTGACAGAGAGAAGCCAACTCTCTCCCTTCTGTAAGACAGACAAACACAGGCACCTCTCACAGAAAACCTTTTATTTGTCAGCTACTATCCTTCAAATCCAGATTTCCCCAGAAGCATTTGGTATAAATATACCAACTTCATTTCTGGTAACCTTAGAAAATAATACTAACAAAGGTACAGAGTGGAAACTTTACTGCAAAGGTTTATTCTAATAAACATTTTAATTCCAAGTAATATCATTTATAATAATTAATGTTCTTATTAACTAAATTAATATTAATTATCATTAATAATGTGCTCACTTATTTGATTATTAATAAAATTAAATTACATTTTAATATTCTTTAATTACTATTTTATTCTAACTAATATTCTAAACAAATTACTCTAATTTATAACTTTTTCCTCCTTGTGAAACTAAGCAGAAAGAGCAGCATCGAGTGATTCTAATACAATATACATGGAAAAGGATCAGAAAATTATCAGAACCAGATACCAAAATGCCAGATACAATCATATAGTTTCAATTGTGCCTTACCAGTCTACTCTGAAATTCAAAGCTTCCTAAAAAGCTACTTAACAACACAGAAATATCCCCAAAAGGGAAGAAAGAGGAGTATGTTGGTGAGGTGAGAGTTGTCAGAGCCATCCTTCAAACAATTTGATGTTCAAGCTCCAGTTGTCTGTCTGGGGCAACCAAGAGAATTTATCCTATTGCAGAATAATTTACAGCTGGACTGAAATGTCCATTCCAAAGGCAATAAAACTCAGGAGTTCCAAGAGTTTAAGGACTGTTCTTCCACTTTGGAAAGAGGTTCTCTGGTTCATAATATGACTCTCTTTGAATATCAAGAGATGCCCTTTTCAGAGCTCATACAGGAGGGAATGTGTTGCCAACCCTTGAGACAGGAACACTCCCAGGACAAGCACAGGAGGCTGAGGTTCAGGTCACAAAAATGATAATAACCACATGACAAGCAAGCATTGCTGGGGGATGGTTCCATGTCTTTCAGCAAAAATAAAAAGCAAAAGCGGGGATGGAGGTTTTTTTAATACATATTTTAAGAGTTTTCACACCCTTTGTGTAAAGCCCCAGTGACTATTGAACACAGAGAAGAATGCGGGAAGGTGGCTGAGTGCCTGAAGCAAACATGTCAGAACTCAAGAATTTAGAACAAATAAGGAGTCATGGCTCTCGTTAGAAACTCCCTTCCTTCCCAACTCACAAGAAAGAAATAACTGGAAAGGCAGGACTCAAGTCAGCAGCAACCCTGTGGCTGGAAAGGAATGAAAAAGAAAGGGGGAAGAAAGCTTTTATCAGTTTCTATCTCATCACTGGGAGGGTGGGACGAGACCTGTAAAGTCACAGACAACCTCTGCCACTCCAGTAGATACAATGTGATGATCTGAAAGAGACCTCTAGTGTAGATAATGTTTACAAAAATAAATATGGAGAGAATTTGTTATTTATGCCACAGCAAACCCAAACAACTGTCTGAAAAAAACATTCAAGCCTCCTGCAATCTCTCTTGGCAGCAGAACCAAAGTTTTGCCAATAAAACAATTCATGCCACAAAGGACCTACACAAGCTGCTCTTCAGGACTAAACACCAACACTAATATTAAAAATTCCCAAATATGAACCCTTGAAAATTATTCATCATTATGACATTTATTTCCTCCTCTTCAAACACTACACAAAATAGTCGTGTAGGAGAAATAATTCTTTCCTTGTCAATTTTAAGTTAATTCTCCAGGGAAATCTTTCAGTAAAAAAAGTAAAAATTGAAGTTACAGAATTATTACAGTACTTTGAAAACTTGGAAGAATAAGATATTAGTATAAAAAGATTGAAGGTAACATTAAGGTAAAAAAGGGAGCATTAGGTCTTCAGAGTTAATACAGGACAGTATCAAAGAGACTAGTGGAGCAATGAAAGCCAAACACAATTAAAGATTACAAAAATATTTGAATTAAAACAGCAAGCTTCAAATACTGGAAACTGCATCCAAGTAAGGACATCAAGAAAGCATAAGCTCTGGAAAATTAGAGGTAACATCAAATTAAAGTTAAAAGGAAAAAAAAACAACACTCAAGTTGTTGAAGAGCAATTTGCTGAAGATCTGAAAACTTGCATTTTTTTTCTTTTAACATGTTACAATCAGTAGGACTGTGTAGAACTGATGCTCAGATAGGAAAGTTCCAGGGAAACAGAGAATTAATAAGAAAGTCAAATAATTCGTATCAGTTTTTCCTACATGGGAACTTACAGAAGGCCATTTGTTCCCTTTGTGAGACAGGAATTAAAGAACCCATCTCAGTGTCAGTAAATGAGATTTGAGAGGCAAATCACATTCATGCAAGTGTGATAAAGGAACTCCAAGGAGGTTTTGCTGAACTACTATATTTAAGTCCAGCCATCAAAGTGTTGCTCAAACTAGGCTCCTTATCAGAGAATTTCCAACGTCCTATTGTTTCAAGGATTTTAAGGTAATTGAGTAAATCTTAAACCATTAGTTCAACACTACATAAATAAAGTTTTTATGCAAAGTGTGTAAGTTAAAAAAAACAAACAAACAAACTTAAAACACTCAAAATAATAAATGGATCTAAAGTTGATTAAATTATATACCATAATAGCCTACTGACCTTTTGGGCTGAGAAATGCCAGGCATAAACCACAGATTTCTGGAGCTGGGAAAGCCTAGTCTGCATATACACAATTTCTCCTCCCTTTTCCAAACTATCCACCACCATATAATAGTTCAAACTGAATATTTAGTTGGTTGGGGAGGGTAGATTTTGAGTCCTCTAAGTCTAGTTAAGTAGATGTTGGTAACCACTCATCCCAGGGCAGGCAGAGAACTCCACCTTCAACAGTTCACACAATGTGAAGGGTCACCAGTGGCTTCCTAGTTTCTTGTAGAGGTTTGGGGTCATTTTAGCTCCTTTTTAAAGTTTAGGTTGAACACACCTAAAATAAGTCAGCTTGTGTTTGGGTGGGTTGGTTTTGTGGTTTATCATGGTATCATACACATGTGAACACACACATATTATGTCATCATCTAGTTTTATGCCATAAACTTATGGGCTCAGAAGCATTTCAGAGAAAAATATGAATTAGTACCATCTACCATGTCAACTGCTAATGAAAAGGAAATAAGGTTGGATCAAACAAACAAAGCCTAAAAGGAAGAATACTAAAAATCACAGCATCCAAACATTTTCCATTTCTATGATCTTCCTTATTAGTTCATGATGTTTGCTTTTGAGAAATCTTCCATAAATTTCATGTTCAAGATTTTCTTTTACAAGTGACACAAAACTTTATACAGTAGAAGGTTGTACATGAAAAAACTACAATTACAGGAACATTTTCAGTTGATTGATTTATCATTTGAACATCTCAGAATAACGTCCAAATTTAAGCCAATGCTGATATCAAACAAAAAAATTCAAGAAATCTTATTGTTTTTATTGAAAATTGAGTTAACACTGTCTTAAATATCTATTGTATAAATTAATTTCTGTCTACTGCAGAATTTAGGGTATAACTCAAACAAAAGTCAGGGACACAATAAATTGTGCCATGTTTTTAAAATCTTACAATGCCACTTACGGTTCCAAAAATAGTCACAAAATTGGGGCCATGGGAACTTCAGGCAAGTGACAGTTACCCTGTGATCTAGAAATTTCTTTCAGGGGTATTGAGATCACTGGAAGTGACAGCAGAGGATATTCTTCAGTACCATTTCACACAGCACTAAACCCCAGTGCAGCTGCAAGGAGGGCTCACCCCAGTGAACAATCTCACTGCAGCTCTGTCTCCAGCTCAGTTTTGAACAGACTTTAAACAAGAAGACCTCGAGGGGGTTGGCAAGTTTTCTGCATCCTGACTCCTCTCATTTCCCCATCAACTTTATTTTTTGCTTCTCTTCTGTTTTCTTTGAACAGCCATCCCTTCTAAAAACGGGACCTCAGGAAGGGAAGAGCAGCTTTGGCACTGATGGCAGGCAATGCTGTGCCTGTGACAACCCTATTCTCCAAAATCCACTGACAAACACAAAGAGCAACACAGCAGAACAATGATCTGGAGCATCTTTGTTGGTGCTCTTGCATCTTCAGTAGGGTCTCTCTCTAATTTAATTTTCATTAAACTATCTAAAAATGAAGTTTTCAACACTAACTTTAGATGATTAAGTCAAATTATCCATCTTACTGGCAAAAGGTCTTTTCACATATTCCAAGAAGTGTCCTCATCTGACTTCTCCCAGTTGCAAACCTTTTCAATTATGCTAAACATTCCCAGCACATCTATAAATATTTGCAGATTTATGTTCTCACATCTTCATGTGCCAAACCATACATATTTAACATTCTGATCTCAAAAATCAATTCTCTCAATCTCTAAGCTACTTTTTGCTGCCCTTCCATGAACCCACTGCAATGTTACACCATCAGCAGAGGTTAAGGTTACCAGGATGATTTAACTATTGGGTGTAACCTCCCACATATAAGGAGTTACCACTCAGTAGAATCTATACTGAACTCAATAATGTGTGTATAAATAAAGACTATATTTTAGAATGACATCCAGTCCTGAGAACATTGAAGTATATTCATTAAATCCATTGCTTGACAGATTTTTCTAATGATTTATCAGTATAATTGCACAAAACGAGAGATTTATTTGTTTTATTGAGCTGAATTTGCCTGGTTCCCATTCTGACTGGCTTTTATTATTATTATTTTTCATTAACAAAACAGTGAATTTAATACTAATTATTTTATCCATATAGCAATATCTGATTACTTTAAACAGGTCATATCTTAGTATTCCTCCTCACTAAACAGATTGCTCTTAAAGCACTCAAACAAAAGAGGTTTTTCTCCACCCTGCAAAGCTCTGTGAGATTTGAACACCTAAATATTGAGAAATACTGTAGCAAATGTGAACATTTAATTTAAAAATCTGGCTCTATAAAACTAAGAAGGGTTTCAGAAAATGCTACAGAACTTTTAGCACGTAATGAAAAGGCCTGTTAGAGCCCAGGCAAAGAAACATCCTGTTTACTCTTTCCCTTGTATAATTTGTAAATATATAACAAACAGGATTTCTAACCCAACATGACCTGCTGAAGAGGATGTGTTGCAACTTGTTGTAGTGAAAAGATGGGAAACCTCGGACACTGGAATGGAGAATCTGAAAATTATGTCTGATTTCATTAAGCCCCAAAGTTCTACTCATCAAACTGAAGATCTCTTGAGAACCCTCACCATAGCCAAGGCTGTTCTTTCTCCAAACCGCCAGCGAAACCCCGCTGGAAAATCTGGCTCCTAAACCTTAAATCCAAACCAACGCAAAGCCTCAGACCACTGCGGACTCTGTTATGAACTGATGCCTTCTCAACAAAACCAAAACATTTCATTTAATGAAATACACTAATGGTACAAAGGAAAATTAACTTGAACCTACAGTTAGATGAAGTGACTCTTTGAATTTAACAGTTTCAGACCTGCTATAATTCCTTTTTTTTTTTTTACACTGAGATACAAGAACAGAGGCTAAGTCTCAGCCCCTGCCAGAAGAGATCTGCAGCTGGTGCCTCCTCATCAGTTGTATGGGGGTTTGAAGACAGGAAGGAAAGACGATTCCCTCAAAAAAAAAATTAAAAATTTCCTTGTTCATCATCTTGAACTTGTAGATTTTACAGGTAAGAATATTCTTCCATATCTGGCTTCCCAACTTTGCTCAAAGTGAAGGCAACATTCC